>NC_079564.1:17359418-17686085 GCF_015846415.1 Triplophysa dalaica | reverse complement strand
CGTCTTGTTTTATTAATGAATTAAAAGATCGATATTTGGCGCAGCGTATCGATTCTCGTATCGCACGGAGAGGGACTAAGCCCTTATTCCTAAAAGTATTTAAGCTGCTTTCATATTTAGCCCAAAGAGTGAATGTTTTCCCTCCTCTCTTCTCGATTTATAAATCCTTAACACGAACTTTTTAAGACTTGTACAATGTTTATTTTTGACTTTATAGCTGATGTAAAACAAAATGTGTTTAAACACATTACCTTGTATTACAATAAATACTTTATTTAAATGTACAAGTTTAGTCAGGCTTTTATGTCATTTTGATCTCTGTTTGTTGTTTGGACTGTACTGGCCTTTAATGTTTAATGTTTTACTGACTTTGCAAGATGGCTTGAAAGGTCTTAAAAAACATTTACATTAATGAAGTACAGTGCTATAGAACGGTTTGTGCATCAGTGCGTTGTTGTGATATTTTGCAAGTTGTGTTTTGTGGGCCGATCCTGGTGAAGAAGTCCAGGGGCACTTTTTACTCCGAGCCCGCCCCTGGGTATAAGATGCGTTTAAACTGACCTTCTGTCAAATTGAATCTAACGGTCTTCACCGGAAACAAGATCAGTGATTGGTCAGTAATTCAGCCATGAGCGACGCGAGCGAATCGCGTTCATATATGCCATGTTTGGTTAGATTGAAACAAACTCTGTTGCTATTGTTGTGTTAGTGCGGTTTATTTGCTCAAGTGAGCACTGAAAGTTTGAAAAGAAGGCTCTCGATCCACTTTTAAATGATCTCCAGCGCGGTTCGATTGAATTATGAATACAACACGGATTTAAGGCATAGAAGCGAATCAAAAACAGTAAGTGATAACAATAAACGACTCAAAAAGCAAGTGAGTTGGTATTATAAAAGGAGTTTTATTAGATCTGTGCGCATGTAACGGAGGAATTCCTGGTGGCGTTTTAACAGTTCACGAGGTCCTCGCAAGTTCATACCTGTCAAGTATCCCGTTTTGGCCGGGAAAGTCCCGTATTTTACCCTTCTTTCCCGCCGTCCTCCCGTATTAGTATTTTCCCGTAAATCTCCCGTATTTTAACCTGCGTTATTAAAAAATAATAACACCGGAGTAAAAAAAAAAAACATTTCCAATCTGAGCTCTGTCACTAGCCTCGCGATAACTGCCATATGCAGTAGCCTACAGTACTGTAGGTGGCAGTTGTCGCGAGGTTAGTGTGTGAGGTCAGATGATGAGTGACAACGCGGGGAAAAAACAAAACCGAGACGGATAATGGACGTTACAACAGTGACGGAAGGCACTCCTGCCAAAAAAACAAAACCCTCGTGTAAATACCGCCAACAATGGGACAGCGAATTTAATTATCTGAAGAGGAGCAGGGTGAGGTACAGTCACGCGTTTTGTAAGTTTTGTATTTAGCATGGTACGAAAGATTGTTACAGAGAATAGGATGACATTAGACAACAGAACTGTTTGCGCTCTACTCTCATGTAAAATGAACCACTCTGGCCCAGCCCACAAATACACTCCTTCCAAAACAGTCTTAAAGAATGCAAAGTCTGCAACAAATGTGTACAATAACTCACTAAAAGAGTAAAGAAAAGTTATGTGAAATGAAAAGAAAAACTGTTAAGGAAAAGCAATATGAAATAAAAAGAATGTGGAATGAAAATAAACTGTAAAGACAAGCAATGTTAAATTAACAGAAAATATGCAAATAAGCCTTTAAATAAATGCTCTTCATATATACCCTTTTCTGTTTTCATTTGGGCTATAACACCTGTTTTAAAATGTAAGGGATACTGGAGTTTGGTTGGGGTGGTGGGCGCCGAAAAATTTCCCTTATTTTCAAATCCAAAACTTGACAGGTATGCGCAAGTTACCGGTTCATTAAAATTTCCCTCGTATGCCCATTCATACACTGCAGCACGTGCACACAGCATTGTTTTGGATGTCCGGTCAATTCCGTTTTAAAATATAAATCGTAAAAGCTGTCCAATCACGTTGTGACTTTACACTTAAGCTGTTAGGTCGATATGTTTAGGTTTGCTGTTAAAATGCCAGAGCGCAAAAGCGAACCAGGACTAAATTTGTTATAAATATTTTTTGGTCCGGACCAAAAGAACCGAACTAGGATTATGAACGCACGGAATACGTTAGGATTTAAACGAACAGTGCAGTGATTGGCTAACTGTTCTGAGTCACAATACCCCATCACGGCTTCACTCAATATTACCACGTGGGACTCCTCCCCCTAATGGACCCTCGTGAAGACTTATAGACCCACGCCAGTGTCAATGCACTGGCCAATTGCCCTGCGGCATGCAAATAGCTATTCTTTTTAATGCGGCCATAGCGGCAATTCCGTCAGAATCTTATCCTTCACATTGCCCTCCTTTGATTCATCACAAAGATTCATCCGCTACCGGCCGTCCTGACATGTGGGTGGAGAGGGAGGAAGAGCTACTCCCAAATGTTTCAAGGTTGAGCACTACGTTCCCCAGGCCACTGGTGGCGAAATGTGCACTGTCTTGAAATGTCGGTGATATGTGTAATAAAAACCGATACACTGTCACAGAAAGTGCATTTTGCCCCTGCAGACACTTTTTTTTTGCCACATCTCACCTCGCCTTGCAGCGACGCAGAACCATGAATATTGATGTCGTCAGACTCTCGCAACTCCTTTCTGAGGATGTGGCCAGAAAACCGGGAGTTAGCTCGGGCTTCTCAGGAACAGACAGAACGGGTAACACTCCTCGCTCATTTCATAGACGTGTGGAGAGCTCTCCCTGGAATTTAAAGCTTGCTTCTAGAGGTAATAGAGTGCGGATTTTCGCTCCCAATTCAGACGCAGACCACCCTGTTTCAACGGTGTGATACAGTCGCTTACGTTGCCTCGAGATGCTTAAGGATTGAGACAGGAAATTCTAAGTGAGCAAACATCAGAACGGGTTCTATAGCCGGTATTTTGTACTTAAAAAAGACGGTGGGTTACGTCCCATTTAGGATTTGAGATGTATAAACAAAACGCCCCAGTCCAGATGCAGCCCTTCAAAATCTCGACCTTGAAACAGATCCTGCCACAGATTCGTCTCGGGGACTGGTTTGTCATGCTGGACCTGAAGGACGCATACTTTCATATCCAAATAGCCCTTCACCACTAGCACTTTTATTTTAGTTTTACATTCGAGAATTCTGCCTATCAACACACCGTTCATCCCTTCGGCTTGGCATTAGCTTGACGGACATTTTTGATGTGTGTGAATGCGGCAGTCCGCCCCATCAGGGAGAATGACGTGTGCATTCTGAATTACCTGGACGACTGGCTAATTATGAAGCGGAAGTGGACTTATTCGCCACGAGCGAGAATGATTAATGCCGGCTATTTTCTCGCTACCCCAAGCCCCTCTCCCAGGAGATGCGCTGACGTTACGTTGACCGAAAGCTAGACTGTATGCCTTTCCTACAGTGAAGATTTGCTTTTGAGCAGCAGGAGGGAGAGAGCGTTAGTGATCCTCGTCACCCTGTATTGGCCGAACCAGCTCAGATTCCCGGCTTTGCGGGAATTGCAAGTTGCTCCACCGCTCCTGGAAACGCTTGCAGAATCACATGCTCCGTCGACTAGATACATTTATTCGCTGAAGAAGAATGTGTTTGACAGGTGATGCCGTTATAGTGGCGTCGACCCATTAAAGAGCTCTGTGATAGATACCTTAATTTTCCTATGTGGCTGGTATTGAAAGCGCTCTCGGGGCCGCCCTTCGAGCCGCTGGCTTCTATGGGCTTTAAGGAATTATTGCTCAAATCGATCTTATTGCTTGTTCTGGCTTCTGCCAAGAGAATGGGTGACTTGCCTGCATTCTCGGGGGACAGTCAGTAAATGCATTTACTTTGGTCCTGGAGACTGCAGTGTTTTGCTCAGGCTGAATCCTGGTTATGTGCCTCAATCTCATTCCACACCGTTTGCAACACAGATTGTCTCCCTGCCAGCATTTTCGTCTATTTCTATTGCAGCTTGCCCTACTAGTGCAGCAATGGCTTTCCCCATGGCTTTTGAAGCTTTATGTTTCTTGGGTATTTTACAAAGCACGTTCATGTTTCTAGTTTCAAAAAATGCTTTTTATTTCACGTTTTATGTGAACTTTTTCATATTTCTATTGCTCACCACTGTCCCTCTTCTAACAAAACGACTGGATTTCTTCCGGTCTGTATAAAATCCCTCCTTCCGAAACGCTCTGATTGGTAAAGGTGACCAGGTCTGTCGTGGTTGGTTCACCACATAGAGCTTGTGTCTGAAGATGTCCCACCTATACCATATCACCAAGCTTCTGCTTCTTAGGCTGTTGTGATTGGTGGGTCCTTAAAGCTAATTCTGTTAACTCTTTCCCCGCCAGCCTTTTAAAAAAAAGTTGCTAGCCAGCGCCAGCATTTTTAAACATTTTCACAAAATTTTAATGGCTCACAGTACATTTTCTGTAAAGAATATATAGACAAATGTCCAATGAAAGAACAGAGTCTCTGCTTTTAAACAAAATAAACTATTCTATCTTCATTTGTTTTTTATCACTCCTTAGATGTGGGTAGACTCTGCCTAGATTACACTCAGAACAATCATTAAAAACAGATAAGATATGTGTTCTTGGTTCAGAGATTCTGTACTTTTACCCAAAGGTGTCTAACAGCGCCACCTGCTGTACAACAGTACAAACATTGATTGCCGTAACAACTCGTCTTTGGCGGGGAACGTTTTTTTGAAATGACGATATTACTCGTCGTTGAAGAGACATTTAATTTTAATGTCCCTTCAACGGCTCCGTACAAAACCACTAAAATGTCCCGTTATATCGTTCCAGCGGTAGTTGCAGTTTTTTACTCGTCATCAAAGACTGAAAGAGCAGTTATCCCTCCGGTTGTGTGCAGCAAAGAGCATGACGAGTCACGTGGCCCCTCCCCTCCGGTTGGTGCAAGCAAGCAAGCAAGCAGTCAGTGATTGAGAGTCACCTGTCTGCTGGATTTTCGAGCTTGTGCCTTTTTGATTAATCACGTTCCTCGCATGTTGTTATGGAAACGACAGGTCTCTGTCATAGGTTAGCTGTGAAAAAGGACATTTTTTTCCAGAAATGTTCAACTTTTTTCAACCTCAACAGATGCTCTGAGCTGCAAAAAAATTATGCCGGCGCTGACATTTAATAAAGTGCTTGGGATGTTTAGGCTCGATTCACATTTCACATTTGCGGAAATCGGGAGCTGCTCTGCGTTCTCCTTTTTTTCCAAGGCACCTGGACTCTGTGCTATCCTGGCGCCTGTCGTCGCTAAGCAACCATGGGCCCCGATAGCCGTTGACACAAGGAGGTATAAACAAAGGATATATAGATTATATTCACTAAAAATACCTTGCAATAACTCGAGATTTAATTATGCAGTGATCATCTGTGTCTTCAATTTTTTTCTTATTGAGCTTGTCTATATTGGCTGGTTGGTTCTTGTAACATGACCTGCATTGTGCTTGCACCTTTCTGAAAAGTTGAGATTTTTTTCATCTCGATGCGGTGCCAACGCTCCTGGAAAAAAAGTGTGTGTCGCACCGCATGCACGTAGCGACCGCGTCGCCCCCTATTTCCGAACGGCTATATTTAAAATAACAAATATGTGAATCAGGCCTTACTCCATAGAATTATAATGTAAAACAGATGCTAGCAGCTTTCATTTTTGAAGTCAAGTCAGAATAAATACTATTTGCAAATGCTTACATTCCTGCATTATAACTTTGCCTGAAAAATAAATGTGTAGAAAGTAAACATGTCTCCAAAAACATTGTTGCTACAGGTTCGATAACTGCTTTTGTACAGAAATGTATTTAATTGTTGAGCTGGAGGTTAAGGCTCACTCAACTGACTTCATTGATTTTAATTTAATTAAGAACTCGTATCTTTATTTTTATTATTTACTGTGAGAATCTGGATTTCGTCCTGTCCTCCACAAATACTGCATCTGTGTTTATTCCAATATTCATCATATGTATTCTTATTATTCACTTCTATTCATAATATTTGCTCCTTACTTTCTTGTTGTTTAACCTCGTTGAAAGTTGTATTATGTCTTATGCTGTCTTATGTTGATATAAGCATCTGTTGTTCTCCATATCAAGGTTCCTAATGATGCCTATGGACGATTGTTCTGTTATTGTAATATTAAATATGTAATCATATCTGACTAAACAGAAAGTCTGGTGATTTTCCACTGTTTTGGTGGTTTTATATGACGCCTCCTGAGGCAAACTTATAAGTATTAGTCCTAAAATAATAAACTTTGGACTCTGATTGAACAAGCACTTGTGTCTGTGTCAAACTTTGTCTCCAGATCTGCAAACTCTGTGTGTTCCGTCGACTAGACTCTTCAACCGTAGAATATTGTTTAGATAGGGGACATAAGAAGTTTACATTCTTTCAGTTGGGGGCTCATCTGAGGGGAGACTCCTCTCTCATTGAACCAAAGAGAACAAAGACCTCTGGGGCGCACTGACGATCGGTCACAGACCTACATTAAAAGGGGTAAGTGTTTTTCTATACAGTTTTTTATGACTTACAGAAATCTAACGCTTACCCTGTAGGATTCTTGTGTGTTTAAATTCATGTTAGTGGGAGTTGATTCTCCCATTGTTGACCAGTGAGGCTGGCGACAGTAATTAGTAAAATAATTATTAACGAATATGAATAGGTTTCAATTCATGTTAGTGGGATTCGACTTCCCATTGTTGTGACAGCGAGGCTGGCAACAGTAATTAATAAAATAATTATTAACGCACGAATATGAATGGTATATGCAGTCTTGATCACACTGTAATTTGGGATCGAAGTGTTAGCTTTGAGGTAAAGGCTTTGTTACTCACAAAAAATAAATAAAAATAAATAAAATCTGTTTAATGGTTATTCTAAAAGATAACATTCTTACAGTTAAAATTGAAAATATTATTGATATCACTGTTACTGCATGTATTGAAATATTGGTGTCAGAAAAGGACGGTGAATGTAATATCCACCTCTGAACACAATATAATACATGCAGCACTGTTGAAACTGTTGGTCGATTGAACACGAGGGTTTTTCATTGTTTTGTTTGTACTGTACTGTCTTATCACCGCCGGGTTTGAAAGTGTAAGATGGAAAATTCTGTTTCGAGGCCACTGCCGGGCGAAACGCCAGTCGCCTGTATGTACAGAAATAATCAGGGATTTTATACAGATCCATATGTTAGCAATCTCGCAGGATGGTCGGAGGGAATAAAACCGAAAATTGATATTCCCTATCCGAGAGAAGGTTCATTTGCTGATTAGTGTATGTTACTGGCAGGGGGCTTGTCAAATGGAGGTTGGGGAGACCCAACATGGGATTATCCATACATGAATAAAGCTTATGCAGTATGGAAAGACATGAAAAAGGTTTGGGACCAGGGTCCGGAAAAATCTAAAATTATTGTGTATGCAAATCAAAACCAGTGGCCATTTGAAAAGCCACCGGGATATACGAAGACACAGTTTTCTCCCTCTGCACCATCACTGCCGATAAAACCAAAAGAGATAAAACCGGAAAAGTTAATTGATAAACCTAATGTAACTATAAACCCTCAAAATTCAATGGTTTGGGTAAGAGCTGGAAACACGCTAAATGAAAGACCGTTAAGAATGTCTGATATGGAGGCGATCTGTAAAAGCTTGCTAAGAAAAGTTTGCCTTCCCCACAATTATCAATTGAAAATGATAAAATCACAAACAGCAAACCCACATGCGTTGTTTGGGAAACTTTTACAGATGTTGAAATATTTTATTAGACAGATAAGAGTGTTTCTTGATAAATTTCTAGGGAGTCAACAGGTCTTATCTTTTGAAACAGGCAGCAAGAGACTCAGCTGCTCAATTTTTGTGCGTTTTAAGAAAGCATGGATTGAAGATTCTACATTGCCATTAAATAATGACATAAAGCCTCTGTTTTTTTAGCACTCTGTTAAATAACATGAATCATAAACAAGCGCAATTGATCAGAATAACAACTTCAAACTTGCATGATATGATTTTAGAGAATGCCATGTTTATAGGCTATCCAGGAAAAAGGAACATTGAACAAACGTCTGTAAATCTGCAATTGCTGCATCCTAGCCAAAGGAAGAAGTCTGAGGTCATTTGCTTTCATTGCGAAGGAGGGGCCATTACAAACGAGAGTGCAGAGAGTTGCACAAGTTTCGCACACACACACCACAGAGCAGACATGAGAACACCGGTGCTTCATATCCTACTGAGTGGCATTCAAATCAAGCATAGGGATACTCACAGAGAGATGTCGGTTCTAATTTATGTGAGATAACCCTAAAATTTTTGAGTAATGTGGAGGCCAATGGTCTTAAACCATTTTTCCACAAATCCACAATTATTCCAGGTGCTGCACTTAATCTTTTAGGTCGTGATATGATGCATAAATTAGGCATGGACATTAAGTTTACTGATAACAAGGTTGTTTTTTCCTTTCTGTCTAGTTTACAGGCATCCGTCGTTCCTCTGCCTACAAGTGGACTGATAAGCGGCTCAAGGGTAACTCCCTCCGGTAGCAGCATATCTATAGGGGCGGACAGCATGATTAACCCTTTGTTATGGTCTCAGTTCAGGGATGACACTGGTTTCATTGACATGGAACCTTATAGGGCTAAACTTAAAACAAACAAACCTGTCTACATTAAACAATACCCTTTGTCTTAAGATAAGGAACAAGGCATTCAACATTTGAAATTTTGTCAAGCAGGGTGTCCTCGAACAAAACACACTCACCAATTAATCCTGTTGTGAAAGCTGATGGGAAAACTTGGAGATTAACTCAAGATTTAAGAGCACCAATTGTGCCTGATGTTTTGACTGTTATGAATTCAGTGCCACATTCACACAAGTATTTCACAGTAATTGATTTGTGTGCAGCCTTTTTCTCTGTACCTGTACACCCAGATACTCTGCCTTTGTTAGCATTTACATTTAAGGGGCAGCAATATTCATGGAAACGCCTTGCTCAGGGCTATGTAGACTCACCCGCTGTCTTTTCTGCAGCAGTGCACAGAACTTTGGCCAAAATGACTGATTTGCCTTCAACAGTGTGTGTGCTTCAGTTTGCAGATGACATCCTCGTGTCGGGGGAGACGGAGGAGGACTGTGAAAAAGCATCTATAATTGTTTGCAATGTACTTGCCGAAACAGGTTTTAAAGCCTCGAAAGAAAAACTTCAATGGGTTCAATCTAAGGTAACCTATTTGGGACATGTGCTGATGCAGGGTCTCAGAGCAATATCCACAGATAGGGTCCAGCTGATCAGAAAGGTTAAGTCCCCACGAACAATACAGGAGCTACAAAGCTTTCTGGGACTAATTACTATTGTAGACAGTGACCTGACTGTGATTCACGATAGGCACCTGAGGGGTCTGATAGATCACAAAGCTCTGCCAAACACAGCACTGGAGTGGACTGCGGAAGCAGATGAGCATTTCAATGCCTTGAAAGCAGCCATCACAACCACACCAGCATTGGGCCTGCCGGACTACACCAAGCCTTTTCACTTGCATGTTAGGGAGACAGCGGGTGCCGCCTTAGGGGTTCTATTGCAACTTCATGGCTCAACATATAGGCCAGTTGCATATCTGTCTAAAAAGTTAGATAACATAGTCACAGGTATGCCAGCATGTCTTCGTGCTGTGGCTGCAGCTGCTCTGATTGTACAGATGCCTGAGAAAACTGTGCTGTCACACCCTTTAATATTATATGCATCCCATCAGGTAGGTGTAATTTTACACAACATGCAAACACAACACATGACAGCGCAACGACGCTCAGGTTACGAGGCTACTCTGTTGGCAACGAAAAATCTTAGCATTCAAACTACAGCAAACATTAATCCTGCTTTGCTGGGTATTTTGGGTATGGTAGACATGGCAGATTTTAATGTTGAACATGATTGCATCTTTGAACTGACCACCTCTTACTCTTCTAGGTTCGATCTGTTGGATACCGCCCTAGAGGGGGGAACACATTTATGTTGATGGGTCTTGTTCAAAGCCATCTGACAGTGTCTACCTCTGTGGCTATGCTGTGGTTTCCGAGTCAGGAGAGGTAAAAGAAGCTTTTGCTCTAGATTACAATTCGGCTCAAGCTACAGAGTTAATAGCATTAATACGGGCCTGTGAGCTAATGACAGGAAAGAGAGTAACAATTTAGTTCTTCACCATTATGCCAGAATGTGGGAAGCGAGAAGTTTTAAAACTGCTGATGGAAAGCCAATTGCACATGCAAATCTGATAGGACAGTTTACTGAAGCAGTTCAGCTTCCGCTCGAAGTGGCCATAGTATAGGTCAAGGGTCACGCTTCGGGGGAGGATTTACAGGCTATAGGCAACAGAAGGGCTGATGAAGCCGCAAAGGCAGCAGCCCAAGCTCAGATTAAATCACCATTTCATCCAAAAAATGAAACAAAGGTAACAATGACGGTGCACATAACGAATGTATCTGACATTGATATCAAATTCCTGCAAAGTCAAACAACACAAGGAGACTTAGAGCATTGGAAAACAAAATGTTTGCACTCCTGATAAGGAAGGGATTATAAGAGATGGACAGGGTAGAATAGCACTACCGAAATTAGGGTTAATTATCCTAATAAGACATTACCATGGGTTATCTCACACCAGTTGTGCAAAAGTAGTTCAAGCAATTAATCAATTGTACTGTATAGCCGATGTTCATAAAACAGCAAAGCTTGTTTTGGATGCATGCTTAACAGGTAAATCCGCACAAATCAGCTAAGCACGATGCATTGACACATCCGGAAACTCCTTTTCAACATTTACATATTGATTTTACGCACATGCCGCCGATAGGTAATCTGAAATATCTTTTGGTAATTGTTGATCGATTCTCAAAGTGGCCTGAAGCATTTCCATGCGCAAAGGAAGATGCTAAAACAGTGGTAAAAATCTTAACGAAGGAGATTGTGCCCAGGTGGGGCGTACCGGCCAGATTGGAATCAGATAACGGGACGAGTTTCACGTCAAAGGTAACAAAGCTCTTAGCAAAAACATTGTCTATTGATCAGCATTTTAATATTCCATATCATCCGCAAAGTGCAGCAGTCGTGGAGAGATGTAATCGAACACTGAAAACACGACTAACAAAAGCTGTACTTGAAACAGGAAGAAAGTGGGTTGATTTATTGCCCGCAGTCTTGGCAGAAATAAGAATGACCCCATCTTCCACAACAAAATTGTCACCGTTCGAGGTACTAATGGGTAGACCTTTCCCGACCCCGTGGGTCAAAGGCCGGTCTGGTATTTCTTGTTTAGGTGATCTTCAGGTGATCCAGGAAGACTATGTGACCTCCCTAGTCGAAAAGTTAAATTCGATATGTGCTGATGTTTCTTTGTGCCTTCCTCTTCCCTCAGAAAACCCTACTCATAACTTTGTTCCAGGACAAAAAGTTTTTGTGAGGAATCTGAAGCCAACAAAGGTTGGAGAACCAAAGTACCACGGACCAGCGACTGTGATTGCCGTAACACGGACAGGAGTTCTGACGGACTACCAGCCACAGTGGATACACGCTTCCAGACTGAAGTTGTGTTCTTCAGGAGAGCAGGCAAGCTCCAATTTAACATAGAATCTCAACAGGGGATTCACCTTAATACATCTCAGGGTAGAGAAAGCACTGACTAAGCTGAGGACAGAACTACCTTTTGTGAGGTAGGGGCCACCCAAAGCAAGAAGATAGGAGGCCCATTGAGCCAACAGTACTGACTCCGTAGCTTCCCCTGAGGTGCATTGAGGGCCAAATTGAATCATTGAAATTATCCTAATCATGGGTATGTATACAGCTCCACTTAATGTGGAGAACGCAGGAGCTTACAGCAGACATGCTAGTAAATGATGAGGGTGACTGCAATATGCCAAAACAAATGTCTTTAATTGTACAAATGACTCTGAATATTAGAGAAGGAAGACCACCAACATCCGTAATGCGAGACTATAACTGTTGGTATACAGGAGAACCTTTTCAAGGTCCTGCATTTTGTGTAAATGCTCGTCCCGCAGAATTATGTGTGTGTTCCAAATCAGGCAGACATATAGTAGGAATGTCCGATTGTAGAAATGAAATTACTTTGTCTCAATCAAATAACGGACATCATAATTGCACCATACAATATCTCAATAAAACTACTGAGGGATTTGAATGTCCATTTTCACACTTAGACAGTTCACCAGGAATGGTGTGGGTTTGTGGTGAAACTGCATATTACCATTTAGATGCAGGGGAATGGAAAGGTTGTTGTTATGCTGCTATTTTGTCCACAGGAACTAGCATAATGGAAAAGACAAATCTGGCCACATCTTTGAATAGACATAAAAGGGAAGTAAAACTGCCAAATTATTATGCAGGCCATAAGATAAGTGATCCATGGACTACTCCTTGGGAAAACGTGGGATGGTCCCTAGCAGGTTTGTTTACAGGAACCGGTACTACTGTTGCTCTGAACAAAAGTAATGGTCTGGCATGGCAAGTTCTTTCTTTGGAAAATGACACAGCACAAGCTTTAAACTTAATCTCTAACGAATTAAAGAAAATGAGAGTTGCCGTCGTGCAACATAGACTTGCTTTGGATATATTAATAGCAGAGAAAGGAGAAGTGTGCAAAATGCTAGAGTATCTTGTTGTTTTTCAATTCCAGATTATGCAGACAATGTCACCGACGTTGTGAAGCACATGAGAGAATCAGTTCGTGAACCCACACCGGTAGATGCAACATGGTTTCAATGGTTGGACAGCCTATCCGGGGGATGGGGATATTGGATAACCGGTACAGTAATTCCAGTTGTGATGACCATCTTAGCCTTGATATTATTTTTGCCATGCATGTTGCAGTGTGTGGTCGGATGTGTTAAAAGATCTGTTACTTCCTTTACAACCAAAGGAACCGATCGAATGATGTTAGCAAAAAGAACGACTGACGTCAACCAGGCTATGCTGGTTAGACGCACATCTAAAGATCGTTATCGTCCGAAAGATCAGAATCAAACTTGGGGATCCATATTTGATCATAACAGCGATACGGACAAGGATGATAATGATTGTGTTCAAACACATGAGTTAGAACCAGAGCCAATACCGGTGATAGAAGAACCAAGAAATGTTGATGAACGTGACAATGTAATGGAAGGAGATAATGGGCTTGACGATTCGGTAATTGAGATTGGCACGGTAGATGATGAAGAGTAGATATAATTATGTTTATGTTTTCGTTTTTATTGAGGGTGATTGGTGTTGTTATGTTTTTGGTTTTGTGATTGATCTTTTACCTCACAGAACAGCTTGCAAACCAGAAAACCACATAAAAATACGCAAATGCAACTATCCTTTTATTAAAAAAATTGTATTAACCTTTCGATTAACCTTTTGTACTACTCTATATATATATTTGTTCTTTAAAGGGACACAGGACGGCTTGTAAGACCGTTGGTCTGAAAGTGGCCATTGTGAGAATCTGGATTTCGTCCTGTCCTCCACAAATACTGCATCTGTGTTTATTCCAATATTCATCATATGTATTCTTATTATTCACTTCTATTCATAATATTTGCTCCTTACTTTCTTGTTGTTTAACCTCGTTGAAAGTTGTATTATGTCTTATGCTGTCTTATGTTGATATAAGCATCTGTTGTTCTCCATATCAAGGTTCCTAATGATGCCTATGGACGATTGTTCTGTTATTGTAATATTAAATATGTAATCATATCTGATTGTTCAGGAGGAAAGACTAAACAGAAAGTCTTGTGATTTTCCACTGTTTTGGTGGTTTTATATGACGCCTCCTGAGGCAAACTTATAAGTATTAGTCCTAAAATAATAAACTTTGGACTCTGATTGAACAAGCACTTGTGTCTGTGTCAAACTTTGTCTCCAGATCTGCAAACTCGGTGTGTTCCGTCGACTAGACTCTTCAACCGTAGAATATTGTTTAGATAGGGGACATAAGAAGTTTACATTCTTTCAAAAATTTACAAATTTACAAGTTTACAAATGCTTACATTCCTGCATTATAACTTTGCCTGAAAAATAAATGTGTAGAAAGTAAACATGTCTCCAAAAACATTGTTGCTACAGGTTCGATAACTGCTTTTGTACAGAAATGTATTTAATTGTTGAGCTGGAGGTTAAGGCTCACTCAACTGACTTCATTGATTTTAATTTAATTAAGAACTCGTATCTTTATTTTTATTATTTACCCTGACATGTTTACTGTTCCAGCATGTTCTATATGTTTTTTTAAAATAAACATGTGTTCAGTGAAAAAAACCTTTGTTTTTATAAAAAAATAACACATTTTAGCTATATAAAAGTAGAACCGTGAAACCGTGGTAGTTTGGCTCAAGGTAATCATACCGTCAGAATCTCATACCAGCCCATCCCTATTCTGTAACGAGTAAGTGTAAGCATGGAACAGAGAGACTGGATATATGTGCAGCTTTTAAGTAATTTAATCAGTCTAAATGACGGAAACATCCAAGAACCATAAACAAGACAAGTTAAGCTTTATTTATAAAGCACGTTTTAGAACAAGTTTACCAAGATGCTGTACAAGCATAAGCAATCAATTGAGCATTAAGAAAACCAAAAAGACAAACTATTAAGAGATCGTAAGTACTCTGTAACTCACGACAGTGCTCTGTGTTTTTGTGAGAGAAAGCATTTCAATGACGATGGATGACAGCCTGACTTAAGTTTCATATTGTTTACAAATACCTGTGATGAGGAGGATGAGATATGCAGAAAAAAAAGATTGCTCTGTTTTTGTGTTATGTAGGGGTCAACTAAAGTGACCGTTCTTCAACGTTCGCGGTGACATAACAAGGGGGCTGGAATGTCTTTATATGAGGTACTGTCCTCATCACCGAAACCCGAATCATTTTACAAAATTACTCCAGTATGTAAAGTGTCAATGTTTCTCTAGTCTCTGACATGTACATCAAAGTTATCAGCTCTTCTCTATGAGTGTTGTGCAGTGAAATACACAGTAGCTGGTGTGTAGTTATTTACTGTAAGTTATTGAAACACAGTATATTGACCAATGAGCAATAAGACCGCAATCTGTTTTAATAGCTTGGAAATGTTATTGACACCACTGAGAACATAAGTGTCCAGACCGCAACTCTGTGAAAATGTTTGTCCTCTTAAGTTAACAGCACAATTTAGATTTATGAACAGGAATATTAAGTGTTGTATGGAGAGCTGCTGTTAAGCAGGGCAACAGCATTCAGAATCGATTAGATAGGTCAAGTGAAAAGTGTGAGTTACGTACCGTTGGGCTTTCCATTGTTTTCTCTTGTAAAAGCCAACAACACTGTGACATAAAGAGAGAAATTAGGTTTACACACACATTAAGAGTTTCAGTGAAAATGGAGCAGTGTCTTGATCTGTTTCATAACACGAGTTAACATTACAGCTTCCCTTATGAGCCATGATTGCAACTGATTGTTCAATATTCTTTGGATGACTGCCACCAGATTCTCTCATAGGACTGTGAGTATACAGGAGACAGCGGGTCTGGTTGTTTTCTGGTGTTTAGTCCATCATAAATGTTGTAAGAAGATTAGTACATCCACTGTACCGATTTTTGGAGTATTTTTGTCATATTTTGTCTTTTCAGTTTTTTGAAAAGATTGCAGAAATCTCCAGTCAAATGCATACACTAAGGTTAGCCATTCATATATATATATATCTATGAATATGAATGAATTATTAAATTGATGTATACCATACATATGCAGTAATATACAATGCCATATTAGTAATGCCAAAATAGTATCTGACGAGTGTTTATAATTCTTGCAATTATAATAAATTGTCAACCCATCAAATTAGCCAGTAAAATTTTGGGTTACACTTTATTTAACAGTGGCCGTGTTACAATGTAATTATACAGTTACACAAGTACAGAGTAATAAAAAGTGAACTACATGTACTTACTTAAGGGTTAAGGTTAGGGATGCAAGATATGTCATTGGCCATATCCGAATCGGCTGATAAATGCATTTTTTTGTTATCGTTATCGGTCCGATAAGAAATTTATGTTGATATATTAAAACCGATAAATAACGTATTATTTCCTTTGGGTAAACCCCTTCTGGTACACGCTGCTCTCTCTATTTTCATTGGTGCATTATACGTGGTGTCACACGCAGTAGGCTACGCAGAATACCGCTCGCTTCAAAGTCGAAAATAACAGCACAATGTCGGTGTGGGAATTTTTCACTTTGAAGAAAGACGATATTAAAACTGCAAATTGCAAGACGTGCCAATGTGAGTTAAAGCGCGGAGGTAGCACAACTAGAAATTTTAACACAACAAACTTTATAAGCCATCTGAAGTTTCGCCATGCCGAAATTTAAAAAGATTACCAGAAAATGGTCACAGCTAAACAAACTAAGGTACACATGAGTAACATTATCGTTCGTACAAACAACAGTTGAAGGTTCGTGAAAAAGCTAACACTCTCCAGTTAACCGTTAACGAGGGGCTTTTGAGCCAGCGCAGTGTCTCCATTGCAAAAGGCAGAAAGATGGTCGGACATTTAAACATTCTAATCTCGCCGTTTAACGACGCTAGGATTACCACAAAAGATGCTGCAACAAGACACACCGACTCGATGGAACAGTACTTATTACATGAGGTGCACTCGCTGCTTACGGAGCAGAATACGAGCTTTCAGTGTACACCAGTGGGGCCTCGTTGAAAAGGCAGTTTATGTTTTTAAATAAACGTAACCGGTCCACTGTATCTGTTTGCTTTTTGTATCAGGCTCAGATAAATGTATAAAATATTTATCGGTCAATATATCGGTCATCGATTTCTAAATGTAAAGAATTATCATTATCAGCCAGAATTTTCATATCGGTGCATCCCTAGTTAAGGTTAGGATTAGTGTTTGGATAGGGTCAGTTACATGTAATTATGGATAATTTTTATTAATATAATTTAATACTATAGTAAATACATGTCACATATGCTTAACAAGGGCAACGTAAAATAAAGTATTACCGAATGTTGTTTAACTATTGGCATTTAGCAATATAATTTCAATGCTAGAGCTGGAACAGAAGTTATTTATCAAATTCATGAGTTTTATGACCAGACATGGTTCCTTACATACTGTAAATTAATTTTTGTATTTGTTTTAAAATAAAGTTGTGTAAACTGTCTGGTTTAAATCAAAGTTGCATTAACTCCAAGATACTAATGCATTTCTGGGGGAAGTTGTCACCGTGTAAAACAGCCTTAACAATCAGCACAACAGTTAAACAATTCTCCAATACTAAACAATTTATGAATCAGCAAGAATAGAAGGTGACATGACATGCAAACATTTCAAGACATTTCTTTGCTGTGAAAATGTGTGGTTAAAACCTGACCGAGATCCCAATTGTGACAACAACTCCATTTGGCATGTAGCCCCAAATACATGTGAATTACGTAACCCAAACCCCTGAGAGTAAATCAGATGGTTAACTCATTGTTTTACCTGACAGTGTCAGCAGGAAACCCTTCATCTCTAAGAGCAGAGCAGATCGAGCAGTCAGTCTTGTTAGAAAGAGAAATAACACACAAGACAGAGAGGACAGATGACTGAGGAAGTGGACTACAATGGTTTCTCGTCTATGCTTGTAACTGTGGCCGCCCTATTTAAGAAAAAACAGCTGTGATTACGTTTTTTCAACTTGGGTCTCCTGCGCAGTAGGCTAACTAAGAAATATAGTTAGATACTCCCTCACATTGGGTCTCACATTATGGGCATTTCAGTAAAAGTCTTCTTTATAAAATAAAAAAGATCCTACTCAATATTATATATAATTATATATAATTGGCGAATGAAATTTGCATGCCGGATGCCGCCCCCGGATATCCGGGTATAAAAGGGAGACGGCTTGCTGCATCAATTCACCTTTAGTTCTGAGGAGCCTGAGAGCCTCTCACAACTGCTGCAGCGGGTGGCACACGTTTGTGGCAAGAAGGACACAACCTCTCGTTCCCTCCATCAGGGAACTGAGTATATATCTGTTCCCTTTCTGTCTGTCTCTCAAAGTTGTGTCGAACTGACAGATCCGTATCACAATCTCCACCTCATGGGGGAAGAAGGGAGGCTAAGTAGCACACTGACCCACCTATGGGAAGGGGTTGAAGGTGGTTTTGCAGGCATACGCCCTACCGGCTGCCGGTCGTATATGTTGCCATGCAAGACGCGGGCTGATACCGGTTCTATGTCGAGGTTGTATAACCTCGCGAAGGTGTTGGGCGTAGCCCAACCCGCAGCTCTGCAGACGTCTGCCAGAGATGCACCCTGAGCCAGTGCCCACAAGGAGGCACGGGCGATCCTGGGATTGGTACACCGTCATGACGGCGTCCACAATCCAGTGTGACACTCTCTTTGGAGACAGCCCTCCTCTTCTGCTGACCTCCAAAACAGACAAAAGAGCTGATCAGATCTCCTGAAGCTCTGTGAGCGGTCCAAGTAGAGGCGCAGTGCGCGTACTGGACACAGCACAGATGGGGTTGGGTCTTCATCCTGGTCTTCCACCTGGTCTCGAAAGGGAGTGGTCGGAACTTTGGGCACGTAGCCAGGCCGGGGTCTCGGGATAACGTGAGAATCACCGGGCCTGAATTCTAGGCAATCTGGGGGAACCACGGAGAATGCTTGTAGGTCCCCTACCCTCTTGATGGAAGCGAGCGCCATCAGGAGAATGGTCTTCATCTCTGAGGGGCTCGAAGGAGGGCCTCTTGAGGCCCGCCAGGACCACGTCAAGGTCACAAAACTGGATGGTGGTCTCCTCTTCGACGTCTTCTGCCGGAGGGCGTGTAAGAGGACCAGGGCTGCTGGGAAGCAGACGGTGCACAGGATTTTGATGGACAAAGCGCGGCCGAGTCGCAGCGGGAGGATATGTTTGATGGCTTTTTTCTGCTTCTTTACTGTCGAGAACTGCTGCTCGACAGGATCACCAAACAGCACCCCCACGTGAGATGGGTGCGCCGAGAAGCGTCACTCATCTGTGCAAGGATCGGCCAGAGGTGTCTCTCTTGGACCATAAGTGTGGACATCATCCTACCCAGGGCCCGCACGGTCGCCCGTGATCGAGGTCGTTGCCGTTGCGGAGTTCCTGCATAAGAGCTGGGTCGGTCTTGCCATCGTGATGCTTTCTCAACGCCTTGGCCTGGACCTGCAGGATGGCCACAGCATGGAGATGGGGCAGCTTGGCCCTCAGCAATGTAAGCTCTCGACACCAGAGATGCCAAAAACCAACATGCTTTGGATGGGAATCTAGGTCAAGCCCCCCAGGTGGCAGCCGTCTGCGGTGCACCGAGACTGCAAGTTCCACCTGGGGGACATCGACTATCCTCTAGCTGCACGTGCACGTACCGAAAAGGGGGCGTTTCCAGGTCTTACTGAGTGTTTTATTCACTTCCGGGAAACACGGCACTGGGGGCACCGGGAAAGCATTGCTGACATTTCGACATTCGCTTCTTCCTGAACTCGACCCCCCCGGAACAGGGAGCTGCAAGGAATCATCGGAGTCGGATGCCAGTATGTCGGCTCCCGATGATTTAAGGGACATCTCATCATCATCACGCACCGTTTCTGATACGTGGTTGAGGAACAAGATGGTGTGACCGTCTCTTGAGGAATGGTCAGATGAGACGAGATGCGAACGGTCCGTGAGCCAGTGGCTGACGGATTTATCCCTCACAGTAATCCTCATATCACCCTCGCTGCTAGCCGTAGTGGATGGCAGGGCTGTAGCCATGTAGCTTCACAGAACGGGAAGCAGAGAAGGTTGTGGGTGAGTCCCATGGGAACACAGCAGCCCGTGACGCAATGTCTGAATCATGAACCAACTGCAGTGTTGGCAGAACTTATCCACAGCGGCTGCCCCAGCGTGCTGGAAACCCCACACTTGAGGCAGCCATCGTGTCCCTCCCCCCTCCTCGTGAGTGTATTGCACCCATGAGAACAGCGGGACAAGCCTAGCTGGAGAAATTTGTTCTTTTAGAGAAAAAACTTGAACACTTCTGGAACTGGAGAGACGCCGAGGGGAAGTCGCCGCAGCAGGACGTCTCACTTTTATATCCGGATATCATGGGGCGGAGTCCGACAAACAAATTTCATTGGCCTTTTCTATATTGGTCGAAGTTGATAGGTTTTCAAGGGCGAACCCCATCTGTCTGTTCGACACAACGTGGAGAGACCGACAGAAAGGGAACCACAGTTCAGCACAGTTCGCTTCTTCCGGGCAAGGAAGTAATAAGAGTGAACAAAAACAACACGTTAACCAAAAACCAAGAAAACCAAACACAAAGCAACGCGTCATCTAGATTAGCAATCCTGAAAGGAATGGAAGAGTGTAACGGAGTTGCAACCAGACACCCAAAACAGGAGTAGCTGCATAAATTGCCAAGCTTTTCAGCTACTCCAAACAGTTAATCTTAAAGTGCATTTTTGAGAAGTAACATAAACTCCACCACACACCAGATCTCACTCACAGGAGACAGCAATTCAATAAGCACTCATGTTTTTTTTATTTTTATTAATGCCATATAGTGAATACAAAGAGAAACATTCACAGTATATCAAACAACTATACATGTAAAATCACATAAGGCAGAGTCTTATTTGCGCTAATATTCGACCATTTCTCCCTGCATTCCATTCAATCCACACACTTTCTGATTACATGTTCCTCACAAACACATTTCCTTTTATCTACTTCCTTCCGATGTTTCTTACATGGACTCCGCCCTTTTCCTCAAAGTGAATGCAAAATAGGGTTGTGGCTTTTTTTCTGCACTGCCACATGCTGCATTGAACCTTTGTGCAGGCATGTGTTTGTTTTGTTTTTTTTGCTGTCTATTTAACACTTGCACATATTTGCCGCACCTCTCAGCAGTTTGTGTGTCTTGTGTTGTGTTTGAAATTTGCTTGTTATCTCGCTTTGCTATTTAAAGTTAAGAAGATGCAACCATGCACTTGGTCAGTCATCTTGTGCACCAAGGGCTCAATGCACAATTAATTTATTGAATTGTATTATTTTAGTCAGTTACAATCTTCTAATTATGTCTAAATATGTAGATCCAATTAAAAGGCAGAAACTAATATACTTGCAACGCAAGTACATCTTACTTGTACATCTTACTTATTAAAATGAACTAGACGTTTTATATATTTTTATCCATAGGAATTGATTACATACAGTATATGTCACAAGAGTAAACAAAACACTGCTTTTCAATCTTTCGCATTTATCTTGTGTTTGTTATGCTGTTTAAAGTTACACATACACACTTCTGAATGTCCCATTGTCAAGTGTCTTAACTTTTTGTTGTTTCATATTTTTAGGTATTCCAGAGTAATGTTTATTAACTGGATAATAGTTTGTGTTATGACTTGTGTTTTTAAACTTTTCATACATTAAAATGTTGTTTTAAAATTGTGAAGCAAGTAAATAAAATTACAGGGTTAAACAGCAGAACCACATGACCCCTTGTCATTGAGATGGTTTCTTGTGTAAATTCAAAATTGAGCATGGTTTTATATTTTTTGCGTGGTTTGTTTTCGTCTAACTCAAATCATAATTCTACTATCAAATCTTCATTCAACCAACATGTTTATGTTTATTTTAAATGCTGCAATTGAGTATCCCAAGCTTCTTGCGTTATAATATTGACATTTGAGTAATTCATGTCCCATGAACTGTATCTCATGCTGCTTTAATCCCTGTCTAAAAATAATCTGCAGATCATCTCTTCTGTGCTTTAGTTTCTGGAGTGCATGCACTTGGTTTTAGCAATGGTTAAGTTCTGGATTGCAGAAGTGATATCTGTGACGTTTGTCCACATGCCCTATGCTCAGATTCTGAGTATTTTCAGTGGTTTGCAGATTAGTTTACTTTCCTGTAAAAGTGTCTATTCTGGAGTCTCACAATTACTGAGCGCTGTTTTACTAGCCTGTATAATGTTTGTTGAATAGATTTTTGCTCTGCATCCTCCATTAACATCGGGATGTTAAAAGAACTGCTGACTCATAGGGAAGGTTTCAAAACAGTCATTAGATCGCATGTGTTGTATAAAAATGCAGCGGTGAGCACCATGCATGTTCCTATCACAATGCTGTTTGCTAGAAACAAATCCAGGTCTCTATATGAGAATGTTTTCGAATGTGGCATTACTGTAAAATCCCTCTTCTCTAATGGATTGTAAATGAGATAGTCTGATGTCTCTTCTCACTTCTGATTCAATTTTTTCAGCATTGGGTTTGTTTGCTTTCCTTGTATTTGTTGCTGTTTTGTACGACATATCACTGCTTTGTGGATACCTTCGTTAGCTGAAAAGTCAATAATGGCTGTTTTATGAACAAAAAATGCTGCGCATTCTTTTTTTTGTTCTAGATGTAGTAAAGACAACTAGATATATGATACAAATTTTAAACTGTAATTGTAATTTGTTTATTAAGGAGAGAATGAAGAGCCTGAATGCATCTGTGTGCATGAGTGATTACACATTTAGAGGAAGATAAATGAATGTGAGTGTTGCCACACCTCATCTGCTCAATGTGTGAAGAAGAAACGTCTTTAATATAATATTACTATAAATGTGTTTATTTTATAGCATCTTTAGATTTCCACAGCTCCTTAGTTTATATACTATTTATATACACTACTATTTTCATAAATAACTGTTTCTATCGTAATTAGGGGCCGACCGATATGGGTTTTTCTCTGGCAGATGGTGATGTTGATATTGAGAAATCAGGCCAGAATGGCTGATAAATGAGGCCGAATGTTTTGCCAGATTTTCTTTTTTCCACCTTCACAAATGTTTCTCTAAGCAACAATGCAATTTTACAGACTTTGAAAGAGGTCTTCCTCAAATGTCTGAGACCAGACTGGCTGGGGATGTTACAGTAGTTTGTTTATCAAGTCTTACTGTCTTATCTCCCTCAAACTCATCATCTCCTTTCTGCTTCCATTTCCCTGCTTTGCACAAACAAAATTTGATCCATCTTCAGGGGCCATTAATGGTGAGTCCAAATAAGATGATTGATATTATTTAGAAACTTACTTTAGTTTCGTCATGTTTATATAGCCTACATCGTTCACGTGTCGTCACACTTGCTCGCCTGCTTGTTTCAGTTTTTCCAAAAAGGAAACACAGATGCGCTGGGACAGATTTCTGCGCAAAAATTTGTGTTTTCGGGACAGTTAAGTGCGTGACTGCGTCCCTTTTAAAAGCGTGAATAATGGTTACTATTCTGCATTTAAATCCGCTTTTGTCAATGCAAATGATTACACTGACAAATAGAGTAAATTGTTAAAACCTAAACTTGTAATATATACTGGGGCACAGCAGATTTATACTGCAATGACAGTAGAAAGCCTGACAGGAAAGTAGGCGCTCTTGTGGTCGAATGCGTTTAAACAGCCACAAGAGAGAGCCAACGGACATGCGTAAACGAGGGGAAACCACAAATCAGTATTTAAAATTTGGCTGAAGACTTAAACGTTTGGTTTAGGGACGAAAAACGTTCCAAGCAAACAGAATGTTAATTCTCTCCATTTTAGATTTCAAACACACTTACGGTGTTCGGCGTGTCTCGCGGCTGTCAGAGCAGAAATAAAAAAATCATTCTCTCTGTATGTTAATCTACACAGGTCGCGTTTATATTCAAATTGTGTGCACTTATTACGTCCATTTGATGGAAAGATCGACTAAAGCGCTTCTTAATACAGAGTATAAGAGTCCGACCCACAGACACGATAAGGAGGAAAGTAAACGTGCAAGGTTTAGCCAGAAGTTTCATCTTTTAACAAGGCATTGCTGCAGAGTGTGAGTTTCTCCGTCTCACACGCAGTCTCAGAGGGAGAAATAATGATCCGGTTTTGTGTCTAATCTGCACCCCAGCAAATAACCAAGAACTATCAAGACAGTACAACTGCATGATCATTTAATATTCTTTTAATTATTTCCAATTATTATTACAAATGAGATCAATAATATCACAACATTATAGGCCTAATTAGCCAGCCATAAACTACTTATAAGAAAACAACCACAAACGTGATAAAACCCACATAAAGTGCACATACATTTTAATCCAGATCATTAAGTTAAAATATTCAATGGAAAATATCAAAGAGGTATATTGTATGTACAATAGATAATTTGATCATCTCTTTAACAAGTCAAATCAAGATCCATATGGGACTTATGTTTTCAATTTAAGTTTGAACATGTTTGTGGTTGTTGGTGCTCAATTCTTGAATTTTTTATAAAAAACTTGAGTACCTGTGCAGCTAAACTGAAATGATTTATAATATATAATGCAAGTTAACAGGGTCAGAAGAATATCTTACCAGTAAAAGGCCATCTCGGATTGACTACAGAGACAAAATTAGAATAAATTATAAAGAAAATAAATATGAAAATGAGTAAGAGATATCGAGTTGGCATACACGTGGTTAGCAAAGGTTGATCCAGACAGAACATTGACCTGGTCGCCAATAAGTATTAATTGTAATGTCTTTGAGTTTAAATTACACACACACACATATCTATATTTTATATATATATATATTTTAAGATGTTTAAATTAATTCATAACAATATCAATTAATCGTTAAAAAACTATGCAAGTTGGGCCATTTCTTAGTAACAAAAACGATTATTTACCATACCTCTAACTCGCGATAGACAACGAAGTTGTTGTGCTGGTGGTTCATAATGAACAGCGATCCCCTACTGGAGGAATAAGGAACAACATGGTCCTAAAACTGCATAGGTCGTAAAACTGCCTGGGGCCTAAAACTGCACGCTCCAGGTCTGTAGACTCCCCCTTCTCACTTTGATGGATATTCGCTAATCCTAGCCCCCCCCCCACACCCAACCCTAACACCTAATGTTAGTGGGGAACAGGGGAGTCGTAATTTGGAGGGGGGTGCAAATTAGGCACAACAGAAATCAGGCACAAATACAAAATCATTGAAAAAGTAGAACAGTGTCCTTTGTTGGGAATAAAGTAGAAGTAGAGAAGTAGTGTGTGCAGAAACAAGTGACTTTTCATCTAAATCAAGGGACATTTCTTCTAAAGCTTCCTTTTAAGAATTTACCAGCATTGGAAAAAATCCCATGAATAATAAATTATTAATGATGACTAATAATGTGAATTGTGGTGCAGTGGTCAGTCAACAGGCTTGAGACTTGGGCTGGGGCTTTTGAGGACTGTCGATGGGCTGCTAGAAAAAACAAGAGCACAGCACCGTGTCTGTGGTCATCTGACTCATTTCTGTAAAACTGGATTAACACTTTAAAATGCTACGGGCATAAAAGAGAATTGAAACTATTTGAGGTTTTGTTTTTGCTGACTCACATGCTAAATTTAGTCGTCTTTGATAAAGCAAGCGATATGGTCATAATGTACTCTAAGCTACCGAGCAAACTTGTCCCTTGTGCAGAATGCGAGTAAAAACGCTGACTTACATTTTAAGACAGATCAAATTATATCTGAAGAACAAAAGTCAATAGTGGCTTGAGTGTGGGCACTTAGGGATTGAATGGAGGGAACAATTGATTCTTAGATGCATCTCAATGTAGACAATCCTGAATAGATTCACAAATGTTGAAAAAATCATGTTCATATAATAACGTAGGCCTACTATCGGAACAAAAAGCCAGATATTAATTGCAACAGCAAAGCAGCACCCGGACAGTTTATAGAACCCATGGATTAAGTAATTAATTAAAAATAAGTCTGTAAATCTTAGTCTGTAAATTAAAAAAACCCAAACCAAAATATTCATTACATTACCAAGTTATAAATACTTTTGGACACATACAGTATACTTGAGCTGTTACACACACAATAAAATTGTAACATTTAAACATGGCAAACAACAACACTACATCTTTTCTAGAAGTTTACTTACTCCCTTAAATAAGACTAGATCATGAAAGGCTGGATCAAAGCATGAAGATTTTATATTATCATCATCATATTCATAACAGGTTTCACACAAGCAAAAATAATGACAGATCATCAAAACTGTGAACTGGAGAAACACCTACAATCTTAAATAATTTTTAGGACTGTTTTTATCAACAGGATTCTACAATGACTTAAATGAAACGAAGAGGATAACTATAGCAGATTACAACATACAATTTGATTGTCTCTTAAAGCTGTTGCAAGATGTGAAGCTTAAATAATGGACTAGTTTAGCCTTTGTTGCGTTTCTGTCTTTTCTAAAGCTCATCACATCAACTCGATTCTCGAATGCATAAAAATACTTCCTTGGCATATTGTGTTGCAAAACATTGGGCTGTGTAACTGATAGAATTGATAGTTTATGCTAATTAAAACTGCTTATAGGAGCATAACAAAAAACAGGGAATGTAAATCACTTTCCTTTAAAATATAAATTTATAAATATACATAAGCAGTTGCATTTACGTCATGACGGATGATTGCATTACAAGCTTAAGTATCTATTGCATAATGCTCGGGTGGCATATCAACATATGAAATACAGAACAATAAAAACCGGCAGCTCCAGTCCCAAATAACTACAACGGGACAACAAGTGTGATCGACTTCACGCAGCACTGCGCAGACTGATCAGCAAATGACAACAGCACCGGGAGAGTGATTAGAAAGCACCTCTTGCTCTTTCCGGTGTGATGACCTCAAGTCTGTCCCAAAATGCACTCCCATGTACCCTTGTGGACTTGTGCCTACTACCCTATAGGTCTCCACTTCCTGACGTCACCAAGTGTGGACTCAGAAGAGGTCCACAAGCCCGGAGTGCTCCATTTGGGACAGGGCCCAAATACCACTTGCAGTCTTGGCCATTTGAGAGGGCATGCATGCGACAGTGTGTCCAATGTCTTAAAAATGCCAAAGGGCAGTGGACTTAATGCACACTAAACCCACACTAGCTTGAATACCGCTTCGGAGCGGTCCAGAACATGATGCACCCATCATGCATCATGTTCTGGAGATTAATCATTTGCTCGGGTAACATTTGCTAGGGTAACATACACTTTCCAGTGTATGTCATACTACTACTTTTAATGTTATATCTTTATTTAATCTATGTTTGGCTAACATGTGTTTTATTTTAGTGGGCACTTAGGGATTTATTTTAGTTTATTATATGTGTTTAGTTTTTTTGGGTACAGCTGCTTTGCTACAATACAATTAAAGAGCTATAAAAATAAATCTGACTTGACTTCACTATATAATTATATATTACATATAATTTCGTAGTAAAACGTAGTGTTACATATATTATTGGTGAACTGTTTTTAATCTCATTATTAGAAACACAACATTAGTTAACGTTATATGTTTGCACTTGCTTAGTGTGTCCCATCGGGTTAGAAATACTACATAGCCAAAAACAGGAAATACGCCAGGAAAGTAGTCAAGTGGTCAAGTGCAAAGACCGCAAGTGGGGGTATTTGGTTGCAGCCTTAGAATCGTTCTCATCCTCCCCCCCCCCCCCCGTTACGGCGCCCGAGTGGATATACGTCACCTTATTCTGACCTCAACCTAGAAGTAATTTATGGAACAGTGCTGTTTTAATATCAATAAATACTTGTGAATCAAGTTGTGATGTTTTAATGCTACATAATTATTGTTCAAGTGTTATTAAAAACCTTAATGTTACTAAATCTAGTTATTTCTTCCAGGCTTGTATTTAGAAAGTAAACATTATAATAGTTAGCAGTAGACAATTAATGAATCATCAAGTAATGTTTTTAAAAAAAAAAGTTTTAGCAATTTTATATTTAAAGCAAAATAAGATACAAAACAGCCACAGTAAAATGTTGAATAATTTCCACAAATTAAGTTATAATTATTTTGAGTAGATAACACAAACTATATTTACAAAACACATCAACTGAAAGTAAAAAATAGTTACAGTAAATGGCGAGAGAGGGTCGCTTCCCTGCGCCTTCGGGTTGGGGATAGGTCTCTCACTGTCGTGTGCGCCTATGGGCCAAATGGCAGTGTAGAGTACCCGGCCTTCTTGGAGACTCTGGGAGGGGTGCTGGAAAGCGCCCCGACTGGGGACTCCGTCGTTCTGCTGGGGGACTTCAACGCCCATGTGGGCAACGACAGTGATACCTGGAGGGGCGTGATTGGGAGGAACGGCCCCCCTGATCGGAACCCGAGTGGTGTTCTGTTATTGGACTTCTGTGCTATTTACAGCTTGGCCATAACGAACACCATGTTCACATGGCACCAGGACACCCTTGGCCGGATGATCGACTTTGTGGTTGTTTCATCTGACCTACAGTTGTGTTCAAAATTATTCAACCCCCAATGCTGTAAATGGTTTTAGGGAATTTAGTGTACATTTGTAATTGTATTCACCTGTGGATATCAGGGAGCAGCAATAAAGCCTAATAAGCACCAATTAGGCAGCTTTAAAATGACTGTGATACTCAGCTCCTTCTAGACATTTACTGGTGTGGTTACAAACATGGCGAGGTCAAGAGAATGGTCCACTAAGACAAGAGAACAGGTGATTACTCTTCACAGGAAGGGCAATGGCTATAAGAAGATTGCAAAGATGTTAAACATACCAAGAGACACCATAGGAAGCATCATTCGCAAATTCAAGGCAAAGGGCCGTGTTGAAACGCTACCTGGTCGTGGCAGAAAGAAGATGCTGACTTCGACTGCTGTGCGCTACCTGAAGCGTAGAGTTGAGAAAAGTCCCTGTGTGACTGCTGAGGAACTGAGAAAAGATTTGTCAGATGTGGGTACTGAAGTTTCTGCTCAGACAATACGGCGCACCCTGCGTAATGAAGGCCTCCATGCCAGAACTCCCAGGCGCACCCCCTTGCTGTCCCCAAAGAATAAGAAGAGTCGACTGCAGTATGCCAAAAGTCATGTGGACAAACCACAGAAACCACTGGGACGGTTTGCAGCCGAGTGCGAAGCAGCTGGGATGAGAATCAGCACCTCCAAATCTGAGGCCATGGTTCTCAGTCGGAAAAGGGTGGCTTGCTCACTTCAGGTAGGTGGAGAGTTCCTGCCTCAAGTGGAGGAGTTCAAGTATCTGGGGGTCTTGTTCACGAGTAAGGGAAGGATGGAACGGGAGATTGACAGACGGATCGGTGCAGCTTCTGCAGTAATGCGTTCGCTGTACCGGTCTGCCGTGGTGAAGAAAGGAGATGAGCCGCAAGGCGAAGCTCTCGATTTACTGGTCAATCTACGTTCCCACTCTCAACTATGGTCATGAGCTGTGGGTCATGACCGAAAGGACAAGATCCCGGATACAGGCGGTCGAAATGAGCTTTCTCCGCAGGGTGGCTGGGCGATCCCTTAGAGATAGGGTGAGAAGCTCGGTCACTCGGGAGGAGCTCAGAGTAGATACGCTGCTCCTCCACATCGAGAGGGGCCAGCTGAGGTGGCTTGGGCATCCTTTCCGGATGCCCCCTGGACACCTTCCAGGAAGGTGTTCCGGGCATGTCCCACCAGGAGGAGACCCCGGGGAAGACCTAGGACACGCTGGAGGGACTATGTCTCCTGGCTGGCCTGGGAACGCCTCGGTGTCCCCCCGGAAGACCTGGAGGAAGTGTCTAGGGAGAGGGAATTCTGGGCATCCCTGCTTAGACTGCTGCCCCCGCGAACCGGCCCCGGATAAGCGGTAGAAAATGGATAGATGGATGGATGGTGTGTAGGATTTTGAAGGATTTATTCACCAAAATTGTAATATATAATACAAAGCTATGTTGTGAGTGGTGAAGAAATACCTAACAAAATGATCTGAAATGTTTATATTACCTTACAATGAGCCATTTTATATATATACACCGCGGGCACACCCTTACATGTAATTTATCAATGTGCACAGCCATGTTTCTATAGTAGCACTACACGGACAAACTAAGCGCGTTTCGTAAAACGAAGGATGCACGGGACTAGTCTCTTCTTCTTCGGCTCTGTTTTGAGGCAGCTTGCAAAGCGACTACATAGATGGATTAGAAGAAGAAGAGGAAGAGCAATAACAGCATTTATTTGTCGTGTTTTTTATTAGAAATATAAACGGTTCTTTGCTGCAGTAAGAAGCAAAACTTGCGATAATGGCCGACCACACATACTCTGCACAAGAGATGATAGAGCATCAATCTGTTCGTTCAGAAAAGAGAAAATACGACGCAGTAAGGCGAAGTCGAGACAAAAAACGGCAGAAAACCTGAATAAACATCGGCGTGGCTTTTCCCAAATGGAGGGAAATGAAGCAGGGAACGGGGCCGAAGTTGCCAGCTTTCTGCTGGACCGGTAAGTTTATCTAATTTCCGCTATATAAGTGAACTGTTTGCTTGATAGCTTTAGCTAATAGATGAGCATGATCATCAAGAGAAGTAGCGTTTTTCCTTGTGATTTTATAGCACTTTGTAATTGTATCATAAGTCCTTGTTGCATGGCCGTGTGCAAATCAAGTTAGAAATCATGTCTACAATCATAATTTGCATGAATAGGGTGCATATTATATTATAATACTGCTTAGCTTCCACATCCTCTGTTGTGCAGTCCTCCCGGATAACGTTAGCTCCACTGCCTCTCCTCGCCCTGCCTGCATCTCCAACACCCCTCCCTTTCCGCCCTCTTCCTCTCCCTCTTCCTCATGTGTTTAGTCCTCTGATTGACTCTGTGATGATGAGAAAAACGTCTGCTAAGACTTTCGCGGTTAGATTACACGACTTTAGCATTAGCAAGCCGTTTCAATAGGCTGTAAATTACGAATCAAGTTACCGTGCCAAAAAATGCTATGCAAAATAAGCGAATAAATCACTGAATGTTTAAAAAGTAACAATAATATTCACTATAACGATTAAATTAAATGATGAATTAAGTAAATTTTATTTATTTATTTTTCTTTTTAAATAAACCTCGTCACTTGACTTGCAAAGGTTACTCTCTGCTATCTCAAACAAAGACATCTCTGTCCTGTGTCCGTAGCTTCAGTCTGTTGTTCGCCTGTGAGATTTAGATTGCAATTATCAACACCACCGATAATGGCCGCTATCATTTACGGAACCCTTTTGTCCTGTGACGGCAACCGTAGCTTCTCTAATGGGAGGGAGAGGGGGGTAGCGGAGCAGTAGGTTGCAATTTCCTACATTGCCAATAGTGGCCTCTGAAACTTACACACAGAACCTTTAAAGTTTGAACTTCGTAGATCTCAGCGTAGCCAGCGTTGCCCCTTCTTTATTATTGAGTGGAGGTGTCGTATTTCCTGTTCGAGAGTGGAGCTCCACTCGCCCCATCAGATGCAGCTAGACCAATCTCGACTCATTTGCAGAATTGAATCCCTGTTTTATAGACCGTTTCATCAATACAACATAAACAAATGTTACCGCGTATTCGCACTTTTGTGACTCCAAATTTATTTACGGTACACATTCACAAACTATAGAGTGCATGTAGATTATTTCTGATAAAAATCAAAAGAAACCGAGAAGAACTGTTGAATTTGGCTAAACTTTATTTCCAAAGTTTTGAATTTAGACTGCGATACCAAGCGTGACCCCTTAGATGTCAATGTACCATAAGGTTTGTCTACATGCGACCGAACTGCTCTTATTTGAGAACATAGACTCCAGAAACAAGTTAACCAGCAAAGTCCCTGGTGTAAAAATGTACACCCTGGTGTATATATGAGGCCGTACCTATGGGTGTATAAATTTACACTGAAGCAGAGTCTTTCTGGTGTGAAATGTTCATTTATTCATGCAGCTAATTAATCCATAGAGTTCACATTACAAGTGATGATTGATCATTAATGATGAACACCTGCTGTTAACAAACACAATCACTGAAGAAAACATTAAAAAGAGAAGTAGATTTTGAGGTCACCAATATGGAGAACAATGACTCCTTTAGTTAATCTCCTTGCCTTTGACTATGGATATATGTTAATTTTAATTCTTTCAGTGTTGTTGTCTTATTAACACTTATAAGTTGTTAAACACAAAGTTAAGCTAAAGTTATACATGGGGCAAAATATGTATGTGGTTGATTGTGCAATATATCTGGAACTTTTGTGTTAGTTTCAGTTTAACACTATTAATGTAAAATGCTTTATATAACACATAAATAACACTGCTGCGGTAGAAATATTACTAATATCATTCTGGAGAAAGAAGTAACACTGATAAAGAGATACATCTAGACACACCGCAAACTCCCTGGTGTTAAATGTACACCTATGGCGTTATTTTAATGACTAATGTTGCGAGCGCATTATTACAAGGCGAGACCGCATTCTTGTAATACGATCGCGCGATCTCTACGCTCGCACGCCGATTTCCTTTACTTATGTACAAAACTGGACGCGCGCTTTCAATTATATGCTACTCTCTTATGAATTGTCTATCCTCTCGCTCAGTAGGTGTGCGCACTCAAAATGCGTGCGTTGCGTCCACGCATCCATTGGTACTCTTGCTCTCGAGAGTTCCAGTTGTGTTTTCAGGGATTGTAAACTGTCAAAAATAGTCAACCAATCAGGTATAGGCTTCCACGGCGGGCCAATGAAAATGCGACCTCTTATTGGTTTAATTTGACTCGACATGCTCATGGATCCACGCAGCAGCGGATTAACCATATGGGCAAGTGGGCGAGTGCCCAGGGGCACCAAGACTTTAGGGGCACCAAATAAACCATCAAAACAAAATTTACATTTTATAAATGTAGGCTACATAAGCACTTGTTTTTTAAGATTTCATTTTATTATAATTAAATAGATAAATAGGCGTGGCACCGTGTGCGGGAATAGTGATTTTTCACTAAACAAAAACAAGAAATGTGACATTACAACAGAAAGCAGTTGTCCTTTAACTACAGTAGGCCTAATTGTTAAAAATGCTTGATGAAGAGTATTGTTTTTTGTGTTCTTTTCTACAAAAGTGTAATTCTTGTAAAAAAATATTTTGTACATGGCTGAGTTTCATTCTTTTAAATATTTTATTAAAGAAATCTTATATAATATTAATATAATCCGGGGCTGTTGCCCAGGGTCACCATGAGGTCTTAATACGCCTCTGGATCCACCATGTTCTCAGGTAACAATTTGAATATATTTGAACCAACATATAAATCAAATTAACAGGAAGGGGGCGTTTGTTATATTACATAGAAGTTCAGTTTTATGCCCTTAACTTCTGGAACACTGAGCGCAGAACACTTACAGTGTCTGTCTGCTACTGCATTAAATGCATAAGCAAATAGATAAAGAATATTATATGATATTTCCAAATGTTCCAAATCGGTAACTATATTTGAAAATAAATTCCTAAAATAATCGAATCTATTTTTAGTGTATGACATGCATGAGGTGGGTGTTGGCCTGTTTTGTCTGAATGACGTGGTAGTTAAACTGACTAGGATGTTTATATGTGCCCTACAACGCATCCTAACGCCCCCTTCATTTTTTAAATACATTTGATTAATAATGTTGCATCAATTATATCAAAACTTTTACCTGAGAACGTGGTGGATCCATCTTGAGTCGTTAAATACGTCGAGTCACTTTCAACCAATAAGATGCCATGTAAGAGGTCGCATTTTCATTGGCCCGCCGCGGAAGCCTATACCTGATTGGTTGGCTACTTTTGACAGTTTACAATCCCTGACAATACAGCTGGAACTCTCGAGAGCAAGAGAACCAATGGATGCGTGGACGCAAGGCACGCATTTTGAGTGCGCTCACACTTACTGAGCGAGAGGAGAGACAATTCATAAGAGAGTAGCGTATAATTGACAAAGCGCGTCCAGTTTTGTGCATGAGCAAAGGAAATAGGCGTGCGAGCGTAGAGATTCACGCGCTCGTATTACAAGAAATCTCAGTTGTAAACACAGTAAACTCGGGCTGTACAATCTCCATAAGATTTTTAAAACCCTCTCCTTCGACAAAGCCGATCGGAAGCATATCCTTAGCGATCATCTTAATAATTAAAGCCGTTATTTGCTCCAGCTGTCTGGCATCCAAATTGGTTGGTCTCACCATAAAACTAGCAACTGATTACTGACCTGTGGATGGATCTGCTGGGTGCTTCGCCCTCAAATGATTGTGCATCGTAGTGGGCTGCGTTTCCCAAAAGCATCGTAAGCCTAAATTGATCGTAAAAACGATCGTACGATTGATCTTAATATTACGGTCTGTTTCCCAAAAGCATCGTAGCTTAAGTAGCACTTGAAAATCTTCGTACATCCCCAAGTGCATCGTAAGAAGACAGATTTATGAGGACACCTGCAGGACAACCGGCAGATTACACTTTTATGTAGATTTAACACACTGCAACGCGAGTAATATAATAATATTTTGATTGTACTTTATTGTACACTTTATTGTACTCGTTTTTTTGTTTACATGAATTTATAAATGAAATAAATAAAAAGGGGAAAACAAGATAAAAAAACACATCTAAATTAAATGAATGAACAAAAAAATCTTAAAAGAAGTAATGTGGGAAATTTGCTTCAAAGACTGGGCAAAATAGGAATGATTTAAAAAAATCTGTCAATGACTTGCTGACGTGCACGAAAACCAGCCATGTATTGGGCATTTCTTGGTTGGCCATGTGGTCCCATGCCATCTTCGTCCTCCACATCCTCCTCCTCCACCTCTTCATCTTCCTCCCTGTTAAGTAAGGGCACTCTCATCTGCACTGCAATGTTGTGCAGCATAGCTGTTACTATTATTACTGCACAGCACTTTTGTGGAGCAAACAAAAGACCACCGCTGGACTGGTGAATTGCCCGAAAGCGCATCTTCCACCTCCCTATTGTGCGTTCCACAATACTACGTGCAACACGGTGTGCCACGTTGAAATTTGTCTCCCTGTTATTCATAGGATTAGCCACAGGCGTGAAGAGATATGGCCTCAGTGGGTAACCACTGTCCCCAAGCAGCCTCCACTGTCCCTGTAAGTTTTGTGCCTCCTGACCAACAGATGAATTGGTGAACATGAAGGAGTCGTGTGTGCTTCCGGGCCACCTTGCCACAATGTCTGTAATCAAACCCTTATGGTCACAGATCACCTGGCAGTTGATAGCTGCATAGCCTTTGCGGCATATATATAAATGGCCATCCACAGATGGTGTAAGGATAGGGATCACGGTACCATCGATCACTCCAATGACCTGTGGGATGTGATGATGTGTTAAAAAATACTGTTGTATTTCTGTGATGTCCTGTCTTGATGCTGGAAATTGAATGTGTTCCACAGCAAGTGGAAGTAATGCATTGGTGACCGCTTGAACAGCTCTTGAAACTGATGCCTTACTTATTCCAAGCCCATCACCAAGTACCTGGAGAAAACTGCCTGTTGCATAAAATCTCAAGGCTGATAGGAGTTGGATTTCAGGGGACAAGGCAAAATTTCTCCTGGTGGCACGCATCAGTTGAGGTCCAATGCTATTTAGCAATTGGGCTATTTGTCCTCTTGGCAGACGGTATCGCCTTATTATAGCCATGTCATCAAGGATATCCAAGGGGGTTTGATGCTGTCTGATGAAGGCATTTAAAGTCACCAGTCTACTTCGTGGTCGTCTCTGTCTTTGTCTTTCTCTGACCCTCAATTGAAGAACACGCTGTAGTGCAGCCATGATTTCCTCTGCAAGTCTAGTGAGGTGTAAACTCTATTCTAATCCTAGCTTAATTGAAGAAACCATGTGAAGGTCATCAGGCTGTGATAATGTTCACATATCCCACTGCCTATCATCAATTTCAGTAATGACATTAGGCCCTACCTTGAAGAAAGTGAAGGTGTGGCATACTTAGAAACTGTATAGATTACATATTATATTCCTTTAATCTATCCTCTGTTCATAATGATGAAAAGTTGTGCTTATTATAAAAATGTATACATAGAACAGTACTGGTAAAAAATGTTGTTGATTTTTTTGTCTATACCTGTAGAAATGTATTGGCTAGATGAAGTACTGTATATATATTTGTGTTATCTGTCACGCCAAATATATAGACTTTATATTAATAATATTGAAACTTAAATGCTTATGTCTGAAAATAATCATCAACCATTAGCCATTTACTTCAGAAACATTTGGAAGAACTCATAACAATTATTATATTATTTCATATGGTCTTAGGCCTCGTGTGCATGGTTCAACAAAGACATGGACATCAAAAACACTGCATATAGCTTTATTAATAAAAAACATTGCATAGTTTTATTAATTTGGGTTATTCAGTTCCCCACAACCTGCAAAATACATTGTACAGTGAGATGAGTCATAACTACATATAGAAAACATTTCACATTGCACAAATTACTGAAACAATAAATCACATTACCTGTGTCTTCTGGCAAGATAATTGGCACAGAAATTGAGGGCCTTGCAAAACTCATCTCCTCTAGTGCAAGCCTCCTCTCTTCTAAGGCCAGTTTGGCCTTCTTGAGCTCAATGAGCTGCTGTTGGAAGTTCTTGTCTCTCTCATTGGCTTCTTGAAGGCATTGCCTAATGTCTTTCAAGACATCTAGTTTCTCTCTCTCCAGCTGCACTAGGTCCTGACTACAGCTACAGACATTCTCAAACTGCTGAGTTGTTGTGGCTGCAGTCTGGACCACTGAAGATGGAGGCTGTGGCCTGGGAGGGTTTTTTGGAGGACTAGGAGATGGTAGGTGCTCGGAGATGGCAGATGAAACTGATGGTTCCTCTGAGCATGAAGGACCTGACTCAGGTTCAGGCTCAGGCTCAGGTTGAGTTATCCATACTCCTCCATGGATGTCAATACCACCACTAATTCCATCTGAAGCACTTGTGCCAAGTATTGACAATGCCTTTTCTTCCTCGGCTGTAAGAAGGGGGGACTCATTGGTCCCACCACCTGTTTTTTTAATTGCAGTCCTCTGCAGTGCCCTCTTCCTTTTTGCCAGGCTTGCAAAATCCTGCAACTTCTTGCGGACCTCCTTCCCTGACCTTTGAACACCCCTGGTTGCAGTTAGTTTGGTAGCAATGTCCTCCCAGATGTTTTGTTTTTCTTTATTAGTATGGTGTCCTTTAAATCTGGTAAAAATCACATCTTTGTTTTTCTCTATCTCCTCTAAGAGGACATTAATTTCATCCTTTTGAAAAGTATCTTTTCTTGTTTTTTTTGTTCAGCCATTTTGTCAGTGTCTCCGCCTGTATGTAGGTGCTTTATATAGACTTGATTGTCTTGATTGGTAATCCAAAACAGATGACAATTATTAGGTTAAACGTTCAGAATACGATTCCATATAAGGCTAAATTTCAGCACTTCGCGAATGGACAGCGACTCGTAAGTAGCACGTAGAGCGCGTTCTCGCGCGTTCATGTTAAGTGCATTTTTGGGAAACGCTCGTGGAATTGCTGCGAGCGTTCGTTAGTTTGCACGTAGAAAATGCTCTTAAGAGCTAAGATACATCGTTATCGGGAAACCCAGCCGTGGTTGATCCATATGCCAGCTTTGCATTGCAGAGTTTGCACTGCACTTTATTCTCACTTTTTCATTAAAGGACCCCACACAGAACAAATTGTTGACACCGTCTCAATTTACCGTTTCCGTTATGCCACGCGGGTCTACTGAGTAACTTCGTTACCAATTCTTGTGAGAAAATGTTTTCCTCTATTGTCTCTTGATTGACAGCCTTTAGGTTTTAGGTGCGTCGTTATTGGCAGTGCCACCCTTTGGTTACATGAACGCTTTATTTTTTAAAGATCGCACACACTATTCGAAATTCTATAATTAAATAAACTATTCGATATTCATGACTCATCCCTAATGCTTTTATTCCTAGAATTTACACATTTATTAATCTCTAGGCCTATCCACATACTGTGTCTACACCAACAATGTATTGCTAATAGCAGTAAGTGAATGATCATGACAGTACTATACTGTATTTTAACTGTAAACTGTGAAGTTTTACCAGAGGGAATGATTTATCAGGTATTTTAGGATTAATCGGTTTTATTATCATTGATCGGCCGATACCAATATGGCAGATAATTCATTGTGCATCCTTAATTTAAACGTGCTCTGTACTGTATGCTGGTGTTGATATTGGCATTCATTTCCTTTAAATCTGATGATGCCGTCCATGCAGCCTGACAGTATTGTGTATCTGTTGTTTCCTCACTTTACTCCCAATGTTCTAGTGAAAATCTGGCCCCTAAAAAGGCCTGGAGATTTACATCGTAGCCATTCTCTGATTCAGCCCTGCACGTCTCATGATCACACGCAGTGAGGCTAATTTCTCATCTCATTTATTTGCCTATGACCCACTTCCGTTACTGAGTATGCGTGTGTGTGTCAGTATGCGCAGTAAGCCTGGGGAAAGATATGTACACATATGTACAGAACAAACACAAACATGTAATATGCATGTATTGTATGTCTTGCATCCTGTACAGTATGTGAAACATTGATCTTTTTTCTGTGTGGTTTCAGTGGTTCTCTGGAGTCACAGATGACTTCTTCCCACAAAGCTGAAGAGGGTCCAGATGAAACCAGAGATTTAGATGCAAGCCAGTTTGATCTCCTCTTAACTGTGTGTGTGAGAGGGAGAGAGAGAGATCGAGAGATAGAGAGAGAGAGAGAGAGAGAGAGAGAAAGGGAGGAGAGGTAGAGAGCATGACAGTGGGAGAGATCAGATACACAGATCGTTCCAGTGCTGGAGGTGATCGGACACAACTACGGATGTGTCAGGGGAAAGGCATCGCTTGGTCTCCTTAACATTTTCATCGGGTCTTTCATTGGTTTTCCTCTGTCTCCGTGGACTCTGTTCTGTCAGTCCCGCCTGTGGAGCAAAATCTTCTTGGAATGGTCTTGGAATGAGAACTCTCGCACTAGATGTTCAGGTATTTCCAATGAATGCGGTAAAAAAGTGAAAGCTGGGCTCTTGGAGTGGCCGAGGGACTTTGGAAGTGTGGCTGCTTTGCTTTTTGTGTATGTGTGTTATAAAGTCATCTGTGCATTGTAGATGCAGATGTTTCTGTTTTTTGGCTTTAATAAATGAGCATGTGTGCGTGTGTGTGTGTGTGAGAGAGAGAGAGAGAGAGAGAGAGAGTGAGTTTGCTCTCAATTACACTTTTGGAGTGTGTAGGTGGGTCTACAGAGAGTGTGTGTGCGAGCTGTTTTTGGTGATGAGAGAGGCCTGCTGGGAGCAAAGGTAGGTCACAGCGCACAGGGAACATAATGATACACTCAAACACTTATCCAGGAAACAACAGCACACTTTCAGTCTGATCTGTTGATGACATACCATGCTAGTTTTTAGTAAGAGAAAGTTGGATGCACATTCTATAAACATCTTTGAGATCATCCATGAGCAATTTGTTGCTAACAAATGTTGGATAGGAGCTTTTTGTATGCTGTTGATTTGGACAACATCAGTCAGTCTCCAGCATCATTCTTACTGTTGGTCCCAGTTTCTCATTTCGTTGTTGAAAGAGGTCAATGCTGTCCTTCCCTCCGTCTGTAGAGTCCCTGCTCATTATTTAGGTCTTATGAAATCCTGCCTTAACTTGTTCTGAATTTCACATTGTTTACACTGTACTTCACATGCTTGGTTCGTAATTGATCAGTTTTTTGACGGTTTCATTTGCATTCTCTGTCTATGTAATTGTCGGCAGGCAAATCCGGTCTGATTCTCCCAAGTCAGCATTTATCACCAACATCTTAAGATGTGCATTTAAATGCTGAAACTGAATGCAGCAAATAGAATTTAATGTGACTGCAAACCTCATCAAATATTTAATAACGGATTGAGACAGTTTGTAATAGGTTGTGTATTTCTGATCTGCTTGCTATACGAATTTGGTCACATTGTATATTTTTCTGTTTCTCATCTGGTTCAAATCCTGTATATGACTCATTCTTCAGTCGAACACAAAAAAAGATATTTCGAGAAATGTCTCGGTGGTTTTGTGTTCCCCCAATGGAACTGAATGTGTTGATATCGTTATCAATGTTCTTCTAAATATCTTCATTGGTGTTCTGCAGAAGAAACAATAAAAGTCTGACTCTTCAGATGTATTGTGAATAGTCCAGTTCACAACCCATACAGTTTATACTGCAGAAAGATATGCCTGGAACATTCAGAGAAATGTTGTATAGTGGGTTACTAGTCAAGGTGACAGCTTGACCCTCTTCAGTTTATTTATTAGCAGCTATATATAGTAACTTTACTGCAGGAGATCTACTGAATCTCCTTCACATGTGCTTCCATGGTTTATGTAGGACAACAGAATGTGATCATTTCTGCAGCACTGGTCTGACGGGCAGTAGTCTTGTCTTTCTGGTCATATCTGAGCATTTCTTGCTGATAAATATTAATTTACTGATATACTGTTGTATATATAAATAAGAATATGTGTATGTGCCCAGCGACGGACTGTCCATCTATCCAAGGGGTATCCTGTGAAATAGTTAGTACGATGAATCTTGAGTCTTTGGAGATGACTGTACTTTTTAATTATGTTTGATCATAATTCTGTGATGTCATAGCTGTACAGGGGTGTTCCTGAGTTCCCCGGATTTTTATGATAAACATTTTCGATGATTTGTTTTAATAGAGTAAATGTGACGATAATGTAAGCTGTAATTTGGGGTGTCAAAAGTTGAGCTTTCAATAGTTGGAATGTGTAGTATATTGTTCATCACTGCATGTTTGTGTCTCTGTTGAAAGTAAATGTTAATAGATTTAGATCATCAGCTCAACTCCAGAGATTCTCATCCAAAGCTTGATCATCTGGTTTAGATCATTTTTGTTTGGGTTGAAGCATCTTTTTAAATCATGTTTTGGCATGTTCCTAGAAATAAAAAGGTTTACTGTAGCTTGCCATGTCAATAAAATCATTATTTAACAACCCACCATAACAAAAGGAACTAATACTTTAAGTTGAATTATCTAACAATACTAAGAGTCAATAATATAATTAGTTAAAAAAAATGTTTATTTTGTTTTATCTATATTTTGTTCCTTTGGATTGTATGGTGCTTTTTGCCACATGCAAAATGTCTGTTGGGCGTAGAGCGTTCGGATTGGCTTGTTAATTGAATGAATAAAAAAAGGATGTGCGGCTCCCCTGACTATTTTGTCTGTTTACAGAATGCACGCACGAGACAGGTGTGGTTTATCTAGAAGCTGTCAGGAGGGAAAAAGTATCACACTTAACAGACTCAGCAATCATTACAGACTTCACCAGTGGTTTGATGTAGAAACTAATCAGGACATAAACTCATAAAGTCAGTGATGTTTGTAAATCAGCACGAAGTGGAAAGTGTTTTTACTTGAGAGCAGAATGGCGCTGTGCTGAGCTCAAGGGAAAACGCAGAAAGGACCATTGGATGCGCTGTCATTGGTTTGCTAATGTAGTGATGGACAATGAGAGAGAGAGAGAGAGAGAGAGAGAGAGACCAATACCGGACCTGGTTGCTCTACTTTTTTTAACGGGTTATAAAAGTGGGACAGTCTGTTCCATGGAAGTTCTCCAATTAAAGTTTCTGGGGACCAATTCACTGGAAATATATCTATATTCACCCTGTCCTACATAGACAGAGGCGGTGCTCTATGTATGTGAAACAGTGTTGAAGTACAATAAGACAAGAAGTGTGTGAAGGATTTCTCACGGATACGGAGCAAGCGAGCGTGCCGAACGAACGGTTGGATGTGTGTGTAAGATGCACCTTATTGGTAATATAGTGTCTATAAAGTTGTGTATTTGACCTGGTAATGATGGGCTGTGTTTCTCTGACCTTTCTGTCACGTCGGTCCGGTGAAATGAACATACAGATTGGTGCTGTCTTTAGGAATCGCTGCAGGTTTCGTGGCCTGGTCTGGTATCTCTGCACTTCTCGCTTTGTCCTTGGGCTGCCGGTTTCAGCGTTTCTCTCTCTGAATCGTCTCTAGAGATCGAAATGAGGACAGTGCTCTATTTTCCCCACCTGCCCCAGTCAACTGCCAATTATACTGCAGAGAGCTAATCGCAGACACATCTTTGCCTTCTCATTGGTCAGATTTGATTCTTCATTTAATATGAAGGGATCTGTGTATGTGCATGGTGTCATTTAAAATGTATTAGGCATCATGTGATATTTATTGTGGGTTATGTTGTCATACATAAATAAAAGCAACATGAATGTGTGTGAATGAACAAGTGTATTTGTAAACGTGTAAACGCAACTAGACACTTATTTGAACACATTCTGTTATAATCCTATTCATTTGTATTGTGAATATAAGAAGGAACATATGAGATGTAGGTTTTATTTGAAAGAATTAAGGTCACATATTACAACCGATTCTCTACCGGCTCACAGTGAACCAATACATTCCTAATTATTAGTGCTGTCAATTGATAAAAATAAATTAATCTGATCAATCGCAATTTTTTTTCTGTGATTATTTGCGAATAATCGCACATAAAATTAATGTTTAAAAAAAAAAAACATTCTAATAAGTTCACATTTAATCTCCAAATTAATGTAGAAACAACAGTTTTCTTTAACAACGTCATTTTATGAATGAAAGCCAACATTCTGATATTAGTACTGCAACTAATGTCGCCATTTAATGTATTATTTTTTCTCTATTTTAACGTTAATTATAGCCGTTTAACATTGAAGTAGGCTACAATGTAATTGAGAGCTATTATGTTTAACAGGTAGGAAATATACAGAAATTTAATAAAGTTCTCAACACTTTTCAGTCTTTAATGCAAAATTCTAAATTGAATCCTCACCAAAGCTACAAAACACATTGAATTCCTCTTTTCTTTTGTTCTTTGATTAACATTAAAAGGATAGTTCATCCAAAAATGTAAATTCTGTCATCATTGTTTCAAACTTTTGTACATTTATTTGTTCCAATGAATACAGGGAAATATATGTGGAAGCATGTTAGCAATTTTAAGTTCTGGGAAATCATCCACTAACATGGTAGGACATTTAAATGTTTTTGTGTTGAACACATAATGAGATATTTTCAAGAATTTAGAAAAACAAAGATTTCTCAGGCAACTTTGACTACCATTTAATTCTTCATACTATGGTAATCAATTACGTCCGGAACTGAAAATGACTAACATTCTTCCAAATATCTTTCTGTGTGTTCATTGGAACAAAGTAATATACATAGGTTTGAAACAACCTGAGGGTGAGTAATTGATGACCGAATTTTCATTTTTGGATGAACTATCCCTTTAATGACAGGATAGACAGCACCAGGTTTAAGAATGCGGCCACTAAGAGTTGCCGCTCTACGCAGATCTGACGCACTTTCCCATTTTCACAACTCTTTCCATTCATTTAGGATTTTATTTAACATGTTGAAATCTGTTCTTTCGAAAATGCTAGACAAAACGGGCTTTAGGGCATAATCTTGTGTTTTTGTTCATTCAAGCATGAAACAGAACTTAATACTGTTGTCTGACAGATTCTGACAGAGATTCACTGATGCTACTTTTAGCCCATGACTGTATACACCAGACTGGATTGATGTCGCGTTGCGCATTGTGCCGCATCCCATAGCTAGAAGCTGTCTATCTACACTGAACGCGTCAAAGCAATGTTTCAAATTGTGCTTAAATGGTTTAAAGAGCGTATAAGAGAGTGATTATATAATGTTACTCTAGACCCATGATGACAGAATAACCGGCTGCGCTAGCTAACGTTGACAGACCTACTAATTATTTAATATAATAATATAAGAAGTCTCGATGAGGCTGTTAGACACTGTTACCTCTTGTTTGAATATCTCAGTCTCATTCATGACATGTTCTCTGTTAAACGCAACCCTCTAAAATGTATTCTTTCTTACTATTTTTCATTTTAGTGTTTCTAACCCACACGTGACAATGGCCCACCACCATGACCTCAAAGCTGGTTGCTGACCTAAAGGATGCTGGGAAATACCAAGCGCTTTTTTGGCAGCATGGAGGACAAAGACGGTGAGGATGAGGAAGATGAAGAGGAGAGGTTGAGGAGGGGAAAACAAAATGGGCTGATAGATCTGGGAGAAAACGAATATCAGAACCGAGGTGGACGCAAGACAGATGGGTCTAAGCCAGCGGCCGTTGTGATTGGCTGGCAACGAGGAGAGAGGCAACCGAGGGCGGTCAATTCTGCCCAAAGAGGAATTCCTCATATGCCCAGTCAGCCGACTCTGTATCATCAGACGACCAATCAGCCGATATATCATCCAGTTTTGACCAATCAGCAGTCCCGGAGGCGTATGATGGAGCGGAGTATGACCACGGTCACACCTGTAGAAGACTCGCATCTCGCCGTGATTGTGTTCAGAATTGGCATACCTGATATCAAACAAACGGTTTGTACATTTCTCTTGACATGCATTTAGATTTACTCTACAGATACCAAATAAGCCAAATGTATCATTAGTGTCCTTCTGATACCTTGAGTGTCCAAATTTGCTGCTTTTCAGGAAATGGAAAACACTGTACTTTTAAAATGATTTTGACAAGCACTTTTTTAATACTTTTTATAGGTTAGATATTTACAAAACATGACACACAATTAAGGTTGAAGAATAATAATAATTTATGGCAACAACAAAAAAATCACGAATTTGGAGTTATAGTAAGAACAGCAGCGATATGCAAAAAATTACCTTATCACATTCTTCTGAAGTGAAATGAATGTTAAATCTTAAAATATATTGATGTTTTAGATATACAGCTGCAGAAAAAGTGAAGAGACCATTTCATAATTATTTTCAGTTTGCTATTTTGTCTGTCTCGACATTGCGAGAACCTATCAACTTCGAATAGCTTAGAAAAGGCCAATGAAATTTGCTGCATTCATTTACCTTTTGTTCTGCGGAGCCTTCACACATTAGCGACTTCGAGACTTCATACTCAAGCCAAATTACTGTGTGGTACATCGTGTGCTTCCCAGCAGTTCTGGTCCTCTTCGATCACCATCCCGTCAGCAGCCGTGGCGGATGCAGAAGCGACCCTCATTGGAAGATCCCAGGGATATCGAGAATACCTTTGGGCCCGACCCCAGCCATTCCATCGTTGGTTGGTTGATCCAGGACAGGTGCTTCCCCGTCCCAACAGCCCACTTCAAGGAGATTTTCTCTCCTTCTGGGTGTTTTTCACAGCTGCTCTCTCACTCTTCGTGACGGTGTTCGGCAACCCGACATTGCGTCATGGCGAGACTAAAATCGACAGTGTGTTGACCTCCATCACCAGCCAGGTTGATACCTTGAACAAGCGCCTGCACAAGCTGCCGTTCAGGATGCTCATGCAGAGGCGCATCCTTGCATCTATCGCCCGTTCCTATGGTTCGCTTTCGAGGGTCAGGCATATCAGTACGGAGTCCTCCCTTTCCGTCTGTCCCTGTCCCCGCGAGTCTTTATGAAGATCGTGGAAGCTGCCCTCGCTCCCCTCAGGGAGAGTGTGCCAAGATAAGCCAGTTATTGAGATAGTTTAGTACTGTTGTATGATCATTACGTCTTTATGCTAACCCCTAACTTCTTGGTCTTTAATGACCTTCTTACGGACAGGGGTCCTTCCCGGGCAGGTTGCAAGGCGTATCGTGGTGACGACCGATTCCCCCCTGCAGGGTTGGGGTGCAGTGTCCAACGGGCACGAAGTGTCTGGGAGTTGGACGGGGCCCCCACCTGCACTGGCATGTGAATTGCCTAGAGTTGCACTAAAGAGGCTACTATGGTACTCTCTGTCCGCAAGCACTGGGGAGGAAGACCCAACCCCATCCGTGTTGTGTCCAGTACGCGCACTGCACCTCTACTTGGACCGCACGCATAGCTTCAGTTTTACAACCTCTACGTAGAAACGGTATCAGCCTGCGTCTTGCATGGCAATATGTCGTGCAGTTGTAAGAGACTCTCAGGCTCGTGTACAGTAATGAATGTAGCACACACTCTCCATTTTATACCCGGATTTCCGTGGGCGGAGTCCGGCATGCAAATTTCATTCGCCAATTTCATTGGCCTTTTCTAAGATAGTTGAAGTTGATAGGTTCTCAAGGGCGAACCCCATCTGTCGGTTCGAAACAACGTCTTGTTCCCTCCATCAGGGAACTGAGGTTACATCCGTAACACAACAAGATGTTTTCTTGAATGTACTATTGACAGGTATGTGTTTGGGAAAAATAATAATTTTTGTTTCATCTTGTGAACTACTAACTATATTTCTCCCAAATGTCAAATAAAATATTGTTATGTATTTACACTGATTTATTGAAAATGTGAACTGGAGAAATAGGTTAAAAAAGCAGAAAAGATGCTCTGTATTTTTAAAGAAAACCAATTCACATTCACTTTTAAGCAATACAACAGTCATATTTGTACAGTCAGTCTTTCACATTGCTGTTTGATGACTTTGTTACTCCTGAGGTTTATTTTGTTAAAATGGACTGAAATGACCACAATACATCAAGAAATGAGGATTAAATAAGCATGTGGAATGGTCTCTTCATTTTTTTGTCCATGGCTGTACTGTATAAAATATATATTTAATTATGCTACTCTATTACTCATAATGTGTCTCGGTGTAAAAGTGGGAGGGGTTGAATGATGTGTGAGTGTATAGCTATTTTCGGGAAACTGTGAATACACACACTCAGTAAGAGTTTCCTTGTATAATATGTGAGGAAGTGCTGGCCAAGTTTAAAGGGGTCATATGACACTGCTAAAACGAATATTATGTTTATTTTATGTAATGCAATGTTTATACACAATTTAAGGTTAAAAAACGCTGTATTTTCCTAATATCGTGCATGTTTGTATTTCCTCTTTGCTCCGCCTCTCTGAAATGCACAGATTTTAAAAAGAAGTCAGTGCTCTGAAAAGCGAGGTGTGCTATGATTGGCCAGTTAACCAGTGCGTAGTGATTGGTGGAATACTGCAAGCGTGTGACTGAAATGTAGCGCTTCTTACCATATTTAGAACATCAGGTTCCTCTTCAATTGTACTGACAGGTACACCCACCTTACCTGCGTATACATTTGGGCGGGCTTAGTCAAATCATTCCACGAACTGATGTAGATTTGTGAGGGTTTGTTTACATGAGGCATTTCAGCCAGGTCTGGGTGAGCATTCGCTTTTAGACAGAATGCATCTTTTGTTCCGACACTTTCATTTTTTGCAATTGTACGTGTCTAATACATGCATGGGCAACTTATAACACACATAAGACACAGAAAAACAAGTTTTTGCGCCATATGGCCCCTTTAATGTCATAATCTTTCTCAACCAAATTTCAATTACAAGATAACTTGATTTGCATTACATTAACAATCCACAAATAAGTAGTGGTGCGTGTGTGTGTTTACTCCTCATATACAGAACCTGACATCATTCCAGATGTGATTTTGGATGAACTGAAAAAGAATTGATAACTTTAAACGTCCTTCTTTCAATCGAAAATGTACCGACATTAAAGGAACATACTGGGTTTAAAAAGCTCATGGAAGAGACAAAATAATTTTGATCAATATTAGGGAATTTCTTAAAGTTCTTTCCCTGAAGTACATTTTTTTGTTATATTTTATCATATAGGTTGTTAAGGATATATTCTAAATGCTTCCTTCATTTTAAAGAATTGGAAGGATTTATTTTATCTGTCTCGTCCTTCACTCTGAGACAGTTCAGTGTATTGCTCACAGTTCTTCTTTTAATCCTGTTTTCTATCTCGCCATCTGCAGAAGTGTTTGCGCTTTGATCCGGATTCCACCGTTTGGTGTGCGAAGCAACAGATTATTTGTTCTCTCAGCGAGACGTTGTGGGACGTCTACAATTATGGCCTTTTCCAGCCAGCTGGAGAAGGAAGAGATGCCAAGTTTCTGGAGGAAGAGCGTTTGCTGGGAGAATTCTCACAGTCCCTGGAGAAGGGTGTGCCCTACCTGGAGGTACTGTAGCAAAAACTGCCCTCAAATGCTCAGGAATATTATGCTATGTGTCACCTAGTTTGTTCCTAAACCCTGTGACCTAGAAATTTTGTTTGTGCAACTAGTGTTGTACATTATGCAGTGCAAAGTTTTCTCTGGTGTATTTATTAGTTCGTAAATGTTTACATCTAGCCCACTGAATGTTATTGAAACGAAACCAGAGGCAGGTGAGATGACATCACCGGATTTCCTTGGCACAGGAAATCACATGCTCTTAAAGCAATATACATTCATATAAACATAAATGAGGGAAATATCCAGAGATAACAATCCAGTAGCCCTTCATAAATGTTTATGACTGTAATCATTTTATATATTTCATAATATGGGATTTCAGAGCCTTGGATAATTAATGGTTTTCTTTTTCCCCTTCTTTCCCAAATATACCTCCCATCACAGTTCAGATATAAGACACGAGTCTACAAACAAACAAACCTAGATGAGAAACATCTGGCCAGACTCCACACCAAGGTACAAACAAAGAAATACACACACGCACACACACCTACACACACACACACACACACTCTCGAGCAGCAGATCAGCCTGTATAATATGACACGTTTAGTACCGTTGTATGTTGAGCACACTACACAGGGTGCTAGTGTTTGTGTGCGTCTCCCTCTACAGGCCAATCTGAAGAAGTTTATGGACTATGTTCAGACTGGAGCAGTGGAGAAGCTGGGTAAAGCTCTGGAGAAAGGACTGGATCCGAACTACCATGACACTGAAAGCGGAGGTGAGACACACAGACTGTCAGTCCCAAACTTACATCCACATACAACAAACAGTTCATGAGATCAATCCTCAGTAGGGCTGGGCGATATACAGTTGAAAGGAAAAGTATGTGAACCCTTTGGGCTTACTTGGATTTCTTCATAAATTGGTCATAAAATGTGTTCTGATCTTCATCTAAGTCACAACAATAGATAAAAACAGTCTGCTTAAACTAATACCGCACAAACATTATACGTTTTCATGTTTTTATTGAACAGAACATGTAAACATTCATAGTGCAGGGTGGAAAAAGTATGTGAAACCCTAGGCTAATGACTTCTCCAAGAGCTAATTGGAGCCAGGAGTCAGCCAACCTGGGGTCCAATAAATGTGATGAGATTGGATGTGTTTATTAAAGCTGGCCTGTCCAATAAAAAACACACACCAGTTTTGAGTTTGCTGTTCTGAAGAAGCGTTGTCTGATGTGAATCATGCCTCGCACAAAAGAGCTCTCAGAAGACCTACGATCAAGAATTGTTGACTTACATAAAGCTGGAAAGTGCAACAAAAGTATATCTAAAAGCCTTGATGTCCATGTGTCCACGGTAAGACAGATTGTCTACAAATGGAGAAAGTTCAGCACTGTTGCTACACTCCCTAGGCGTGGTCGTCCTGTAAAGATGAATGCAAGAGCACAGCGCAGAATGCTCAATGAGATGAAGAAGAATCCTAAAGTGTCAGCTAAACACTTACAGAAATCTCTGGCACATGCTAACATTTTTGTTGACAAATCCACAATAAGGAAAACATTAAACAAGAATGGACTTCATGGGAGGACACCACGGAGGAAGCCAATGCTGTCCAAAAAAAACATTGCAGCACGTTTGAAGTTTGCAAAAGAGCACCTGGATGCTCCACAGCACTACTGGCAAAACATTCTGTGGACAGATGAAACCAAAATTGAGTTGTTTGGAAAGAACACACAACGCTATGTGTGGAGAACAAAAGGCACAGCACACCAACATCAAAACCTCACCCCAACTGTGAAATATGGTGGAGGGGGCATCATGGTTTGGGGCTGCTTTGCTGCCTCAGGCCCTGGACGGATTACTGTCATCGATGGAAAAATGAATTCCGAAGTTTATCAAGACATTTTGCAGGAAAACTTAAGACCATCTGTCCGCCAACTGAAGCTTAACAGAGGATGGATGATGCAACAGGACAACGACCCAAAGCATAGAAGTAAATCAACAACAGAATGGCTTCAACAGAAGAAAATACGCCTTCTGGAGTGGCCCAGTCAGAGTCCTGACCTCAACCCAATTGAGATGCTGTGCCATGACCTCAAGAGAGCGATTCACACCAGACATCCCAAGAATATTGCTGAACTGAAACACTTTTGTAAAGAGGAATGGTCCAAAATTTCTCCTGACCGTTGTGCAGGTCTGATCTGCAACTATAGGAAACGTTTGGTTGAGGTTATTGCTGCCAAAGGAGGGTCAACCAGTTATTAAACCCAAAGGTTCACATACTTTTTCCACCCTGCACTATGAATGTTTACATGTTGTGTTCAATAAAAACATGAAAATGTATAATGTTTGTGAGGTGTTAGTTTAAGCAGACTGTGTTTATCTATTGTTGTGACTTAGATGAAGATCATAACACATTTTACGACCAATTTATGAAGAAATCCAAGTAAGCCAAAGGGTTCACATACTTTTTCTTTCAACTGTATATCGTGATTCACACTCTTTATACATGTTTGAATTCATGTGTTTTATGCACATCTCTTCCAAGAAGTACGGCTCTTTAATCACAATGAGATGAAGACATTTATCACCTGCATTTAGAAAAGCAACACTGGTCAAACATCATCGTTACAAATATACTTTGTTCATGAAAATACCTGATAAGAAATTTGAAGTGCAGAACGATGCACAGTCTAATGGCTAATATTACCCACAACCAGTGTTGGGGAAGTTACTCTGTAAAAGAAATTAGTTACTTGTTACTAATTACATATTCAGTAGTGTAATTCGATTACTGTACAAATTACTCTCTCAAAAAATCCTACATCAACCTTGATTAGTTAAGAAGTGATTCTACGATAGACATGAAACGGGTCTTTTAATTCATTCAAATTAATGATACAAAACTACATAAAGTAGTACAAGTATTACAAATGTGAGAATTATACATTAAAGCACGGATTTTAAAAATTGATTTTGAATTTTGATATCAATTTTACTATTACACACTCATAATGTTATACAAAGTATTAGTTTAAGTACATCAGAAATAACTGTAATTAAATTACAGAAAAAAATTGAGTAATCCCATACTTCAATTATTCAAGGGGAAAGTAATTAAATTACAGAAACTAAATACTTAGTTACTAGTTACACCCGACACTGCCAACAACACACCACAAGTAGGTGGAGTTTAGTGATGCTCTACTGCATTAATAAATATTATAACTGATGCGTCACCTAATTAACACATGTAAGTAGACAGTAACAATTACATTCTGAATTAATAAATACCTTAATGGAAAGAAGAGCTGTATTTTGATGTGAGTGACAGTTAATGGCAACAACATTGTCTAGGCAAAGGCCACATCTAATTTTATTTAATGGGTTATTGTAAATTGCCCGAAATAAAGTTTGTGGTAAACAAAACCTCAAAATATTTTAATATAACATACAAGAGAACACATTTTTATAAAGTTTGAAAGAGTTGCCAGAGGCTTGGTGGTGGTGATGTTGATATCCTTAAGTGTAGTCTATTAATAGTATCGTTTTAGCTTTTTACTTCTGACGATTGTATTTTGGCTTCAAAAGTTGTGTTCATTTGTATAGATTATCTTAATAGACAAAACATGTGAACATCATAAACCGTTAGTAATCACAGAGCTTATTTTTTTGCTATCTTCAAAAAGTCAATGAAAAAATCTATAGGCTTTCGGTCGAGGAAATCACTACGGAGCTTACTTTCGGGTTAGCCTACAAAAATACGCCATCTCTGAGGTACTGGATTGGGACTCATACAATGTTCTTCTTCTGTGTCCCATATTCTATTCTTCTTCGATTTTGTGGCATAATTGCACAATATTTTATTGTAATGAAAATTGAATTAGAAAAATATAATTCAAAACTGACTTTTAAACTACTTATTCTTAAAGTCCCAGTGAAATAAAAAGTATACTGCCTATTTTTTCATGAAATACTTCAGCGTGTATTATAAATAGTTTATCAATGTGGGTCATTCTCTTTTTAAAAGAGTGTGCCCTCATAATCTTTATTTAAAATCTGAAATTGCACTTCCTTCCTTCAATGACTATTCATCTTAAATGACTTATGTAAAACGGCTTGGGCGGAGCAGCCGTTAACTCCTCCCCTTCAACTGTCAGTCTGCAGTCAGTTCCATTTCTAAATAGAAGGGCTGTTTCATACATCCAATCAAATCGCAGAGAAGTATGAAAGCCACGCCCACTATTTTTCTCATTAGAAATTCCATTTCACTTCAAAATGCTACAAAATATGCAAGTAAACACAATCTCAACTTCCGCTTCATAGGGACTTAAATGCCAAAAGTACTTAACTTTAAGTACTTAACTGTCACTTAGACCACAGTAACACCAATTTTCCAAAGACTGTGCAGTAAGTTTATTTTGGCTTTCAGTGTGAAGACTGAGGTTGCAAGATGTTATGATCTAGTTTGTATATGTCATGTAGTATTATGTATAGCCATGAGGATTTGGATTCAATGCTGCCTTGGCTAGAAGGAAGACTGGGAATAAATTTACATTGTGCTTTGACCTTTTCAGTTCTGATGACTGTCATTGCTCTGTCAGGATCTCTTTATTTTCTTAGATAGGTCTGTTTCTGTCAACTCTGGTGTTTCTTTATAAAAAACATGCATGTTTTGTTCAACGTAACATACCTTATACGGTTAGAAAAAAAAGCAGGAAGAAAAGGAATATGCTTTTGTCATTTTCTGCCAGGATATTATTCATTCATTTGACCTAACCCCTAAACACAATGCAGTGTATTGTTGTGTTAAATCAACAGGATTAGGTTTAAAAAAAAGATTTATTAAAGAAATTCATAAGTATGTGATGTTATATCATCTTTTATTCTCAAGAATTTAAAGGTTAAAATGAATTATGGCAACCCTTTTCATGTAAGGCACCGCTTTATTAACACAAAGCATGTTCATTGAGTTTGAAGCTGTAGAGGATTCTCAACCACAGTGTTCAAACCACAGAAACGTTCAGCATGTCACTTGTTACTCTAAATGAAATCTTCTTGTGTTTCTCCAGCATGTCTGTTAACCCTGGCGCTTCAGAGAAGTCTGAATGTGTGGTTTTGTGTTTTAGAGTCTCCGTTAACCCTGGCTGTTCAAGGGACTTTGAACATTGAAGGGATTCATGTTCTTGTGCTAAACGGAGCTCATATGGATTTCCGGTCTAGAGACGGACTCACACCCCTGCATAAAGCAGTCAGAGCACACAACCAATCTGCACTTCTGGTACAAATACACCAAGCGATGTTAAAGAAAAAAATGCTAAAAAGTTTTATTTTAAGACACATTATCGATTTTGTTTGTAAATCTTTGTTTGTAAAGGTGCTGCTGTCTATGGGAGCGTCTCCAGATTACAGAGATCGCTGTGGTCAAACGCCGCTATACCACTCTGTGCTGACAGGGGGCGACACCTCCTGTTGTGAAACACTGCTGTACTATAGAGCACGACTGGGGGTCAGAGATGAAAACGGTTGGGATGAGTCGCACCAGGTGTGTAACATGTTATTTGATTTATTGACATCAAATCAAAAGTAGCCATTTTATAACTGATTAATGCTGTTTTAGAGATATTGTTGCGAGTCTGATGTTTCATTGAGGTCCAGACATGATCCCTTCTTGTGTTTTGTTTGTTGTTCTGTATGGCTGTTTTCTTCTCATTCTAGATCACTAGAGTCTCCATGCCTGTCTCTCACACTGTTATTTCTCACATTCGTTCTCTCCAACTCGCCTTTACCTCACTGACCTTTATGAAACTCCAGCCAGAAAAAACTACATACACTTAGATAAGATAGATATGAATGTCAACATTTTAACAAAGTTGTTCAGAAAGACACTCTCAATATCAGTTTCTCCTCTATGATCGAACTTTACATGTGCTCTTGTGTTACAGTAGTGATAACAAACCTCTTTACTGAAGAGGGCATCAACATTTTAACCAACTTGCTCAGAAATTCACTTTCAAACGGTTTCTCTCCTGATGGTAGAAGTCCATCGAGCAAGACACTTTAACGCCCCTTACCGCAATCCTGAGAATACAACACATATTTTATAACATTATGAATAGTGTTCTTTTACTCACGCTGCATGTTTCTACACATCTCATATCTGCTGTTTTTCATTCTAATGCCTGAGGAGTTTATTTGTAAGCAGCTAGACTTTGGTCTTCCTTTAAGACTTTTTTTTATCAAGGCATAAAAACGAAAAAAGAAATCCTCTAGATTCAGTAGTTTAACATTTCTGTTCTATTTCGTTCCAAAATTAGTGTGGCCTACTAAAAAAAAGGGTTAGTAACGTTATTTTAGTTTGGCTTATGCCTTGTACAATTACAAATCTAAAAAATAAATTTTGTGTAAAATAGACAGGTTTTAATGTAGAGTGAAGCTATTAACCATGTCTCCGTACATGTGGTTGTTACTCCTTTGTTTAAAACAAAGTGTGTTGTGCGGTTGGCGTTTATAGAAGTCTTGCGTAATAATTTGCCATCATGGCGGGGTAATTTCAAAGTGCATTCATGTTCTCTTTCACACGATTTTGTAGTCTCACATAGCCAGATCTGGTCTGGAACTTATCATTGCTTTCTTTGGCCAATGCTTGCCCAAAAGGCCATATGACTGACAGGTAAAGAAACCAATCAGGTTTCGTTTTGTGCTGCGTCATGTTTACGTCTGAAGCTGAGACTAACAATTGTGTAGCCTACATAAACGAAGGACATCTAAAACAGGGCCTTTGTACACCTGGTCACTTCATGCGTTCTCTGTTCGGATCACTTTATGTCTCTTTTATTTACACTTGCCCTTATAAGTGATACAAATCATATATTCTATTCCCGCGCAAAATTTAGAAACATTATTCAGCATTTATTTAATCTTCAGTCTGCCGTGTACATGTATATGTATAACAGAACACAGGAAAAACTCACGTAGCATTGGTTTCTCCTACTTGCCTAAGTGAAGCACTCCTGTGCTTAATTTGGGCACTTGCACTTGCAGTGGCTATGCTATTAGCTCTATTTATGCTACCATCTGTTCATCTCCACTGAGCTCCATCTCGGGAAAAACAAGAAGGTCACATCCTCTGTCGCGTCCATGTTTCTCTGATTGTGAGCGTGAATGTGAACTTCAGCTTAGACGCGTCTAACTTGCTATGAGCAGTAAAGCGCTAACAAATGTGGCTTCAACAAGATGTACTTGTCTGGTTTCGTCTGGAATGCATGCTAGACCACCTCCTTTGGCCTGTATCAAGAAGCGAGGTGAACAAACACTGAGTTGCAGAGTAAGTTTTGAGTTGACAGAACCAGACAAACACAACCTGGTTTAGATCAGGGTCAGCTGTAGTACAACGCTTGGTATAAACGTTCTCTGTCAACTCAGGTTTGATCTTTCCAGTTTGTGTTTGTGTTTGAGTTTGTGAGGGGCGTCCATCTGAAAGTGTGACATCACACGGAACATGGAAAGCATCATCAGTTTGATTGACTTCTCACGAGTATCAGTGCAATTAACTTTTTTTGTTAAAGATGAAGAGATCATTATGGAAAAATGTCATGAATTGAAACACATTGCAGGGCAAGAATAAACCCTGCTGCAGTGAAAGTTTGAGAATGCAGCTATTGACTATATCTATACAGAATCTATTGAATTATATATTTATATTGATTTCAATGCTATGTGCAATATTAATTAATAAATATTGATTATCAACTCGTATAATAATTATATGAATGTGTTTTGAATTATAATCAAAAAAATTAAATATACAATACAAATGAACACTTAGCAGCAAACGATTTTCTCTCTAAAATTGTATCACTTTAAACTTTTTTTAATTTGGTGCGTGAGATACGTGGGGAGTGGCTTCACTGCGTCAGATATATATAACTTTTCTAAGGGTTTGCGATCTCTAACCCAGAATAAAACCTGCTCCGGAGCAGGTTAGCTGTGTAGCCTAAGTTACCATGGTGACGAAACCCGCTCAAAACCAATCCACCTTCTTGAGCCCTTAAACGCGGAGTATAATCAAACTAAACACGAACTTACCTTTGTTTTTTGTAAATAGTTTATCGATGTGGGTCATTCTCTTTTTAAAATGAGTGTGCCCTTATAATCTTATATTAAAATCTGAAAATTGGACTTCCTTTCTGTATAGACTATCCGTTTTATATGACTTATGTTAGACGGCATGGGCGGGGCATCCGTTACACACCTCCCCTTCAACTGTCAATCTGCTGCCAGTTCCATTCCACATTTACATTTGGTCATTTAGCAGAAGCTTTTTATCCAAAAAAAAGCATAAGTGCAATAAAAAAACGAGTCTCATACAGCCTACCACAGTGTTTTCTTTCTTTTGGCATTCCAAAATGCAACGACTGTTTTATACATCCAATCAACTCGTAGAGAAAAACGAAAGCCACACCCTCTATTTTTCTCATTAGAAATTCCATTTCAGTCAGAAATGTACGGAAAATACTGAAGCAAAAACAATCGCAACTTCCAATTCACTGAGACTTTAAATGAACTCTATCAAGACACCCTGTCCATAGCCCACCCTTTGTGTGTGTCTCTGTCTCTCTCCATAGATCAGACACGAAGAGGCGTTTGGAGAGGTTGAAGTTCACAGGTACCCATCTATCATGTCTCATCTCATTCATTGCTCCTTGTTTGTCGTTTGCATTTCTTTTTCTATTTTCTCTTTCCGTCTTCTTCTCTAAAGTGGTTTATGTGCAAAAATAAAGCAATCTATTTGCCTTTCCCCAATTTGCTCACCACATCTTACCTGGCTGCTGTACGACACCCACAGTTCCTCAAGAGCCTGAAGATTATGAAACATCTTCTGAACTCAATCAGAGAGATTTGATTTTGTGTTTGCTATTTTCAAATGAGCAGGAGATATTAAAGATATGTTAAAACCAGTGCCAAGAAAAGAAACCTGGAGCATGTTGGCCGATAGCGGGCATATACAATAGATGAAAATAACATTGAATGAATCCAAAACATTGGTTGTGAATTTAACCCGGCAGGACAAAAGGACATGTCTGAATATTTGCTGCATGCTTTGCTTTAGATAATGACTGTTTACTTTCTTCTCCTTTGTTCTCTTCACTGTAGGCGTGCCAGCACGGTTTTGCCCAGCACTTAGAGCACCTCCTGTTCTATGGAGCAGACACCACATCCCAGGATGCATCAGGGAACACCGCCCTCCACATATGTGCCGTTTACAACAAGGTACCTTCAAGGCCAAACTCACATTTGTGTCATTAGTATAGTCTTGAGTGAGTCATCATTTATCATGTCTATAGTACTGCCTTGTTTAAAGTTTATTGGCAAGATCAAAGATGAGTCTGGCCTGTGACTTGTGAAGCATACTGTTACAAAATGTTGCCTTAAATCAAATACTATTGATAACTAGCGTCTCTGTCCAATCAGGAGAGCTGCATGCGGGTTCTTCTTTACCGAGGAGCCAAAAAGGAGATAAAGAACAAACATGGTCAAACCCCTTTCCAGGTATCTATGGGTTATCTGTTTTAGCCAGAGTGATGTTTTGTCAGGCACGCAGGTGCATATTTTATGCTATTTATATTTTTCATCGTATCCTAATTTTTCATGACTTGGTTGGTTGTTTTGGAATCTATATCACAAAGGCTGTCCTCATATTCTCAAATGAAAGATTACTGTGTTGCAGAAAACCTTACATGGCTGTTGTTGCAGGTTGCTGTGATGTCTGGCAATTTTGAGCTTGGAGAAATCATCAAAAATCACAACGACATGGATGTGGGTAAGTGTTTTTTTGTCTGAAATGACATTGTCAAATGCAGGTTTGGGAGAAAGTCACTCAAGTACAGAAAGTAATCTGTATCTATGTAATACATCTCCATAAAAGGGAAGGAAGGAGTCGGGAACCGGAAGACATTCAAACGTTTAATATAAATAATAACAGCCGGCGGCCCCTCACGGCCGACCGCCGGCGAACAAAACATAAATACAAAACACTAGAACATAAATACATATACAAACACTTCGGGCGCGGACCTCTCTCTTCGACGGTCCGGTCGCTCGTTCCTTTTATATGCTCCCTATCTCCTACGTGGTTCGAGCCCGGTGTGCGCACAGCTGGCGCTAATTCACAATTACTCACCGGACTCAAACCACGGTCTCGCCCCACCTAATCTACTACAATCTATTTCCCAAAACCCCCCAAAAATAAGTAAAATGTGTTTTTATTATGACAAAAAGAAGATATGAGAATCCATCCATAAATCTTTTTCTCCTTATCAGTTCCTTTTTTAGAAACCCCTAAATATTCTCCTCACTTCATGGATGGTGTGCCGAATCAAGCCATCACGGCCGGCCTTCAGCATCCCCACCCGCTGACGCGTGCCAAGAGCGAGAACATCGTGACATCAACCCCAGCGGACCCCTCGCTTCAGCCCACCCTCACTTCCAACGTGCCACCTTCACAGGTACGATTCAAACCCCCACTGGGCCACGAGCAAACATCGGCCCCCAAATCAATCCTTTCCCTTCTGTTCCTCTCAGACTCAACGGCGGGCCTCATTCGCTCTGAGGAGTTCCAGCAGTCCACGTGGAGCTCGCACCCGCTCTCCATCACGCGGGAGAGAGGGAGGAGAGGTTGAGGAGAAGCCGCAGAAACAGCGAGGAAGGCAGGGGTAAGTGGCGACGTGTGAATCTTCTCGCCCGGGTGCCTTCGACAGGTTTTTTGTGGTGATGGTTTTTGGAAGCAGGTCTTGTTTGTTGTCAGAGAGACAGGCTAGCGCTGCCAAGCTATGCACAAAATGTTCATAGTTTAATGTGCTGTAAAAGTTTTGAAGGGCACCACATAACAGTGTAGTTTCAAGTGTACATCAATTTACCACTTCACAGGGAAATTTACCCACAAGTCTTTGCGCACCACCGTAGTATGAATACGTCTGTGAAAACATCCCATGTTTTATTTCAGCTAAATCTGTTGCTAGATAGTTGTGTGATACGTGACATTTCAATGCATTTGTCTTTTTTATTTTATGACGAAGAAATGCCTCCAACTCACTGTGTAGGGATCCTGTAAATCAAACACAGCTTATGATTATTGCCCTAGTTTTAACACTACATACACATGACAGTGTGACGGAAAAACGTCCCCACCTTTAGTTAGTTATTCTTTAAGAGTGTGTTGGGTGTACATGTCACAGATCGTTTAAAACCTGGGATACAAAGATCAATCAGTGCTAAAATAATCTCTTGTTTTGTCTCTTTAACAAACTCCAGCTAACATATGGAGCAGAGAAACACTTTAGGGCATCGTCAATTTTTTAGGTGTTTTACCAAGATGCCTCCAGGCTTTAATTACGTTTTTGTGCTCCTATTTAACCATTTTTTGTTTTGTATCTATAATTTTTGTACGCTCGCAAATTCTAACATGACAAAACAATGCATTGCCCAAAAACGTGTTCTTTTTTCTGTTGCAATTAACATAATACGTAATGTGTCTATTTGTTGTACTGCATTAAAATCATACTAAAAATGAATTTGTAAATAATTTATAAATGAATTTCATAATTGAATTTTTTTATCAGGGTTGTATGATTTGACGCACATTAACATTACATTGCATTTACCCAGAGCAGATTTAAATAAAATAATTGTAAATAATCAAAGCCTTTTTTGAACCAGAAATGACAATTCTGTCATCATTTAGTCACCTTGTTGTTGCAATTCTGTATAGATTTCTTTGTTCTGATGAACACAGAGAAAGATATTTGGAAGAATGCTTATAACCAAACAGATCTCGCCCCCCATTAACTCCCATAGTAGAAAAAATTACTTATGACAGCAAACCGTATTTGGATTTTTTTCTACCACGGTAGGTCGAGATCTGTTTGGTTATAAGCATTCTTCCAAATATCTTTCTCTGTGTTCATCAGAACAAAGACATGTATAAAGATTTTGAACAACTCGAAGGAGAGTGAATGATGACAGTATCCATTTAACTTTTTATATACTGTATATAAATCTTACCTCCATTTGAAATGATAAGAATGTCAGCAACGATTTGTGTTGCTTATCTTATGTTATATGTTACAGAAGCTGTGAGTCATCGTTTTGCACGTCGTGATTTGTTCTGTAAGGCTTCTGGCCAAAGCGTCACTGCCACACTGAGTTAATTCTCACTCATAAATCTCTCCAGCAGATTCATCTTTATGCTGCGCTTCATTTATCAGATTCCTTCTTCTTTCACCTGTTTCTTTGTTCTGGCGTGGGGGCTAGGACACATAACCCGGCAAAGTAAAAAGTGTAAACGTCTTTTTATACCAAACTGAGCTATTTCTGCTCGATCTGACCCTTATGAATTGCATCTGTACGAGTACTGAATACCTTTTCTGTGACCAATTCGAAAAGCTTTTTCGGTTTTGGACATTTAGTTACATCCAGACAATATACATGTTCTGTGAAGCTTTTAGGCCTAAGTTCTGAGTTCTTGCGATCACATTCTTGAACCAAATCCTTAGAAACTTCCCCCAAAAATGACAACCACGCCAAGATTTGGCATTGGCACACATAATTTACTCGCCCACACAGTTTTTATTCCTTGGCGCCGTTTGTAAAAGAGCCTTAGATGGGATGTCGCTTTCTGCCCTACATGTACATCATGACTCTGTGTTCACTACAGAGTGGTCGGAGGTCAGAGGAAGAGGCTGTACAGTGCTGTTCCAGGTCGCGTGTTTGTTGCGACACGTTCTCACTCCGCTCACGGCGAACGCGAGATCAACCTCAGCAAAGGAGACAAGGTCAAAGGTCAGAACATCTTCAAAAGCCAGCATGAAAACATTGTTTTCCTGATGCGTGTTCTTTGTAATTTGGATATAAAAACACGCCTGACCTTGTTTTTAAGACAGTCTGATGTTATCAAAATGTCTATTAATGCTTGTTTTTGCCTCAACTCTAGTCTGTAGTTAACACACTATTATACAACATCTGACTGATGAGGCATGTTTGAAACGCACATGCAGAGAAACGCACGCTTGTGACGGCACTTTCTATATAAATGTGCCAAGCTGCTACATTGCTTGGCAACCGTATGCAGCCCACAGTTAGGATAATAAACTATATTGCTTGGCAGAACCGTTTTTTTGATGAAATTAATAATAAATGTAAGTGTTTGCTAGAGATTGGTGTCTTTTATGTTGTTGCTAAGAGGTTTACTTGAGTATCATTTTGCTTTTATAAAACCACAAAAACAGCACCGTGACATAAAAACTTACAACCACTGTAATGTTCAATCTTGTGACTGTAAATGTATGCTATTAATAATAAACATTGGAATAAATGTTATGGCAATAACAGCACAAACAGCAGGTTAAAACAGAAGTGTTATTTGTAGAGATTATGAATTTGTCTTTTGGTTATATCTTTTGTCTGTGTTAAAGATATTTGGTGTGGTCTGTGGCATACTTTCATTTTTTGCGTGCACGCGTACAGTCGAACGCACAACCTTGCAAAGTACACTGCATTCGACACATATCGCAATACCTCTCCGGGCCTACAGGGGTCAGTTTTTTTTCTAGTACCTGGAAAAGATGCTCCCTGTACACGAAATGTGCGCAGAAATGTGCGCATGTTGTTATTTGCATAACTGTTGTATACAATAAGTGGAAAATTACAAATAAAGTGAGAAAATAAAAGTACGCGAGGTAATACAATTTTGGTGCGTTTGTTACCGGTCTCGCAAAGGTCAGGATGAGAATTGGTTACTTTAGGAAATGATGAGATACACAGATTAGTCTGCAGCGACTTTGACCAGAACGTAAAATCCTCAACACTCTAGTGCAGTGGTTCTCAACTGGGGGTACTGCAGGGGGTACGTGAGAGAAACTGACATTTAGGATTACATAATGAAAATCAATAAATTATGCTAAAAGTATTTTTATATGAAAAAAGGACTACACAAAGATGCATAAAAAACACAATACATTTTGATATAATAACTGTTTGACTCTCAAAAAATGTTGTTGTCTGGTCAAGGGGTACTTGGCTTGAAAAAATAATAAAAAGGGGTGCTTAAGCCAAGAAAGTTTGAGAACCACTGTTCTAGTGTAATATGCCACCTGCAGGCATCTTAAAAATCATACTTAAATCTATGTTACATTACAATACATACAAGACTATCTTAAGTCCTTAAAACTAAACGAAGAGAGAGAAAATAAATAATTTTACTATAAATTATTATTAAAACTTATCTTTCACAATAGTCTTCCAAGTCCATCACGCGTTTACTATTTCGATGACAGAATTTGCTTCACGCGCACAGTACGCTGACCCTGGCGTACACGTAAAAGGGGAACTATGTTTCAGCATTTAAGGCTAGTCCCAGACTAAATTGAAAGTTTAAGTTGTCTTAACTGAAAATAAATTGCCACGGCGTGACATCTTAAAGGGGTCATATGGGGTGAATACGCATTTTTCTGTCTTTGGTGTGTTTTAAGTTGCCCATGCATGTATTGGACATTTAAAATTGCAAAAATTTAAGTGTGGGAACAAAAGATGCATTCTATCTAAAAGCAAATGCTCAGCCAGACCTGCCTGAAAAACCTTGTGTTACCAAACCCCCACAAATCTACGTCAGTTTGTATTTATGATTTGACTAAGACCGCCCAAATGTTTACGCAAGTGAGGTTGGCGCACCTGTCAGTACAATTGAAGAGGAACCTGATGTTCCAAATACGCTAAGAGGCGTTACATTTTCCGTTACACGCTTGGAGTATTCCACCAATCACTACGTACTGGTTAACTGGCCAATCATAGCACACCTTGCTTTTTTATGTTTGTAAAATATCAGCGCGTTTCAGAGAGGCGGAGCAAAGAGGAGATACAAACATGCACGGTATTTGAAAAATACAGCATTTTTTAACCTAAAATCGTGTATACACATTGCATTACATCAAAAACTATTCAGTCATATGACCAATTTGAAATATCTCATTGTTTTGTTTCAATATGTTTTTATCTAGATGTAAGGGATTTTAATAAAGGTGACTTAAATATCCTAATTTAACTAAGGTATAGTTGTGGCTTAAGCTAAGCCTTGTCTGCAAAATGGGGCCTTAATGTTTATTCTCGCTGTCAGTTCTCAGTGTGGGTGAAGGAGGATTCTGGGAAGGTACGGCGAAGGGTCGAACCGGCTGGTTTCCGGCTGACTGTGTAGAAGAGGTGTTGCCACAGAATCAAGAACAGCCAACAGGTGATCTACACACACACACAAACACTTGTATGCCTTACTTTTCTTTCTGCAAAATTACAATTGTCTCAGACAAGTATCTGGACGGTGACTACCTAAACGGACACTTATTTCATTTTACATTAATTGAAATTTTATTCCTAAAGAAAAATAACAAGATCTGTCTTTTCAAAAGTGGATAGTGATTTAGCTTTTTTTGAGGACAACCCCCAAAACATTTTCCTATGGAGGCTGGTTTGCCTACTCATGTAATCTTGTCCATACGGCACACAAATCACATCAGTGTGAGAGTACCGCTCTTCCACACACACGCCTACATGTGCTAACAGAAATGTGTGTGTGTGTGTGTGTGTTTCAGAAAGCCGCAGTGAGAAAGCGAAGAGGAAGCTGTTTCGTCATTACACCGTAGGAACGTACGAAGGTCTCGAGGTGCCCAGGTGGGAACAGAACAAAAATAAATCATCCTGTTCTAATGTGAAATCAGTTTAAATGTTCACACTACATAGACATCGTTACAGTAATAATAAATAAATTGTTATTTTACAGAGGATTAAGTGACTTTACATTAGGTTAGATTGATATCTCAAAAATTTATGTTAAAGATACAAAGGATTATACTGAATATAATAGCGCTTTTTTGTGGTTAGAGTAAGAATGTTAATCCATTAAAACTATGATGAGGGGCTTTTGTAAACGGATGCTTCAAAAGATCAGTGGGTTCTCTCCACTTCAACCATTTGCAGGTACGTTGCAAAAAAGCAGATCTCTACGTCCACTAGACGTGTATGCAAATGCTCCAGCCGCTTCAAAAATTATACAACAATGTTTGGATCCGTGGCGCTCATGTGGAACATTATCACATGCAGCGTGAGCCACTTCTGTCTCTCTATAGCATTTTTCCATCTCTCACGCAAACACACAAAGTACATCAGCTAAAATCTTTGGTTACTACAGTACATGTGTTCATCATGTGCATACATTGTTTTTTGCAGATAGTTTGTTTTTATAAGTGTGTTTTTGTCCAGTTCACATATAAGCAGTGTTGGTCATCTGTTGCTATGTGTGCGGAGTGTGTGCAGTGTTTACCAGCATCCGCTCGTATCCCTCTACCTCTCACCCACTCATCACAATCCATCAATTCTCTCCTATTCTTTGTTGAAGGGAGAGTTCACATGAAAATCAAATTCAGTCATTACCGATCCTTGTGTGTTTCAAATCTGTACGGCTCTCTAAAGGCACATTTTTGGCTAATTTTGTACTTGCCTTTATTATGTACGTATAGCGTTGTCAAGAATTATATTAGCAGCGCAAAGCTTCTGGGTTCATCTCAGGAAGGTGCTTTGGATAAAAACATTTGCCCTATGCAGGAGTTCCCAAAGAAATCATTAAAAAAAAAGGATAACAAAATATAAAAATATTTGTTTATTTAAAAATAAAACTAGGCAAATTAAAAGCCATCGGGTTTAGGAATTTTCTCCCCCTCAATCATGACCCATGAGGTGAGCACGTCACATAAGCTGCTGCATTAGGTTAGGTGCAGCAAGTCCATTTACAGCACCACGTTAAACAGTCCAATGTACACTCAGATTATTCTCAGGCTTTTAGTTTAGGATATTCTTATTTGTTGAAAAGAAACTTTGATTGAAATCGAGAAAACGGAGGGGGCCAGTGGATGTATCTCATGTATCGAGCTGCAAACACCATAACGTTTGTGCTTCTTCATTCATTCTACGCGTACATTTACATTTACGGATTTGGCAGACGCTTCTTTCCAAAGCGACTTACATTGCATTATCCTGTACATTTGTTTAATAGTATGTGCATTCCCCGGGATCAAACCCACGACCTTGGCATTGTTAAAGCCATGCTCGTACCACTGAGATACAAGAGCTTGTTGTTGACAGGAGTTGGTTGTGAAAGCATTGAATCGCTGCAGGTGTAATATTTTTGCTTCTTGTGTGTTTTATAACCAAAAGCCATTTCAGATATTGCAAACTGAGAAAGATTTCACATTGAAGATTTCAGTCAATAACATCATAACTTTGACTTTGCCCTAGAAAGTATGATTCTGAGGTTACATTGAAATGTTTCCCTTTGCGTTTTTGAAAAGTTTCACATACACATGACAGCGTTATGTAAATGATCGGCGTTATGTAAATGATCTTTTATTATGCATTCCAGTCCAGTTGCGCTATAAAGAAACCCTACGTGCTTGCAGACATCCGCATACAATGTTTTAATCTAAAGCGCTTTTAATGCACTTTGTCGGAGTATATGTGCAGCGCAGCACAACCAGGCAGAATGGAGGCCGCCATTATTGTTTGGGGAATACTCGCGCATGCCTACAGACTGAACACGTTATACGTATGCGTTTTTGGAAAAAGAGACGCGGTTTCAAAAGTTAGAATTTTAAGTCCCCAAAAATGCTGTTGTCGTGTTAATGAACAGCAAAACGCATGAAAAGTTTCATGTAAACAGTCTCTGAGAGCGCATGAGTCACATAATGACAATTCTGGTGTTTTTTTTTGGATCCTTTTATATTCAGTGACAGCAGACGGCGGCCATGGCTTAGAGAGCTTTGAAAATGGACTTAAACGCACCACGAGTGCATTAGGTTTATGTGAAAGTGGGTGTAATGCTACATATTTAAATATATGCTAATGAGATGTGGCTGGGAAATATCATTGGTGAATATTGATTTGAATCTCCTAATGATGTTTTGCAGCGTGACAGATGTGGTCACCATGACCTGTCGTTGTGTGTGAATGTTTCACATGTGTACTGTATGAGAAAGGACGTCCTCCAGGTTTCATGATATTCATTTATGGCTGAACTGTCCCTTTAAAGCTCGTCTCTCTCCCACACACTTTCCTTTCTTTCTCTGCTTTTTCTGTGCCCGCCTTTTTATTCACACACCCCTCCTTGTTCTCTCTCTGAATGTCGCAGTGAGTGAATGTAAGCGCTCTTTTAAACCACCCCCCACCTTTCTCTTTCTCTCTCTCTCTCTCTCTTCACTCCTCCCTCATCCAATTCTGTCTTAAGCATGTAGGCTCTTGATACGCCAGGTCTCTCTCTCTCTCCTCCTCTCCTCCTCTGGCTGCGCGCGTACTGAGAGACGAGGGGCTGGAGAGGAGGAGGTGCGCTCCGAGGAGGGGGGGCACATGGCAATGGGGGGATATGGAGAGAAAGATCTGTCTCTCCCTCTCTCCCTGTCATCCTCATGGCCCTCGCTTGGTCCCCAGAATCGCAGCGTCTGGTTCATTTACAGGTATCGGCTCGTCCGTTCTTTTATTGCGGAGAGAGAGAGAGGGAGGGCGAGAGAGGCAGATGGATGCTCTGAAGAGGTAGAAGATAGACCGTTGAGCAGAATCGATGTTTTGACGTTTTTGGGTATATATCATTGTGTGTGAATGTGGTCTGTCGGGGTGACAGCACGCCTGTCGTTTATCGTAAATCAAACCTCTGTATGTGTGTGTGTATGTATGTGTGTGCGTTTGTATGTATATGTGTGCATTTGATCCTAAATGCGGCTGTCACCTCTCATATAGCGGATTTGCTTCAAGACACGTTTTTTTTCTGGCGTGGGCTAATGTTGCAGATGAGTGCGTATGTTTGCGTGTCATGTACATGTGTTTTTGAATCATTGAAAAGGTGTGTGAGTCATTATGTGTGTGTGTGTGTGTGTGTGTGTGTGTGGAGATTCCAGTAAAACATCGTAGAAAGTTGAGATACGCTCACTTGCATTTCGTCATGTATGAATCTTTTCTGCTGTCGATCCTACACAGATCCAACATGATGTTGCTTTACAGAACTGTTCACGTTAAACTGGGAAACGATGTCAGGCATGCCAGAAAAAAAACGTCTATGGCGTTTGATTGAAATTCAAGACAGTCAACTTTAACAAAACTAAAACTCATTCTGGATATTTTCAAAAATATTTTTTTTATCGTAAATTCTAATGATTACAGAAAGTCATATGTGATCGAAATGGTGTCTTTACATTACCACAGTTCAGGTTGTTTGTCATTCTCTAAAGGAGCGTTTGCTAAATTTGCACCCTCGTCGACAGATTAAACACTGATAAAAATGTATAACGCGGATATCGGTTATGTGAAGTGTCAGCTCAAATGCATAAATGCTAAATCAAGTTTTGTGAATTGAAAACTGGGATGAAGTTCACACATAATATATGTAGAATCTGCATTTACACACAGTAAAGCTAGGGGGCTTTTGAGTTGGAAACGTATGTGTAGCTATAGATCAAAATAAACTGCTTAAACTGCATAATAAACAACCTATGGGATGTTTTTTGGATGTGGAAAAACTGGTAACTTAACTTAAACAAGTTTTGTTTAATGTGCCTAGATTTCATTAATAATATTTTCAAATTGCTGAAGTTTTGTAAATTTACTGAAATTGTATGGTTCTCGCGAGTGATCTCATGAGAATTGAGCCATTTAACCAGGGGCAGATTTCGTATGAGTTCGCACAATGTGATTTAACAAAAATGTGTATTATTAGATAAAGCAAAGAAAGGAACATATAAGATTGGATGAATTTATATGAATTTGCCGCCTTGAGAAATGGTAACGAATTGCCACGACCTTCCCAAATAGTATTTGATTTCAATTTTGTTTTTTGCATTTTCAAACCAAGTTTCATAAAAAGAGGTGTGACTTGAAGATTTTACATCTCATAAATTATATCAAAATGCAATAGCATTACTTCACAGCACCTGCCCAGAGTGTTAGATCAGCATCTCTCTCTCTTTCTCTCGCAGTGATTACATCATCAAGGAGAAGACTGTACTTCTGCAGAAAAAAGACAATGAAGGCTTTGGTTTTGTTCTCAGAGGGGCCAAAGGTGAGTGACATTCACAAACTGCTGGCTCATACATCATAGCATCAGGCCGAGCGCGTCACACCTGTGATCTCTTCAGCCCAGACTCCAGTGGAGGAGTTCAGCCCGACTCCAGCGTTTCCTGCCCTGCAGTACCTGGAGTCTGTGGATGAAGGGGGAGTCGCGTGGAGGTCCGGTCTGCGGATGGGGGACTTTCTGATAGAGGTTAGCAGTGTTGATTCCTGTATTTGCGCTCAATCTTTTAGATGATTTTCACAGAGTGACAGAATGTTAAAGAGGTTGAGTTTTACATCAGCGCTACTAAAGCCAAAACTGGCTCAGTTATACAGACTCCATCTGTGAGGTGTGAAGCCCTGCACTGAACAATCTTAACACCTTCTCTTGAGATGTTAAGACTTACTGTGTTACTTCTGGGACCGGTCTTCATTTGAATTTGGAAAAGATGATGACATGAAACATCTTAGATCTTGTATTTCTGTGTCCATCGTCTTTATACTTAATAGATTTATTTTTGCGGTCCAAGACACTGCCTAACACGTGTAATACTGCCATTCCTGGGCTCCCCCCACAAGTGGTGATGTCATACACATGCGTTTGTATCTGGTATTTTAGATTCACAGTCATTTTAACCCCAACTATTTGTTGGTACAGTGTCTACTGCAAGTCTACTGTAGGTTAGCAACGGGGAAAAAAATCATACTTATTTTTATACTTATCAAACTGACCCCCAATTAACTTCCAGTTTGTGTTTGGCTAGTGTCCAATGATTTAACTATTTATATTTTATTGAATTTATGTTCATATTAATTTGTTTTATTATTTTACTGTATAATAATTGTATTAAATAAACAATTTGTGGAATGGGTCGTGTAGTTTGGTCACATTAAAGATAACCGTATGGTACATTGACATCTAGCGGTCGAGCTTGGTATCGCAGTCTCAATTCAAAATATTTAAGAGACAAGTTTAGCCAAGTAACATTTCTTCTAGGTTTCTTTTGATTGTTATGAGAAATAATCTACAGGCACTCTGTTATTAGTGAATGTTTACCGGAAGTTCAGATGGGGTCACAAAAGTGCACATGCCCAGTAACGTTTGTTTATGTTATTAAGATGAACTTGTCAATATCACTTTTAATATAATTTTATTGATATAATGCAATTATTAATGTTAGTGTACATTTTGTTATGTTAAATAATTGTCTTTCTTTGTTTCACCATTTGATTAATATTATACTTCTTATCTATCCTGCTAGGCTAGTTGACTAAATGTCTTGGTCGAAGAAAAACAAAATTACATTTTAGGACATTGTCACCTCATAAAGCCTAAACGTAGGTACAAACCTTTGGATAAGATCACAGTTATTCCTGACGCACGCCCCTTTCTTGAAAGAGTTTACATTTTTTGTCTTTTATTAGTTTAGAAGCTATTTAAAGTCTTACACACAATTATTCTTGCAACAATGCAAAACTGCTGTAGAATAAGAACATTTGAATTTAACTGCATTTTTAGAAAATAATAAAAATATTTGACCATGACGAAAATGAAGACCCCAGAATGGTGCGGAAGAATGGATGCCTATTGTCCAATAACAAACTACAGTGCTGTAAATATGTCTATGTACAATTATTTGAATCTATATCTGTATAACTAATGTATTTGCAGATTCATTGTATGAGAATGTTGTGTATTTTTACAGGTGAATGGAATGAATGTGGTTAAGGTGGGACACAGGCAGGTGGTGAACACGATCCGTCAAGGTGGGAACAGCCTGATGGTGAAGGTCGTCATGGTGGCGCGGAATCCTGAGATGGAGGAAATGCCTAAAAAGAAAGGTCAGAGGATTTGCCACATATAATCATACTGTACGATACTGTATGCAGTTATACAAATGCAACTGTTATTTGATTGCCAGTTCAGGGACCCACTACATACTTCAAGTTACTGTAGCTTTAAATGTTTGTGCAATTTAACTGTATGTGTTAGCTAGTTTAAAAAAGAAATGAGTGATTAACCACAGCATCTCTTGTAGCAACACTGAGAATGTTATGCATACTTGCATTGATATTGCTTACAGTAGTTATAATTATGAACTATTTATGTACAGTATGTATAAGTTAAAATGAATATTTTTTATATATTTGGTCTATCTGTAGTTCCTCTGCAAAGTAAGCGACTGACCCCCCCAGCTATATCGGTTCGCTCCAAATCCATGACTTCAGAACTGGAGGAGATGGGTATAAAACACACACACATGGAGGTCATATCTATGATTCAGTCTTTGTTATTCTGTTTGACTAATGCTGGTCTTGTTTTTGTTTCGCTTCTGCTTTGCCCGCAGTGGATAAAGGTTTGTGTGTTGTATCTTTACTTTTGCTTGTTACAGAAGCCAGTTGAATCATTTTACATTTACAATTATGCATTTGGTAGACGCTTTTATTCAAAGCGATTTACATTGCATTATTCTACTAATTTGTTTCCGAGTATGTGCAATCCCTTTGATCAAACCCATGCTCCTAACCATTGAGCTACAGGAAAGCTTTCACCCAAAAACAAAAATTCTGTGAACACTTACTCACCTTCAAGTTGTTCCAAATCGTTATACATTTGTTTGTTCTAATGAACACAGAGAAAGATATTTTGAAAAATGCGTATTACCAAACAGTTCTCGCCCCCCATTGACTCCCATAGTAGGAAAAAGCAAATAGTAGTCAAAAGTGCCTTATTCTTACAAATATCTGCTTTTGTGTTCAATTGAACAAATAATGATTAAGTCATTTTTCCTACTTCTGGAGTCAAGGGGTTAGAGTGTTTGGTTATAAGCATTCTTCCTAATTTCTTTCTCTGCGTTCGTCAGAGTAAAGAAATGTACACAGATTTGGAACAACTCGAAGGTGAGTAAATGATGATAGAATTTTCATTTTTGGGGCGAACTATCCTTTAATGCACTTGTAGCTTTATTATATTATGTTATACCACATATTTTTTCATGAGATTTTTATACAATTTTCGTTTGTCCTAGTAATGATTGTTGTTCGATTTGTATTACTAAAATATATGTCAAGACAGTAAGCAATTTCTAGATTATTGCTTGAATATTGCTTAGTGATTTAAATAAATCCTCATATAATGTCCCAAATCCTTTTTATGTATATATGTATTTCTTTTCTTTGGTGGGAAATCTCCCCTGGACATGTTTTAAAGAACATGTATTCATCTGCATTTGTTGAGAGATTCATATGTTCTTTCAGTTATTAACATCATCTATCACTTTAACAGACTCTGCATGTACATCAGTATAGGACATGTGCTGTTAGCTGATAGTGATGGCACAAGTAATGATAGTAATAAAAACTTTAACTAGCGACTGTAAAAAATCCTGTTTTTGGCTCATCTGTCAGTTTCAGATGAGTTTGTTCCCATGGCAACTAGTAATAGATTCAGATCTCCTAACTTTTGTAAAGCACTGGTAAATGATACTGATTGGTAGCACGATGAAAATGAAATTATTTTAAATTAAGTTATGATGCTGAAAGCACAATAAAAAAAGAAAAAAAAGTAGTATGTGTCCACAAAAATTAGCACTTTTTTACTCTAATAAGACTTCCTGTTCTAGCAGCTTCACCATGGACCAATAAATCAGGTGACCTGATTTCCCCCCTTGTGTTTGTTTGTGTGTGTACAGATGCTTTTTGACTGCTGATAGTCAGTGAAACACATGAAAACTATATGACAGCCATTGATGCAGACATCTTAAAGTATCTACAACAGTTGATCTCAACCTTTATGAATTAAAAATAATCTAGTGTTTAGCCATATATTTGTCATTTGTCGCTTTTTTAGTCTTACTTGGATTAAAGTCATCTTGAACAAGCCTCCTTTAAGAAACACTGTTCTACAACGTTTCTCTTAAACAAGACACACCAGTTGGTGCAATTTGTCACATGGTTGTCACAAGGGCTAATTTGACAATTTAAGATGACGTAATCAAAGCTTGTTCAAAATAACTTCCTGTTTCACTACACAAATGTTTGAACAAAATACAACCAACTGAATATTTATAACTAATTTTAAAGATTTAATTATACTGTATATGTAGGATAATAAAATAATAAAAAAACTAAACTTGAATGTTAAATTAGAATTATTCTGTCCTTAAACTAAACTCAAGCACGATCATATTTTTTCTGTACCGAACAGGTCTTACCCTCCCTAAAAATTGTGACAACTAGCCCCGGTCTGTGTAGGCATGATGGCATTATTGCAAAAATCTGTCCATATGGTCCGAGTGTCATGTGTGTGTTTGTACTGTAGATATTGTATTTGTTCAAGCACTTTCTTAGTGTATTTTTTTCCCTTGTGTCAGATCACACGGAGAGCTCTCAAGCAGCTGAGAAGAAGAGGAGTGTCTATCAAATGGCTCTTAGTAAGAATTTACTTTATTATGATATTAACCTCTCTGGCGGCATTTCTCTATACCTGCATATCTGCATTATCATGAATATTATTATACTCATGTGGCTTTTCCATCAACAGTATTTTTTGCCCTTTCAATCCAGAACAAATCCAAAATTTGCTGGATATTTTACAGAATATGGTGATGCACCAATACACCGATGTTGTGTTGACTGATGATGGAGACAAGGGCATGAAATCTTGGATTTTTTTAATTTATTGTTTTACATTACATTATTTTAGATTTTAGTTTTAGGCATATTTGCATGTGTTTTAGAGAATTCTTTGTCGTGGGACCTTGCAGCACATTGTTATTTTAAACAGTTTTAATTACAAATTTTAACCTAAACTATGGACTAGTGGTTCGCACGAGTGCTCTTGAGTGCGAGTCATGTTTGCACCCTTTGCCTCCGCTGTGCTATTTTCGGGCTGCTGTTTCTATAAATAAAAATAAAACGGTTGCAAGAAATAAAGCTGTCATGATTGATAGCGTTTTGTTATGTTTTTTTCTCCCACGCTTTTGTTCCCCAGATAAACTGGATGAGATTCTGGCTGCTGCTCAGCACACAATTAGCACGTCTGACTCTCAGGGTCACAGAGGTCACGGGGGCAAGAAGGAACGAAACAAGGGCTTTAATACTAATGAGGTAACATCTCTGTTTCATTATCTCTCTTCTGATTAACACAGTGATAGAACAGTGCTGACAAAGGTGCTTTACAAGTACCTGACTTACCACATTGGAGTTTAAGAAATGATCATACTTTTGAGGTTTTAGCACCACTATAATTATTATTCGTAAGGTTTGTCATTGTTTTGTGTCTTGATTGTTTACCGTTTATGTATACAGTATATAATGCAGCACCAGTGTTGGGTAAGTTACTCTGAAAAAGTAATTAATTACTAGTTACTTATTACATATTCAATAGTGTAATTAGATTACTGTCCAAAATACTCTGTCCAAAAAGTATTTAGTTACTCATTACTAATTACTTTCTATATCCTACATCGACCTTGATTAGTTAAGTGATTCAAGGATAGACATGAAACGGCTTATTTAATTCATTCAAATAAATAATATTATTAACTGACCAAAGTATTACAAATGTTAGAATTATACATTAAAGCACAGATTTTAAAGTAAGACTTTGACTTTTGATGTCAATTACACTATTGAACACGCATATATGTCACAAAGTATTTAGTTTAATTATATCAAAAGTAACTGTAATTAAATTACAGAAAACATATGAGTAATCCCTTACTTTACTTTTTCAAGGAAAAAGTAATTAAATTACAGTAACTAATTACTTAGTAACTAGTTACACCCAACACTGTGCAGCACTATTTTATATTTATTGACCGATTGATTAATTGAAACTCTTTCTTTTTATACATATTTATACTATATTTTATTGTTATAATATAATAAAATAATTGTAATGTATTCAATATTTTAGTTGATGATATTTTTAAGCATTATTTTCTGGCCCAAAAATAATTTTATAATTTCACAAATATGCTATAGACTAAAAACAGCTCCAAAGAAAACGATAATATACAGCTGTAATTTAACGCTGCACATGGAGAAGACTGAATATTTGAATGCAGTCAACGGGTGGAAATAGTGTTTTAAGATCATGTGTTATTTTGGAAAATGTACCGAATGTTTAAAGGTATTATATATTTCAAACATTTAACTTTTTTACAGCAAACATTTGAACAATCAGGTGTTGGCATGATGTCATCAGGATCTGGGTATGGTTATAACCAAGCCCAGTTTTCATCAGGCCATTCAACTCAGCGTGCTGTGATGATGCGTCAGAAATCTATGGGTCAGTTTAGATGCAAGTATTGAAGTAATCCTTTGAATGAAGTCTCGTGCTAATGGGAGGTTGATTTGAAATAATTTAACTCTTTGTCTTGTGTACTCTTCTGTCCAAAGGAGGGACCGAGGAGGAGAGGGTACAACTTCATCCTCCTACTATGAAGTTGTCCCGCAGTCTTTCTGTGCCTGGACCGGAGGACATCCCCCCTCCGCCCGACACCTCAGCGCCTGAGCCACCGCTTTCTGCCGGTGGCCACACAGACCGGAGATCTGCCCCAACACATTTCTATAGTGTCCCTCCACTTCCTCCATCACACCATCTGCCTCACAGCCAGACACAGCACCGGGTTCCACCCAACCGGAGGGTAAGAACGTTGATACTGTATCTATATCAAACATTTCTTCTTGCTTGTTAATTGCAGGATATGTCATAATCAAGGCCTCTTGGTTACAGGGGGATACAGATCCCAACAAGATGAGTGGAGCAAGAATGGGTGGCCTGAGACGTGGATATAGCAACGCCACACCCCCCTCTGACATGAGCAGCAAGCCATCCACCGCACAGCGTAACCAAGTGCCGGCGGTGGCCAAAGTCGCAAGTCGGCAGGGAGGGAAGGGGCTGTTAGTGAAGCAGCGTAAGGTGGAGGAAACAACTGGCAAAGTGGAGAAATGTTCTATTGCAATCCCGACTATTATTGTTAAAGCACCATCTACCAGCAGCTCTGGACATAGCAGCCGTGCGAGCAGCGAGGACCCCGAGCCACCTCCTGAGCCTACTGAGGAGCAGATGGAGGGAAAGCCTCAAAACGCTGTCCCGACTCCCACTCCTCCCCCACCACCCAGTTTGCCACCGAAACTGGAATCACTGGGCAGGAGCACAGCACAGCGAGAACGGGAGCGCTATCGCGATTCCCGTCGGAGAAGCGCCTCCTTCTACTATTCCTCTGAGGAGGACTTGTTGGACGAGCATGAATCTACTCAGAGTTCCGTGGAGCCCAGGTCCTCCGCTCCACGTCTACGTCCTTCCAAATCTATCGACGAAGGATTGATCTCTGGTGACGCCTTAAGCATGCCGCCCGCGTTTGGGTTGCCGCAGTACGCATCAGCTACACCTCATCAGGCCACTACCTTTATCCACCCTTTGACGGGCAAGGTTCTTGACCCAACGAGCCCGCTGGGACTCGCGCTGGCGGCGCGCGAACGAGCGCTTAAAGACGACCGCCGCACGCGTAGAGATGATCGGCACTTCGGTAGGCAGCTGTCCAGCACCGGAGCATTTCCTTCTGCCGCCTCGCCTCCCAATCAGAAACCATTGCCTCCTTACTACATATACCAGTCACCCGCCTCACTCAACACGTCTGCAACAACAGGAGGGCCGATGTCCCAGAGACGTCCACCGTCTCCGAGGATGCTGAGATTAAGTGGTGGTGGCATGGATTGCGGGGAATTGAATGAGCAGGGTGTCATGGACAGAGAGGAGAAAGGAGCATCCAAGGTGCGGTTTACAGAAAATCAAGCCGGTCAGTATCAGATTAATATTCAGGACAACAGAACCAATCAGTACCACACTTACCTGCGAGACAGAGAGAGGGAGGGGTACAAAAGAATACCGCCCAAGCCTCCACCCCGAAGACCATCTTTTTTAGACAAGGAGATCGAACCTGGGACAGCAGACAAAAATCCCAACTTTCAAGAGGTAGAGAGAAGAGACGACAGGGGTAGACAAAAGATGGCAGATGGTGGGATGGAGAGGGAAGGAGAAAGGGAGGCAAAGAGAGGAAGGAATCTTGAGGCTGGAGATGCTGGAGATGTGATGGTGCTTCCACCTCCTGCTCCATCCATGGATGTAGACGACGAGTTTGTCTTTGCAGAGCCCTTACCTCCCCCTATCCAGTTTGCAAACGGAATCGAAATGGACAGACGTGGATATAATCAACAACAGAAGGAGCTGTCAGGATCTTATTCGCTCCCGGAGCAAACGCTTTCCAAACTCCCGCAAGATACCATTTCCCTACCAGACAACCCTCATGTTGACTCACAGCAGACACCGGCACATCCTTCTGCTATGGTTCTTCCCTTTTTGTTTCCGCCATCTCCTCTAATCCCACCTCCCCAGCTCTGTCCCAAAATACCACCACCAAACGCACCTCAGGGCTACTCCCAGAATCCGTCACACCCGAACACCAACCAACCTCAACCTTTACATTCACCCCAGGCGGGAGACTCAGCCGCGTCCAGTCTTACATCGTATGACAGCGAGGTGGCTAATCTCACTCAGTCGGCTTTATCTCCGTCACTTCCCTCACCTCAAATATTCCCTTCCTCCAGTTCTCCTTCTGTCCCAACCTCAGCATCTGAACCCACGTCGCTGCATAGGCCTCTACCCCTTTTCTACCCGCCCCAAGGCCACAGTAATGTTTCTCATTCATATCCTGCAGCATCTGTCACCACAACAATGAATTCTGTAATCACAGGGGGTCGACGTCCCGCTGCGGTCAAGAGCCGTGATTGGACGGAACCCGTGGTGGATTCTGGAATCGAAGAACTGGACAGTCACAGCAGCAGCGATCACCACGTGGAAAACCTGGCAGAGCGAAGAGAGAGAGAAGGGGCTCGAGAGCAAGAACGTGCAGCGGGTCAGAGGAGAGAAAGTATGGAGAGCGGTATCGATGGGTTTAAAGAAGACAGAAGAGTGTCACTGGATCTGTCTCATACTGAGAAAATCACCCAAAAGAGGAACATGTACAAGACCAAACCTCCCAACCCTCCGCCGGCCAAACCGCAAATGCACAGTGTGTCGAAATTTCATACAGAGAACGGTCGAAGCGGACCTGTGCTACAACGGCAGGCCAGCACTGCTCCCAACATGTACAGGTCAAGAGAGGTGGAGGAACATGAACAAGTAAGAGGAGGTGAGGGTGCGGGCAAGATTCCGCCATTTATGGACCGCCATCTGAACTCACCTCTCTCTAGCGTAAAGGCCAGCATCATTAATGAGCTCAGCAGTAAACTACAGCAGCTAGGAGGCTGGCAGAATCAAGTGCCACCACAAAATCACAGGTAACAAACACAGAACGCAAATTCACGTGACGTTTATTAACACTTTGCACATTTGACTTTGTTTTTTGCTAGCAATGCTTCGGGAAAGTTCATCCCCCAATTTCTTTTCTCCATTATTTACTTATCCTCGTGTCATTCCAAACTTGTACGAGTTTCTTTCTTCTGCAGAACACAAAAGAATATATTTTGAAGAATGTTGATAACCAAACAACTCTGAACCCAATTGACTTCTATCGTACGAACACAAAACCACTGAGACCTTTCTCATGTTTTGAATGAATTTGAATGACATAGTGAATATATGGCGACAGAATTGTTGTTTTTGGGTGAACTGTCCTTTTAAAAGGCAGTCTTGCTCTGTATCTGAGCATTGATATGCATATTGCATTACTATCATTTTTTTCTTTCTTTTAATTTGTGTCTCTCATTCCTTTTTTGTTCATTCACAGGTTGTCCGGTGATCCCACGGCCTGCGCGCCTCTTCACCCTCCCTCTGCACAATCATTCCAGCGTCCATTCTCTCCAAACTCTTTAACATCCAACCACCCTGCTGAATGTCTAAACCTCAACCCTGCACCCTCATCTCCTCTTCCTCTTCCTCTGACCTCTCTAACCCCAGCCATAACTCCCATCCCAATACCTCTGGCCCCGATACCACCCGCACCTCCTCTCAAAGACTGGACGCCTTCTAACTCTCCGATCTCTTTTCCTCACGGTGTTCTCTCCCCTCCGTCATTACCTCACGCCCCCCTCTCTCCCCTCTCCCTCGCTCATGCACCCCTGTCTCCACCATCGCTACCTCATCCACCCATTTCTCCAATATCGCTCTCTCATCCACCTCTCTCTCCCTCCGCTATCTCCCACTCTCCTCTCTCTCCATCGTACTCTCCCTATCCTTTATCCCCAAAACTTCGATCCAAATATCGCGCTAAAGAGTTTCAGTTCTTCGGGCCGGAGCTGCGTCGTGCTGAATCTCATTCGTACTCCCAGCGCCGGCGAGCACCCAGTCCTCTCATCTCCTGCTCGGACCACCCTCAACCTGGACCTCCCCGACCATCCTCGCTCCCCCTTTTTCCATCCGCACCACTTTACAGCTCTGCATACGAAATGCAGCCCCCTCTAACGCCCCCTCTGGGTGTAGCACATCACTTCTCTGAGCACTTTTTCCCCCAAACTTCTGCTCTCTTCCCACTCCCCTCCCCCGTGGCTCCTCAGAACGTGCTGGTGTCAAGCTCTCTCTCCCCCACCCACTTCCTGTCTGGTGGCTCCTCCCCTTCCTGTATAAGCTACCCGCCCCTTACTCCGCATCCACCCAACCTGCCCTTTGTGTCCAAGCCTCTCCCCTACTGGAGCAAATACGACGTTGCCGATTGGCTAACATACCTGAATCTGTCCGAGCACCGGGAGCGTTTTCTCGACAACGAGATCGACGGCTCCCATTTGCCGTCTCTGACGAAAGAAGACTTCCTGGATTTGGGCGTGAGTCGGGTCGGCCACCGCATGAACATTGAGCGTGCACTTAAGAGACTTACAGACAGGTGAGATAGGAGAGTTTAAGCGAAGCTCAGACAGCAACATGTGGATGAGTGTAGTGAGGAAAAGAGTGTTTGTTTGTTTCGATTTTTCACTGTCCACATTAAATGCTTCCTAACATTTTGCTGTGCATGGATAAATCTGCCTGCAGCTCAACTCCACAATAAATGAGTATTCTGCCCTCTGTTTTCGTACGCTTAAGATGAAGTTAAGTAAATGATGGAAGATTAAATCTGATCTCTGTTAGATTCTTGTGATCACAAACTAATTTTTGTCTCTTTTGACATTTGTACATACAGGGTAAGTTGCACCACAGGATTTTGTGGAGATTTTTTGTGATTTCGGCTTGATTTTTAAGTGGGTTTACACAATTTTTGCGATGACAACTGTGGGGAGGGTTTTTGGGGCTGGAGGGAGTTAAAAATACAACTTGAACTACTCGCAAGCAGAGTTCTTTAAAACTAACACCTGTGAAAACATTTTTAATTAATTTCCTATAGTTAAAAGGCATGCAGGAGATTAATACTTTAATAATGCCTTCAAGTGCTCTCTGAAATTTGATAATTCCCACTTCTTATGTCATGATTCGGAGCTGGTTGTGTTCAAGTGCTTTGTTGTCGGAAAGAATGGAGGGAGCCAAATTCATGCTTGCGTGTGTCTTGGGAAAATGTAGTATGGTAATAGTTTTCAACCATACATCCTACAGTACAGTTTTACTAGTCAGCTTGTGGATTATTCTGCAATATTGGTGAAATAGCCTACATGCTGTTTTCACAGTGCATAAAACATACAGTATGATTCATATATGTAAATATGTACTAATTTGACGACAAGGCTATGAAACTGTTGCGGAAAAACTAATAAATCTTATCCGTCACAGCAGTAATCCACCATGTTGATTGTGTAATGCCGCCCATCTCGGGAACTCGGGTTTCAAAATAATTTCCCAACTTCCCAGTGGGACACGCAACATCGGGCGGTCATTCGCATTTTTGTTCCCTGGAAACTCATGTTTGCAATAATTCCGAGAGCACCTGAAGCTAGCATACCTCAGATCAAACAACCAGTAATGTTTCGTTTTATGTAGCTTCCTGTTTATGGTTGTGGATATGTCCCTGTGATAACAGACCCCGATGCGTACACAAACGTTTCAAAATTTTACAACAACCATACTTTTAAGAAATCAGCGTTGTTGTTTCCAGGCATATTGTTTAAGAACGAGGCACACACGTTGTTGAGGATCTCTGCTTGACGTTGGGAGCTGGTTTTGACGGATTGCACAATGCGATGATGCCATGTCTTCGGCCAAATTATGCGGAAACTCTACGTCAATCTCCAAATTTTGCTAGATTAATGATCCTTCTTGGTGCAACCCACCCATAGTTATAAACATGTTTTGTTTTATACAGTAATATAGATATTTATTTTAAATATTTCATTTAAAACATGCACAAAATCATCCATTTTGTCCATTACACATCCTTTGTTGTGTGCGGCATGGCATTTATATTTCTGCTAACACAATGGAGCCCTATAATTATACACATAGCACTTACGTGACTTACTTTTCACGCTGCGAATTCTTCATCTCAGTCTATAGATGATAGATTTTATCTAGCACTTTTCTTTCTTACCTTATCTTATGAGCTCTGCCTCGTTTTTGCCCCTGTGCATCTCTCCAGGCTTTCCTCTGCTTTCTCTGTCTCCACTGTTTCCTCTGAAGGGCAGAATGAACGTATGAAAGATGAAGCCACTCAGAGCTAGAGGAGAGTTAGGATGAGGTTAGACAGAAATGCTAAGACGTCCACTGATGGACGGATACGGACTGGATGTGGAAGAGACAGAAACGCTCTGGAATACAGAGTTAAAGTTACGTCCTCGCTTCTAGAGCTGAATTTTTTTCTGAATTTTGGGTTTGAATTTTTCTGCGTTGAGCCGGATGGTGAAACGTCGTCAGACGGACAGTGAAAATGTGCTTCTTTCATTGTTTTGGTGATGACTAGATCAAGCGTATGATGAATTTTAATAATATCATTATTAAATAAACTCTTAAAAAAGCTGCTTCAAAAGGAGCTTCGATGCCATGGAAGAACCTTTTAGCTCCATAAAGAACCCTTAAACCTTTCTGTTTTACAAAACGTTCTTTTTGGGAAAAAGGTTCTTCAGATTATAAAAAGGTAAGAAAGAGATGGTTCTTTAAAGAACCTTTGACTGAATGGTTCTTTGTGGAACTAAGATGGTTCTTCTATGGCATCGCTGCGAAAAACCTTTTAAGCCTTTCAAGTGTGTACTGTGCATATTCACATAGCATCAGGCATCGTTCATCTGATAATAATTATGATTAAAGTCAACATGAAATTTAATTGACCCAATTTACTGTCGTAATGCACATTCTTGTTTTTTTCCAAAGAAAATAAAAAAGTTAACTTTTCAGTATTCAAGCAGTTCCTAATGGTTAGCTTTTATTTATTCTCATAAAATACTCTAGTCCTATTAAAAAATACAGAATCAGCCTACAGACATAAAATGGGTTGCAAGCATCTCATGTCGACTTTAAACAGTAAAAGGAAAAGACATCGCAATTCCAATAATATCCATATAAGAATTAAGTATGTAAATGTTTTAATACCATAAGCAGAATCAGTCTTCCAAAGATCAAAACACAATGAAAGAATCCATTGTTTATATAGCTTAAGTGCGCTCTGTTCAACACACAAACACACATTGACCATGTGCGTGTCTGTATGTGTGCTTGTGTGTTTGTTATGCCAGTGGTGGATGTTTTATAGGAGTAAAGCATAACTCAATTTCATTTGAAAATATATTTAAGGAAATAGGAACAAAGGAAATATACAGTACAGTATATATATATATGTGTGTGTGTGTGTGTGTGTGTGTGGAGATGTATGCAGAATTTAAAGGTATATATATATAAATATAAATATCAGATATTTCTATTGTTCTGTACAATAATTGATGAATATGATGATACATAAGCTCTGGTTAAGAGATTTGAATAAACTATTCTCTTGTTGAATTTCTTCTCATCTCTTCTTGGCCTCTACAAACACATACAGTATACAAAACAATCCAAAGGTGAATACAAGTTTCTTTAAAGATTCTTTGTATGATTCAACACAGAACCTTTAACATCAGCCTTTCCTTTGCACGAAAGGTAAGACATATATTTTTTTTCAATTCTTTACGGGATTAAAAATGGTTCTAATGTGGCATGCCGCAAGGAACCCTTTTTGACCCCTTAATTTTTCAGGAGTGGACGGTTGCCTCTTTTTGTAATGTAAAAGGTTTAGTTAAAAACAATCCTTTATCATTAACTCTGCTATTTTTGGGGGTATTTTGATCATTTTTATTGTGCAGCAGAAAAGAAGAAATTTAGAAGACACATATGGTATAGTATAGTGATCACACCTGTCAAACTTCAGAAAGATCCAAGTTAAGCACCATATCAACAGTTCATTTTGTTTGTGCAATATTCAGAACCCTAATACTGTACTTTTGTGAGATGAATAGAATAAAAGTCATTTTCCAACGGACATCTTTAATGATAATGTATGAGCATATTTTTTGTCCGTTTTGAAGTGAAAGTGACGTTTTTTGGTCACTTTGTTATCTTTCATATCGCTGCAGTTCTTCTTAAACCTTGTATCTCCACAGTTCGTGATTTAATTTTTTGCCATAAATCATTATCATTCATTTATATCGGTCACTGGGTTTTTCAATTTCCAAATAACACGCAAATTAGTATATTCAAGGTTTTTAGAAAGACAGCGACGATATTAAACCTGCTCCGTCTAACACAACTTTTCTTTGGTGATGTCACCAAGCCCTGTCAGCTGTTGTTTACTATAGATGTTTTTCAATTCGATTCCTTATGCCTAAAATCAAGACCACTTTTTTCATTTTCTCATTAACTGTTCCGTTTATTTCATGATGCTGTCGTACATGTTTGGAACGACATGAGGATGACACATGTATCATTTTTAGGTGAACTCTTCCCTTCTGTAGATGTCACATGACAGTGGTTGCTCTGGGTCTTCATTCCTATGTACCCCAGTGTTACTATACTGACTTTGTTCCACAAGATCTGAAATGCAAACATAAAATGAAACGCACAGATTGACCTTATGAACTGCTTCAGTAAACACACTGATTGCTTTACATTTCAGAAGTTTTTGGCTGTGAGTTGTGATTGGCAGAGAGGTGAAATAACTCTTACATTCTAAAACACGCTTAACTTTCACACCTGACAACTCATTTACACCAACATGAGAGTGAGAGAGCGAATGTGTGTGAGAGAGAGAGCACACACATGTGTGTACAGTACATACGCACCTCTGTGTAACAGCTGACTGTGGTTTAGTACACACACACACACACACACACACACTGAAGGGAATCATCAGACATGGACCAGCAGTGAAAAATACTTCTGTTAGTGAGAGAGAAGAAGAACATTGGGCGGGAGGTAAGACTTATTCTTTATCTTGTCACTGTGATTTCTAAAGCGCCTGTTGTCCTAAATATAGTATTTTGGATATGTTGTGATTTCTTACTAACAACACTGCTTTCATGTGTGTATTAAGCGGTCGAATTCAGATCAAACATCATTATAATGTCATGCAATATTTTGCATGTAAAGGATATTGTGGAAGACTTAGCTTAAAGCCTTTATGTATAATGCATTATTAAAGGTTATTAAATGGTTTGATGCATTTTAATTGTTTGTAATGTTTGTTGTAATACTATACATGTTGTAAAGAATTATAACCAAAATAAAAATGAATTGATAAGTTTTATAATGTATAAACTGTAGTTACAATTATTCATGAGAAATTATGAGGTGCATTACAAGTCATAATTAATAATACATTATACATATATGCTTTAAGTAAAGTGTTACCGGACGTCGTACTGAAAGTATGAAAAAAAAAAATCAAGTCACACACGTGCAGAAATATTATGTGTTGAATGTGCGAAACATGTTTTTGTGTTGACAATTGATCACATCCAGGCTAAAGTGTACATGACATTTCCCTGTTCTTGTATTCTTCACAGGTTTAAAAAACAGGAAGTGAATCACAAACTATCTGATATTGTAATATCTTGTAAAAGAAACGGGGTTAGAAATCAACCAAGGTCTGCCAGATACGCTGTTGCCAATGCTCCGCTGCTGAATTCTTCTACTCTTTTCTGACATTTGATATATTTAACATGGCTCTATTCTCGTCTAGTTATGCATTTAGCTTCCATAGTGACCATTATAATTAACAGAGTCTATTTAAGTATGTGACGTAAGATGAAGATACACGTGTGTGCTAGAAGGACATGTTTTCATAAAGATAAAAATGACCTGAAAATCCGACATCGCCCACTTATAAACATATTTCTGACAGCGGGGTGCATGTATTTAACATGGAACGTGTGTTGTGAAGGAAGATGTTATAGCGTTTTTGTGTGCGTGTAACATGACCTGCTGGATCTTGTTTATTTGGGGATCTCTCGGGTGGTGTAAGGAATTTCAGGGTGGGTTGGGGGAGTGGATTCTATTTCTGTTCCTTAAGTCCAGTACTGACACACACACACATACATACAGTATGCTCATAAACAGATGTATATTTATAAATGCATTGCTGTCTATCACTTTGAACTCTACCTTTATTATTCAGCTGGATTTTAATCTATTTTTTGTGTTGTGTAAACTTCACACTTGCTGTCGTCTTTAAGGATATTTCTTGATCAACAGTATTTTTCAGTATTTTATATATTCGTGGTTAATGATGAAGAATTGACAGCACATTTTAAAGATGTTTATCATCACAAGCATCTGTATCCAGTTACAGTCGTGAATGCATACAGCAGATTCAGAATGAGTCACACAGACATCGGTGAGCTCTGGAGGACAGTCAGACCTTTAACCACACCTCAGCTTATAGACACGCCGCTCTTATGAACAACGGTCAGGGGCCCCTAGGTTGCTCTTTGGGTGAGGGCCCCCTTAGGTGGCTTTCACGCTTGCAGTTTAGTTCGGAACTGTTTGCATGAAAAGCCGCTAATGTAAAGCTGTCACGCGACCTCAGGTAGGAACAAGGGTACCGAACCCTGCACGTGCATGCTTTAGCCAATTACAATATATTCATTAATACACGTGTAAGAATTGATAGCGATGGTAATTTACCTTGGCTTTGAGCAAGAGTGAGCCTACATTGTTTTGCGCATTGCGAGTGGAATCAGAGCCGCAAATGAATGGAAATACGATGTTTCCAGATTTCAAAATAGTGCTGATAAATAGTATGTTTGCAAGCAGCAGAAAAGCTCTGTAAGGAACACATAGTAAAAACCAAGTGTTGTTTACTCTGTGCTGCGCATAATAGCATTAAGTCATTAAAAAAACACAGTAAATTGACCCTTTGCTCAGTGTCATGCATGTTCGTGATGACGTAAGATGAATGCAAACGCACAAGGGTTCGATAGAATCAAGCTGAGACACAAACGCAGCGAGGGGCGTCAACGGTAACCACTTCAAAAACCCAAACTTAAAAATAATAAAACATATCTCTCCTAAATCTTAAAAATAAAGCAACAAAAAACACGAAAAAGTTTTTCTTTTTACCAAAAATGAATCTCCTAGTCAGACTTAAAGCATGCTGGGAACTACAGATCAACTGCCAAGGTAGATATATCTACAAAATTATTTGACCCAACATAAAATAAATAAGATCAAGATATAAAAATCGAACTTAATTTGACCAATTTATATGAGTTTATCATAATAAAATTTAGTTGGATTTACTTAATAAAATGTTCAATTCAAATTTCTCTAACAAAATAATTAAAATCTTAACAAAATTTGTAGATTTATTCCCAAGTTTTTTTATGTTATTTTAACTATTCTTTTTTTAAACAGGAGGCACATAATATTTTTTTCAGTGCACGCTTGGGTTCATGTAAACATATTGGTTTTAACTGGTTTTTTTTGCAGGCCGCTTCAGTCATGGCCGACCCTCCACCATCTCCACCTGAGGATCTCAACAAACTCAGTTTCTGGATGGTAAGAAGAATCCTGCCTCATCTAGGTGGCAGTATACTGACTGATATGGGCGTCATGAAATTACTTATTTTGAGAAAGTTTTGCATCGTGTCCAACAACATGCTTTGAAGGGATAGATCACCCAAAAGTGAAAATTGTGTCATCATTTACTCACCCTCTTGTCATTTCAAACCGGTGTGACTTTTTTCTTCCGCTGAATACAAAAGAGGATTTTTTGAAGACAGTTGACAAACGGCACCCATTTTCACTGGTTTTGTGTAGAAGTGCTGGTCAGTTACCAAATTTCTTTCAAATATCTTCTTTAGTGTTCTGCAACAAAGTCATACAGGTTTGAAATGACAAGCGGGTGAGTAAATGATGACAGTTTTCAATTTTAGATGATCTTTAACTGTGACTATAGTCATGAAATAACACAGCTTCTCTTGGACATTCACTGAGCTTGGCAAAATGCATTCTGGGATTGCTTTCTTTGAAGAGAAAAATGTGAGCCCAATTCACGTGCAGTATGTTAATTGGTAGGATAATGCTGTCTTGAAATGCTATCTTTTTTAGGAGCTCACTAGGTTTTGTGAAAAGTGTGTACAACGGTCTGGTTGACAGGCAATTCTTTCCTCAAACTCCGTCCAATTCTGTATCGATTTCCTTCTGTGTTTGTCTCCCAGCCAGGAAATTATGTGCAGACGGTACGGAGAACGTCAGAGTCGTACCAGGCTTCTAAGGACATCATAGCTTGTATGAAGGACAGAGCCCAGGTCGAGCGTCAGTACGCCCGCCAGCTGACTGAATGGAGCAAGAGATGGAAGTCCATCACAGACAGCCGTGAGTTTTTAAAGCTTAAAAACTAGTTTAGTTCCGTTTGTAGTTGATTTTCAAATTCTGCAATGCACATAAGTAGATAGAAACCCCAAAACTTATTTAGACGCTTAAAAATGTCAGGGCCGCTCTATGGGTCACTGATGCGGGCCTGGCAATGCTTCTTCTCGTCCGCCGAGCGTCTGTCTGCCCTGCACACTTCCATCTGTCAGTCTCTGATGGGAGAAGAAGGAGAACGCATTCGCTCTTGGCAAAAGGAGACGTTTCCACGGAAGATGTTCTGTGGCTTCAGAGAGTCTCATGACCTTGAGACGGCTTTCTCGCGAGCTCAGAAGCCCTGGGTGAAACGATTAAAAAAGGTATTACTCTTATTAGTTGATCACATGACCTCCACAAACAATTCATCAATAGCAATATACATAACATTGCAGACTTCACACTTTATAAGTTGTTAAAGTCCCAGTGAAATAAAAAATCACAATCCCTATTTTTCGTGAAATATTCCAGCGTTTATTCTAAATAGTTTATCAATGTAGTCATTCTCTTTTGAAAATCAGTGTGCCCTTATAATCTTTAGTTAAAATTTGAAAATGCTGTAAAACATTCCTGTAATGACTATCCTTCTTAGATGACTACTGGATGTTAGACGGCTTGGGCGGAGCCTCCGTTAACTCCTCCCCTTCAACTGTCAGTCTGCTGCCAGTTCCACTTCAAAATGCAATGGCTGTTTTTATACATCCAATCAAATCGCAGAAAAAGGCGAAAGCCAAGCCCACTGTTTTTCTCATTAGAATTTCCATTTCACTCGGAAATGCGTCAAATTACGGAAGTAAAAACGATCGCAACTTTCACTTCACAGGGACTTTGTAGATGAAATGAACTGTGAATTAATTGTACTATTTTAACAAATGTTCATTTCCGTTAGTTGGAAAAGGCTCGTGCGGTTTATCATAAGTCATGCCAAAAGGAGCAGAAAGCTCAGGAGAAAGAGAGTCAAGCAAAACACAAGCCCAACCTGAGCGAAAGCAAACTCTCCAAGATTCAGCAGATGAGAGAGAAAGCCACACAAGACCGCAACAAAGTAACCCCCCAAAATACATCTAAACTAAATCAATCCTCACAATGCTAGTGACTGATCTCAGGGCTGACTGTGGATGTTGTCACAGGCACGTGAGCGTTATGAGAAGGTCTTGGAGAACGTCACTGGCTTTGCACCTCGATACATGGAGGAAATGGAGTCTGTGTTCGACCAATCGCAGGAGGAGGAGAGGAAGAGGATCAGTTTCCTGAAACAGGCCTTCCTGTCGGTACACAGACACCTCGACATCACCAACAATGAGAGGTTTGTGTGATCACGTTCCTTAAAAGTACTACTAAACTCACCAACACTCTTAAAAATAAAGATTACAAACCAAAAAAGCCACAAGGAATTTATTTTAACAAACCCATCTTTGTCTATAAACATTATATTAAATCAACCTTTTTTGCATAATATGATCTTCTTGTTTGGGGAATATATTTCATTCTAAAGATGACAGAGCAACTCAGAATATCATGGAAGGGCTCTTGACCCATAAGTTTCATTTTACTTGGGAATGCATGAAACAAAATCTTGTTTTTAATATGATTTTTTAATAAGGTTTTCCTCAGCGCATTGTTGTTTAATGTAATGTTGATACTCAAAGTTAACAGAAGTGTTTGTGTGTTTCAGTATAAAAGCAGTTTACAGTGAACTGCATCACACTATCATGACCATCAGCGAGCAAGATGACCTGCGCTGGTGGAAAAACAACCGTGGGCCCGGGATGCCCACCGACTGGCCTGAACTAGAGGTGTGTGTGTAAAACATCTGCATATAAGTAAATATTATAGTGAACTTACTTGTGTTTTGTTTAAATTAACTGACTGATCGTAAGATAGATAGTTTGGTTTTACTGTACCTATAGAAACTGTTAACCCAAGTTTACATTTTAGAGAGATTTATTGTCTAGTGAACAGTGACACTTCATGCGTTTGACGAGTGTTGTATCTAAAAACTCCCTTTGGTTGTGACTGCAACATTGATATTAATATCAATGTCATATATTATTAATTACTGTTATATATTATTTCTATATTGAGATACTGTATATTTACAGTAAACCCTGCCCTTTTTTATTTCATTTTATTGTGTTAGATGTATGTTTGTATTAAGTAATCTTAAATCATGTGTGTGGGTGGGTGTGTGTTGCAGGAATGGAACCCCCCAATTAAAAAGCAGAAACCAAAAAAGAAAGAAAAACTAAAGAGAGAAACAGAGGACAAAGCGTAAGCATACACACACACACACACACACCTACTTTAGTGTCTATAAATGTATATTTACCTCATCTTAATTTTTACAATTCAGAGTTATAATGTATTTAATTGATCATTTTTGACACCCATCAACATAAAGTACTCAATGAATTTGAAGATAAACTTAAAAGGAAACAATTTAATGAATCAATTTAATTAAAGAATAAAATGGCTCTTGTAGGCCAAGAGCAGAGCTTTGAATTTGATGCGAGTGACTATAGGGATCCAATTTAACTTAATGAAGAGAGGAGTGACGTGTTTTCATTGAAGACCACTCTTGCCACTGCATTATGGATCATCTGTAGTGCATTGGTTGTGCAAGCTGGGAGTCCAGACCGTAGTGGACTGGACAAGAGCCTGGACTAGGACTTGTGTATATTCAAATATTTCTACATCTTTGTGTTTGTACCCATAACCACATCATCATCTTCTGTCATCTTTACTCATCTACTTTAAATTTCAACCCCACTGAAGTTTTGATGTATTGTTTCAGTTCAACCTTTCTTGTTGCAGGACTGAATATTTTAGTTTGTTTTCCGTCAGTATTTCAGTTTTTATGAGTTTTGTAGTTTCACATCTATAAAACATGAAGCTTCCGTGTTTCACGTTTGTGGAGCTGTGTTCATTGTGCGCGGTTGTCATGGACTTCTTACAAACTTTAGCACTTAAGCATTAAAGCCCAAAGGTTCAGTGCTGCTTTTGTTGGTTTTGTGTTTATGTTTCGTCTTTTTCCATTTTTGTGGGCGTATTGTTGTCTCGTGTGTTGTGTTCGTCCCGTGGAGGACTGGAACTCTTTTAGACACAATGATGTCACTTACAACAGCTTCTCTGTGCTGTCATTTAGCTTTTGGAAGATACGCAGTTCTGGCAGATTCATGCATGTGAAAATCATCTTTTACTATGACCTTTAGTGTCTTTGAGCAATAGGAAAAGGTTTTTATATACAGTATATATGTTGTGTGTCAAACGCGAGGGGCAACCTTCAGATCTCCTTTGGGAAGCCAACATGGAAGTGACTTTAAGTGCAATTTATCAACTTGCCGCTAGAGACTGGCTCCAAAAGAGAGCAGAATCTCATTGAGCTCTATGTTAAAATGGGCAAATTTACAGCAGAAAAAACACGTTTACAGCCTGGTACAAAAAAATATTTTTGGTCTAGATATCTAATTTTACCCTTCATGACAACTGTTGGGAGGTTTTTTTTTTACTCACCTGTTTAACTTATATTAAGCCTTAAAATTCTGCGAATTGGGGGCGTGGTCACAAGAGTGACAAGTGGTTTCAGCAAACCAGCCTTTTTGCCCATTTTAGATTATCATGGAGTGACGTGCGATGGCGAAGAGCGCCTCCGCCAACTTTAGGCCTCATTTTTACTCTTCACAAACCTACGTGTGACGTCACTGACACTACGTCCATATTTTATATAGTCTATGGTCAAATTTCAATATTTGTTATTACATTATTATTTTGTACTTTGATACTTTATAGTATCGTTGTTAATCGGTGAAACAAATGTTGATATTCTCTTGAATGTTTTTTTGTCAGGGTCATGATCGGAGGCGTGCGTGTACGAGCGATGTACAATTATGAAGGAGCAGAAGCCGATGAACTTTCATTTAAAGCAGGTGATGATTGTACATGACAACATGAGCGTCTGTGGATAAATGATGAAGACACATCAGGTGATCTTAACCAGTCTGTCTTACAGGTGAGGTATTCCTCAAGGTGGAGGATGAAGATGACCAGGGCTGGTGCTGGGGGGTGAAGGAGGGCGGAGTTGAAGGATATTATCCAGCCAATTATGTGCTGCCTGTGCAATAATGTCATAACGCTTATTTACACTTTTCTGTTTTGGATATCAGAAACAGACCGACCAGAAATTATTAAAGCGAAATATTGAAACGAGAGTCGTCTAAAGTAATTGATCCTGAAGCTTTGGTTAGAAATAGTTTGACTTTTCTGATACACGTTTGCAATAACTGAAGTTACGGTGGTATTAATAGTGGATTTACAGTATGAATTGAATGGTCACTTTTGTCAAACACACTCTCTTAAATAAGGTGCAACTGAAGGTTCTACACAGCGATGCTCTTAGAAGTACAGTTTTGGATTCTACAAAGAACCATTTACTTCTTTCTTACTTTTTTAATACACGGCTCGTTAGAATGCTTGATTCTGATTGGCTAGTAAAGATATTTGCAGGTTCGTATTTCCCAGATATCAACCGCTCAGAATTAATAACACACGGTAACCAGGATGCAGCAAATCATTTTGACAGTTTTTTTACTAATTAAATATATATACAGTTTATGTCTTTTAATAACATATACAATGTTATATTTATAAATGATTAAACCAAATTGCCTGTTAGTTACATTTGAACGTCGTTTCTTACCTTAAAACCGATAGTAAACGGCTTTTCCTCATGGAAGGTCTGCATGTTTTGAATGTTAACCATTCGTGCAAAAATGGTTCTTTATAACACGAAGCACCTTTTTAAAGATAAAGGGTTAACACTTTACTTCATTTTGCATATTATTGTTTAAAATAAACTTCACTTTATAAAATGGTTTCCTTGAAAAACAGTGTGTGTGTGAAACTTGAAACTAATACACTAGCTTTGATATTTTGTTATCTAATACAATGACATTTGTAAGTATGACACATGTGTTCAAATATTTTTGTGGCTGCTGAATTTCCGAAGATAATTACATTTTGTATTGCCCCTATTAAAACAACTTTAAGCAACACCAACATTACAATAAAAGATCATTTCTATTTATTGATAAAGTTTTCTACTTTTATTTATTGTTTCATGTTCCTTTGAGGCACGGTGGCTTTGTGGTTAGCACGTTCGCCTCACACCTCCAGGGTTGGGGGTTTGATTCCCACTTCCGACTTGTGTGTGTGGAGTTTGCATGTTCTCCCCGTGCCTCGGGGGTTTCCTCCGGGTACTCCGGTTTCCTCCTCTGGTCCAAAGACATGCATGGTAGGTTGATTGGCATCTCTGGAAAAAATTGTCCGTAGGGTGTGAGTGCGTGCGTGAATGAGTGAGTGTGTGTGCCCTGCGATGGGTTGGCACTCCATCCAGGGTGTATCCTGCCTTGATGCCCGATGACTCCTGAGATAGGCGCAGGCTCCCCGTGACCCGAGGTAGTTCGGATAAGCGGTAGAAAATGGAATGGAATGGAATGTTCCTTTGAGATTTTGGAAACCCTCTAAGAGAGTCTATGCATAATCAAAACCAGTAAATGATTCCAGTAGCTTCAAGAAACTCCCACTTCGTCAGTTCTATTGCTTAATGAGAGGTTGCAGAAAACACCAGTAGGAGCTTGTTAGAAAGATTATGGGCCAGTGGAGCATCGAGACAAAAGAACTTAATCTTTTATCATCAAACCGAATATAACAGTTGGTCTGATGCAGAACATCTGAAACTGATAATCTGAAATCAGATAAATGTTACAGAGACAAACATATTCTTATTAAAGCAAAAAACATGTGATGAAAACATGATGGTAACCAGTATTTCTAAACAGTATCAAGACTTTGCAAAAGAGGAATTTGAACAGTTATCTTGATGAACAGCCAGGAACAGGTGTGTAACTATAGCAACTCATCCGTAATCCTGGAATGACAGGGACCTCTGCTGGTGGATCTGAAATCACACATTTCCACACAGAGAGAAGCTGGTGTGTTGACTTGGTGCATCAAATATTTAGACAAACAGACTTGGGAAGAAAACTGGAAATAAGATGAAGGAAAATGTTGTTGCTCAGATGTTGCTCTTTCATAGCTCAGGAGATTTAATGGATTCCTCAGTTGTTTAAATAGGAACTTAGTCTCCAATGTTTCAGAGTGCAATTGTTCAAACACATGAAGAGTCTGGAGTTTAATGTAATGTAAATTGTAAAAGTCAAATAATATGGATTTGAGTAAATTTGATGAGAATGGTTTGAGTTCATATTGGGATCTTTAATTTGATTGACTTTTGATTGCAGACTTGACAAATCTGATCTCAGTTTGACATATTGTTGACATCTCATCTGAAACTCTAATGACAGACACTTTTGTCAGATTCCTGGCTCTTTATCAGGAGAAATATCTGAGACAAAGATTAGACTTGAGCAATTGTTTCATTTGTTCTCTATTTAATCTCATTTATGTCTAGGAGAAATAATTGAGATATTAAAGAGCTCTGTGTTTTTCTGGGTATTAACCTTGTCAACGTTTGGCAACAATTCTTTCACAAAATCTCATTGAAATGGAATAGAATTGCTTGCATTCATGCAATTTAAGTATTATATCTTCATAAAAGCTACCTGAACATAACATCATAACATGAATTTTAGAACAAGTTGTGAGTTTTTGGATATTGACATTTGGTAGAAATCAGCTCTTGCATCCTGGGCTGATAATATGCAAATGTGGATGAAATTTGGTAAACAGGTGGTAGGTATATTTTTCAATAGTGAAACAGAATTTTAGCAAGGATAACATGCTGTCCGCAAGGAGAACTGTCAGCAAGTAGAAACTATACTGCGAAAGAACAAATTTGGTATATAATAAAAAGATATAAAAAAGTTTGTTGTCAAATAATTTACAACTACGGTAAGGGGTCATAAAATCAGAGAGTGTTTTACTAAGATAAAATTCTAAGGAAAAAAATAAGAGATCATTTCAGATGAGCCTTTATTGATTTCTGGACCAATGTGTGTTGAATTTCAACAGAAGCAAACCTCACAAATGACATAGTCTTATATGGTCACTAGAAAAATGATCATTTTAAATATAAAAAGTACATTTACAAAAAACGGAAATCTTTTGAAAGCGGTCTCTTTTATTTTCCGCGGCTGTGTTAATGTCAAGCTAAAATAATTTCTCTCATCCTAAATGTCCATATGTATGAGGTCAGAGCTTCAGGATTAGTATCAGAAGCACATAGCGTTTGAGTGAACCTGACACAGAGAACTCATTCACAACCCACAAACCCCGTCCTTCACATGCGCACAAACACACACACACACACACACACATGCATACATGCATATAAAACCCACCGCCACACACAGCTGGCTTTGACACACCATGGACCGTAACACACTGACACACATCCACCAAAGAACACACAATTGAAAATTGAAGATCATATCCACATGATGACAATTTAAGGACAGACATCAACCGAGCGACCGCTGCTAATTAGACATCAGCGAATATTATTACACGCCTCAAGTTTCAACCTACAGGAGAGAGAGACAGGACACACAGGAGGGGGTTGTTTATTGTTTGTTGATATTTGTATGTGTGCGTCTGTGCGTGTTGTAGGGAATTGAGTGAGGTAAGGAGAGACAGAATATCCACTGCACCACTGTGTGACTGGACTCTTAATGGGTGGGGGGGAGAGAGAGAGAGAGAGAGAGAGAGAGAGAGAGAGATAGAGAGAGGGAGAGAGAGAGGGAGAGAGAGAGGGAGAGAGAGACAGTTAAACCAGGGGTTTTAAAGATCCAGAGACCCCATCATCCACATGTACAACCAGCGCTGGGATCCCCTCCCAAGAAGCAACAGTTCCTAAATATTGTGATGCACCCCGGCCCGTATGATAAGATGGTCACATTTTTAAACACATTTAAAAACATTTATAAAAACATGTCGTATGAATCTTTTCTCAGACTCCTCACTGGACCTTCACATGATCCCTGAAGCTTTAAATGAAGAATTCATCTCATTGCTCAATAAATTACACATGAATGCAATGTCAGAAGCAAACATGCATCATTTTAACAATAATTAAATGATATATGCAATAAAAACTCAATTGCACATATCATTTCAAAGGAGGGTTTGCGTATGGTTTAACCCTGGTTTATGAAACCCTTCTCTTGTGCTATTTCTAACATGCAGTGCCAAATCGTACAGTGTGGAAACCAGGATGAATGAACCTAGACGGTCAGTGGCCCACAGTCACATTAATGTAGTGTTACGAATGACGCTTGTAGATTAAAAAACAACACACACTGCTACACTACGTTAAATTTAGTGTAAATGCAAAATCAATAACGTGAACACCGGAATGTAGACAACCAATTTCTTCAAAATGATTTTGCCCTAAAATAAAAATGGAATATATGATGCAATATATATGCAAGTGTGAATCGCTAACCGTGTTTTATACTTTGTACAAAAGGCCAGATGTCTTATATTGAATGATGCTGGACAACATGGCTCATCTGGTTTTGCACAAACCTGTGAATGCATGCAGTACTCTTGTTTTGTTTTAACTTCTCAACTAAACTTTTAAATCACATTTGTACATACAATTGTAAAGAAAAAAAATATAACATAGAAGCATTTACCTAGGGCTGCCTTTTATCCCACTGTTTTTTATTACAAGATGCCCCCCAACACCCCCTCCAGCTCGAGCACAGAGATGCAGCTGTGCATCACATAGACGGGTGGATGCTTTTATGGATGCATGCATGCATGGATGTATGGAGAGTAGATCGACGCTAATTGGCTACAGCAGGTGTGTTTTGTACATATCTCTTCAGCCTGCCGCCGTATTCAGAGCGGACGCTACGGATTTTACGTAAGATGTGCCGTTACGCTGGGTGCAGCATCCGTCCCTCTATACGGCCACGACGCATACGAGCTGCATGCATAGCGTCTAGAAAAATGCGCGGATGATTTTTTTAGGCTTCGTATACCGGTTCATCGACTAGCGCTCGGTTTCTACGGGTCGCGTCGACTGCATCGTGTCTTTTCATCTCGTATTATTTCTTCAGTGTTTATTCCCCGTTATTCACCGTCTCCGCGCGCAACTGACGCGCTCCGGATCTGTTGGAGACACAGAATCAATTGAAAAAACGGAGAGCGCAAAACACCATTAGGGGATCCGTCGATTTGGCGCAAGGAACTAAGAAAAGGTAAAAAGACTGTCGTTTTATCACATGCTTTGTCTCTATAAGCGTCTGTGGAATAATGAATAGGTTTGGTTACAAATGCACGATAATGTGTGATTGATTGGGATTGATTTGGTTTTCCAGAGGTTGCCACATGGTTGTGAAATTTAACATGCGTCTTTAGAAGAAGATTTGGATAATGTCACGGACGCATGAGAGAAGAACGGTAAGACGTCTCATTCAGCATTCCTTTCACGTATTTGTATTTATTTATTTATATATTCCATTTACTTATTTGGGTATTTATGCGTATGAATGTGCTGTGTAATTATAAAAAATGACATTTTGAGGAATCTATTTGGATGCTGTTATGGAAATAACGCTTGGAATTGATTTGCATTTTTCTTTTTCATTATCAGACCAGCGCCGTGTGCCATTTTGTTGCGCGTCTTCGTGTGCGCGCGAGCGTGTGTGTGTGTGTCGGGGCCTCACTTGTGTATTTCAAACGCGTACGACGGTCTCCGTTAAAACGACGCCGCAGTCACTAACGCATTCAAATGCATACGCAACGATTTTCGGTCATGTATGACTGTAAGACCCACTGCAGTTGCCATCTTTTATTACATGACGGAGATCATTGGCTTTGTGTGGTAGATTGTGTTTTAAAAGGATTAACACGTAGACTACGTAAACAATATATTCTGAAATTGATATTTAATCTTTGCATTTGTCTCGGGCTTTTTTGGCCTGTGGATGTGTTTTAAGAGAGCCGTAGTGCAAATAGAGCGCCGCCACCCAACCGGATTCCGACACCCAGCATCTGCAAATCAATTTAGCGTTGTCATGGTTACAGTAAAGCTGCAGCACCGCACCTGTGACACACACACATACACAGAGAAGATGCGCCTACGTGTGATGGGCAGAGATGCTACAGCCATATAAGGACGTTTTGATATTAGTTCACGTTAATTATTTGAATTGTATTGTTGCATTTGTAAGAATGTTTTCCTTTGGATTCTTTTGAAATAACCTGAAGCCAAAGCAAGTGCTGACTTGTTCGTAAACAAGTCAATTATGAATTTATGAGTTGAGACCTGGCAGATTTTTTGTAGAACCAAATAAAAATATTATAGGTCTAATTCAGTTTTATGAATTTGAGAAGGCAGCGTGCAAGGAAAATAATAAAGGGGCTACAATTATTATTATAAGAATTATTATTATTGTTATTCACGTGAAAAGACTGTATACTTGTATGTAATGAATATTTGCTAAAAATGCTTTGTTGTTTCAACCCACAGTTGGGTCCAATATGGACATTTGATGTTCATTTAATCTAAATGTTTAGTTTGTCTTTATTTGAATCAAGAATGGCTTGAAACTGATATTTTTAGATTCCATAGCCATTGTTTTGTGTGCAATAGTTTATATCTGACTAGTTTACAATCAGTGTTCCATAAATGTTATATTTGGCTCCTGGTACTTTTCCTAGGCCAAACAAATAGAATTAAAGAAGTTCAGTTATGCACCTTGTCAAGGTAAGAAAATAACTAAATAAAATGAAACAAGAAAATAGATTATAGTGTAAATGTCTTGAAATGACAGTAAACAGTTCCTCTTTGACTGGTCTAGAGGTCACAGGTTTTAGTTGCCGAATCAGTCAGCCATCACATCCTTAGCAATGTGAAATATGATAAGATGTACATATATGCAGTTTTTGACCTCTCTCGTCCTCTCTCTCACCTCTTTCTTTCAGTAAGCAAAGTCATTGCTGACTGTGATGATTCTGATGGAAAGCAGAAGATTCACATAGCAGCATCCAGTGCTGTTATCAACTGTGTGGATTCACACTTGGATGCCACAAGTTACCCGATTACCCGAAGTTGATAGTAAAAACAATGTTTTTCTTTGTGTTCTTGCACATTTTTTATAGTTTGTTCACTGAATGTTAAATAATAAATATGAAAAATTAAGTTTGTTCATTTTTGGTTCTTACTTTCGTTTTGCCTTTTTTAGGAAAGGGGCAGGACATGACCCAGTTGCCATGCATGCTGCTATGGTAACAGGCTTTTTTAGCCCTTCCCCCCTCATCTGTTTGGTCCAGCTGTTGTTGTGGCCACACCTTCTTGGACCTAGATTGGCTGAGGCCAGTCCTACCTGCCCTGCTCCCTGCAGCTGTTCAAATCAAGCCAGTCGAGTCATCTGTACCAGAAAAGGCTTGAATGAAGTTCCTCCGAGTATCTCGTCCAATACTCGATACCTCAACCTACAGGAGAACTCCATACAGGTGAGCTCCCCAATACACTACACAAGTGTAACTTCTTATCTAAAACCATGACTGATGTGAGTTACAATGAAAATGACTGTGCTATACCAAAGATATGATAGATGAATGCTTTGAAATCTCACACATTGACGCCAAAATAAACCTTTCTACCAGGTTTTACCAAAAAAATAAGGTCAAAAGGACAAAATTAGGCACAAGACAATTTGAAAGACCACCTTTAACTACAATAAACTAAATATGATTACTGTAGTTAAACCATAAGCTAACCATGGTTATACATGCAGAAATAAATACACAAGAACATGGTTACTACTGTAAAGTACTGTTACTACTTTTACTATAGTAAAACCATGTTAAAATTTGTCAGGGCAGTATTTATTGCAGTACTGTCCTACAAAAATCAAAATCAAATACTTTTCTAGGGAAAATAATATGACAAAATTGCGCAAATTGACAAAATGTAATTTAATAATAACCTTTAGTTTAAGCATATTGAACAACAAACACAATTTATTATACTTTACAAATATTGAAATTTTAGAAAACAGTGTTGCTGTGCTAGACGGCCAATATCAGTGAACATCCAGAAGATGCAGTTCCAGTTTTAATCTGTTTTCTCTCTCTGTTTCTGCAGGTGATCAAGTCAGACACCTTTAAGCATCTAAGTCACCTGGAGATTTTGCAGCTGTCTAAGAACCAGATTCGTCAGATTGAGGTTGGAGCATTTAATGGCCTCCCCAATCTCATCACGCTGGAGTTGTTTGATAACAGATTGCCACTGGTTCCATCCCAAGCGTTTGAGTACCTGAGCAAGCTGCGTGAACTCTGGCTGAGAAACAACCCCATAGAGACGCTGCCAGCTTACGCTTTCCACCGTGTGCCATCCCTGCGGCGGCTAGATCTTGGCGAGCTACGCAAACTGAGCTTCATTTCAGAGGTGGCGTTTGATGGGCTGGAGAACCTACGTTTCCTGAATTTGGGCATGTGCGGGCTTAAGGATGTACCCAATTTGACACCCCTCGTGCGGCTGGAGGAACTGGAGCTGTCGGGCAACCAGCTGGGTGTGGTGCGGCCTGGATCCTTTCAGGGTCTAGTTTCCCTACGTAAACTATGGCTTATGCACTCTCGGATTTCCGTCATCGAGCGGAACGCCTTCGATGATCTCAAGAACCTGGAGGAGCTCAATCTGTCCCATAATTCTTTGCACTCGTTGCCCCACGATCTATTCACCCCGCTGCAGCAGCTGGAGCGTGTGCATCTGAACCACAACCCGTGGGTCTGCAACTGTGATGTTCTATGGTTGAGCTGGTGGCTGAAAGAAACCGTGCCTGATAACTCCACGTGTTGTGCACGATGTCACGCGCCGCCAGGCACCAAGGGCAGGTACATCGGAGATCTCGACCTGCGAGACTTCACCTGCTACGCACCTGTGATCGTGGAACCACCTACTGACCTGAACGTGACGGAGGGAATGGCCGCCGAGCTGAAATGCCGGTCCGGCACATCCATGACATCCGTTAACTGGCTGACCCCTAACGGCACCTTCTTGACCCATGGTGCGTACAAGGTAAGAATCTCTGTGCTGCACGACGGCACCCTGAATTTCACCAACGTGACCATGCAGGACACAGGGCCGTATACCTGCATGGTGACCAACTCTGCCGGCAACACCACCGCAACCGCCGTGTTGAATGTTTCTGCTACCGACCCAGGCAACGTATACAGCTTCTTCACAACTGTCACTGTAGAAACCGTCGAGACGGTGCAAGGCGGACACGATTCGGCCCAGCAGTTTGTCAATGAGACCTTCATCAGCATTCCAGGGCCGACGCCTGCATCCGTACCAGCAGGTCCGACCGGCTCCATGCTGTCCTCTCTGTCGCCCAGAGCAACCCGTGCCCCCGATCGCCCGTTCACCGTGTCCATTACAGATGTGGCCAACCTGTCGGGTCTGGAGGACGTGATGAAGACCACCAAGATCATCATCGGCTGCTTCGTTGCTATCACCTTCATGGCGGCTGTGATGCTGGTTGTCTTCTACAAGCTCCGCAAGCAGCACCAGCTTCACAAACACCACGGCCCGGCACGTGCCATTGAGATCATAAACGTCGACGATGAGCTCGGTTCTCCGGGAGGAGCAAGTGGCATCACAGGAGGGGGCACCGTCCACATGGGTGCGGGGATGGGCGGAGGAGGCGGGCAGAGTCCGAGAATCCAAGAGCCTGAGATCATGACCCTGCCGAGTGTCGGACAGTCTGACCACCTGAACCATTATTACAAAACACATCACTTCAACAACAACGTGCTTAGCCTGAACATGTCCTCAGGAATGCTCAACAACAAACCTAACATTGGGTCCCAAAATAAGGCTTCGACCCTGAAAATGGGGATCGCTTCTGGTGACCACTCCAACCCCTCTTCGATCTCGCCGCCCCTGCCGATTCCCATCCCGATGGCCATGACGTTCCATGGAACTCTGAAAGGCCTTAGCCACGGTCCCAACATGCAGACTGAGCCTCTGTTGCTGTCCAATGGCTCCAAGGAGAGCGTTCAGGAGACCCAGATCTGATCACACTTACAGAAAGGGAAGTAGACTGGTTTTTGTACCAGTGGAACGGTCTTTGACATTATGGACTCTTACGGAACGCCCTTCCGTTCCTTGCCAAAAGATGCAATGGAATATTCCATTCAATGGACAGAAGGACAAGCTTTTACACACGAAGTGGACATGGCGCGATTGAGTACACACGTGCCAAAGCCAGCGTCTTTTTTGCAGTTCCTATGAGTTGTGTCCACGTATTAAAATATAGTCTATATTAAAGTAGTGTAATTACATAAATGTTGGTTTGCCACAGCGTAACAATCACACAGATGTACAGCAGCTTACAGACCTGTATACAAACATACACACATTGACACTTCCCGGAGGTCATTGCTCATCACTAGGAGGTCATCCTCACTAGGTAGTGTACCTGTGTGTGTGTGTGTGTGTGTGCGAGGGACGGCTTGGACTGAGACTGATTTGGAAATAAAGACTTGAACCGCTGTGATCCAGAACACACGCTTACATTCCCTCTGCTTCATGACGCCATTGGAATCTAGCACAAGTGAGAATCCATTCATAAGCTCATTATCTGAATCCGAATACCACAAGACTCAATTTCAGGGTGACATGCATTTTCATCACCGTTCTAGAAGAAGGAGAAATGCATCTTTGGCTACGGTACCCCCCTCACCTCCCCCCGCGACATGCCGTGCATATGTACGTTTGGAGAGATCTTGAGTGGCCGTTCGTTCTGTTTGTGCCAAATTGAAGAGCAACAACGATGTGTAAGGGCTATTTCACTGGCGTCCAATGTTTATTTTGATGTGTCTGGAAGTCAATGTGAAATGCCGTTTTGGACCCGTTTTGCTTTCATATTCTGATGAATTAACAGGATATGATTTTGGGTGGACTTTATTGGTTACATTGGTAAGCATAACAGAAGCGACATTTCCCATTACGTTTTGGTTAAAGATTACAAATGCAAAGACGTATATAAAAAAATCTAATGGGATTTTAAGCTCTTATTTAGGCTTTCAGATATACCGAGAGCCAACCAAGACATAATTTCAGAGTGAAATTTTAGATTTTTAAAAGGTAGACAGTGAAAGATGAAATGAATACGCTCAGATTTTCCAGATGAACGATTTTGCAATATAACGCGATCTAATGTAAAGATTTTCAAGTATACTGTTTCTAGATTGAATCAGTGGTCCGGGGTGAAGATTTAAGCTTCAGGGTTTAAATCTAACGCAAGGGAGCCATACATCAGCTTCTAAAAGTCGCTGCTGACTACATAAAGCATTTTATTGATCAAGGTCTTCATCCTTGAATGGCTTTGAGGTGTGTATTAACAATGTGCAATGTGCCATTAATGGAGTACACATGTGTGTATCATTGTAAGTGCTGCATTAAACTTGACTCCGTTTTTCATTTCCAATTCACCGTTATCTTTTTATCAGGATGATGTTGTTAAAATTGATCTTTTTTTTTAAACAAATGAGTAATGACGGTAACCTGCATAAATCAAATGACACGAAATTTGACAAATTGGGCAGTTTGTTTCTGCATTTAATCTACTTCTCCAATGAATCTTTCTCATTTAGGAAAACCTTTTCTTTTTTTTAAAGCGCTGTATATGTACTTCAGCGATCGGAGGACGTGATCCCCAAAATCAGCCTACAGTATGTCTGCCTGCTATTCTTCATAATGGAATTATAGGATAAACTGTTTTCTTTGTGTTTTTTCTTTTCTTTTATTGCTTTCCACATTTCTCCCTACAGTAAAAAGGCTGATTGTTTTTGAATATCCACTGCGGTTGCCTAGCAACAACATCATTGCCAGGAAACGCTCTTTAAATCTTATTGTAGTGCCTGACCGTCATCTGCTGATGGGGAACATAGGTAAATCATCATTACGTCAGTACAACATAAGTAAAAGGTTAGTTCATGTGAGGGACCTGTTCTCCGAGTGGGCAACAGCAGACAAAACTAACGCACATCCATATTGTATGTGTGTATGTAAATTTGGAAAGATGTAAAACAAACACGCAAAATTAGTCTATTTGTTTGTCAGATTTGACTATTTTAGTCTATCAAGTGAAAGTAAATGGTTACCCATATGACAACATGCTTTGAAGACTGATGAAGGTATGAACTGAAGGAGCCAGTTATGTCACTCCCGCCAAAAGTTGATTTTTCTCTTGGTTTTAAGGTGCCTATGAAATAGCTCGACACGTTTTCTGTATTTTCTATTAAAAAAGGAAAGGTTTGGGCTGGAGTTTGTAAAATATTTCGAAATCTGTGCCCCCTAGATCCATCTTGGGCCTCCCCAGGGGACCACGGCCCCCAGTTTAAAAAAACGCTTTTCTACGGAGCAAAATGAGTCATGCGTTGTCAGTGTTTTTGCTTGTTTTCTTCCAGAAAAATACATTTTAAACTTGTATATCTACCTAACATCTTTTAGGAGTTCGCAAACATATAACATCTACAAAACACAAATTTTAGTTTCATGGGTTCTTTAATAGTTTGAGACTGAGTCCCATCTGACTCACCGATTGATATTGTAGACAACAAGCTTATTGTTTGTTTTTCTCTATTTCTTGTGTTTGAATGTGATCATGTTCAGATCTCTGCCGTCCTTTAGCAGAAACCTTTCCTCTTTCTGCAAAATCTTCTTGATTATGTTTTCGAGAGATAATTCATCTTAAATTCGTCCCGTTTCAGAAGACTTCTAGCCCTGAGTTGGTGAAGATGTTGCAGGGTTGCTGTGTTTTCAAGCGAGAGGAGGTTGTTTCTGGGCACAGACAGATTGTGTTTATGGACTGTATCATCACTCTGAATGTGATGTGTCTCTCTCTCTCTTTCTGTCATCATCTCACGCTGACCATGTGTTCATGTGTTGCCATGTATATAATCTAAAGATGTAAATAGTCTCTATTTTTTGACTTACCATGAGCAGAACACAGTTCTTCAGGATTTGAGGCAGACTTTTTGGAAACTCTGCGTTTCTCTCCGTCTCTCTTAATGGGTGAATCTTGTTTAATCATGTCCAGGTCACATTTCACTCGAATATGCAAAATCAAAAGCCAGAAATGAAGCCTATTTTGAGAAATATGATCAATTTTGCATTGTGACATTTTCATGACAACTAAACACATTTAACTGTTTGATAAAAATCTATATAAAAATAGTTTTTGATACTCATGATTTAAATAATCTACATCCAGTCATATTTTTTTTGCAACAACAACAAATACTACCATGATGTATAAAGTACTAAAATATAAAGAATAACACACAAGTTGTCATGAAAATGATTCACAATGTAAAAAAGAGATGTTTGGTTATCCTATCCTTAAGCAGAATATCATTTCTTATTCATTTGTGTTGATGATGTGTGGGTGTGAAATGTGATCGGGACATGTTTCTGACAGTTTGATGGGTACAGTATATATTTCTCTGCATCTGCAGATCAACACGTTCCCCGGAATCAGTCGAGATCTTCATCTCTTCTGCAGTTTTACATTACAGTATGGCTCTGTTCCATTTAGCTCTGTTCTTGATTTGTTTACTTATTTATTTGTACTGAATATTTTGAGTTCCTTCCGTTCTGTTCTTCTGTGTTAATGCTGTGAAGTTCAGCAGTGGAGAGCTAGTGGATTGCCCATCGGTTCTGGGTCAAAGGTTGTGGCAAATGCTTAACTGTGCGTGTAAGCCTCTGCAGTATGCCATTCACTACACGGACGGTCTTTACCAATAAACATGGACATTTTGGCTTTAGAACCCTGCCTGTGTGTCTTTCTGCATGACTTTTATTATACATGACGTGAGCTGGTTTTGTTTTTAGGACCTTTGATCGCCTGATATACGTGTATGTGTGAGATATCACACTTCTTTAAACAGTCAAAAGTGCCGGGGAGGGACCAACCCTTGCCAATGAGAATGTAAAATACTGTATGCATGTGAATTTTTTAGATGCATTCAGGTTTCCTGATGTTTGTCATTGGAGGGATTTGGAATGACGGCCTCATTCAGTGGCTGAAGTCTGACAAGTATTTACAACACTGAAATTCTTTCAATCATTTAATCTAAGCTTTCTTAAGTAGTTTCCAAATCATTCATTTAAAATATGATTTGGAATAAGTGGTCTCTAGGTTGCTCTAGCAACATTTATAAACAAACCTTGCAGTAACACAGGAGAGAAGGATTACGTGAGCTCTGCAGCTTTACTCCTATTAGTCGCTCCAGAAAAACGCTCATCATTTGCATAAAGTTGAGCAAATCTAAACTTTGTCGTGTCGCTAAACACGGCCACTTCCTTGCGAGACAATCACACTTCTGACACAAAAAGACGACAAAACTCTACGGATTTGAAAACTTGGCAAGCACACGCAACCTAAATCCACGAGACCGCAAGTCCACATGAATTGGGACAGGGCCACAGTCGCTCATGTCGCCGGAAGTCGCCGGCTTTCCATTGAAATGAATGACCTCGCTTTGTCGCTGGCCCTCTGAACGGGGCGTTACAGAGCAGCGAAAAGTCAACTTAAATGTCCTTTCAAACAAACAAGGAATATTCTTATCATGAACGGTTTGTTCAATGATATGCAAATGTCATAGGATGAAAGAATGTTGTCTTGTTAAACAGATACCAATACAGATCATTTGGTTGGTCTATTTATCTCATTGGCTGATAAATCAGTGCATCTGTAATAATGCTGATTAAAAGCTTTTTTTATGTTATTGCAAGGTTTTCGTTTAAAATTTTAAGTTCTGAGAATCTTTTTTGATTTACCTTTAAAAGGAAGTGAATAGGGTTGTCCCATAAATGTAACAAGTCACACTTTAAAATCCACAAGATGCAAACTTTATGTCAATTGCTTACTAAAGCCATGTTCACACTGCCACCAAAATCAGATTTTTTTGCTCCTATGCGAACCAGATCTGTTTACTGCATGACAGTGTGAACAGGACAAACCAGATGGAATCCTATCTTTTTTAATCTGATTTGAGCCACTTCTATATGTGGTCCTAAATCAGATACGGGTCTGATGTTTCGCAATGAGACCTCAGTCTGAACGGTCATATCGGAATTCATGCGACTTTTGCGTCATTGTAGATCGACTTGCGTCTTAATTATGCGCTAATTTAAAGCTTCACACGCTATTCTGTTGAGGGAAGTGCACTTTACAGCTCGGTTATCAAACATTAAACATCAGATTATAAACATAAACCCTTGCACTGTCTACCGCATGTGAGCCGCACAATGCGATGCAACAAATTACTATTGAATCCTTTATAATAAGAAATTTTGCCTGAATTGAGCATTAAGGCTTGCAGTGTGAACGTGGTTTAAGACAATCCACTGTACACTTCAGAGGTTCTTCAGCGGTTCTTTGGGATGACCGAGTCGCTGTATAGCACTGCATAAAGAACCTCTTTTGGCCCTGTACTTCAGCAGTTCTATATATCACCTCAGTCATCCCAAAGCACCGCTGAAGAACCACTGAAGCACCAAGATATGGTTCTATATTGCACTACAAGTGGTTCCCCTATGATTTACAAGCCAAGAACCACTTTAGGTGCTAAATAGCCTCCTTTTTTTGATCCATTAAATCCAGAATTTTCCTTTTCCTCACTGTCTGGAAAATTCACAGTCCATCTGTCGAGTGAAAATCTCATTGCTCATTGGTCACCCAAGTAAACTGACCACAGGACGACCGTATGAACGAGAGGGAGTCATGACACCCGTTCACTCAGTGTACTTGTAGGGGTTAGTACCAGTTCTGCTTTAGCTTCACCTACAGTATCCTCCACACGCAGACTGCGCACACCGCCTGTTCTCGTTGCAGCGTTACCATAGCAACTGTGAGATGTGGGAAACCCTCCGTCCTTCAAACGGGCAGTGGGGGATGATTAAAAACAGTGATTGAGTATTATCACATCATCATATACTGAGCGTATGTGTTTTACAGACGTGACTTAACGACTCTACATTTTATGTTCGTAAATAGTGTATTTCAATAGCGTAGATGATTTTCTGCCATCAACATTATTATTAATCACAGTGATATAATGCTGAATACTGGTTATTTTAAAGATTGTAGATCTTGGACATGTTTTTTCTGGATGACCCTTAATACCCATGAGCCAGGTACTGGTTAACATTGCTTTCTAAAGGTTTGTATCCGCATATATTGAATGTTTAATGGTGACTTTTCGCATTTACTAATGCAGAGCACACCCACCAGTTGTTTTGCGCACCAGTTCTTTCTTGTAAAGCAGGTTCTTTACATGCTTTGGAGATGTGCTGATGCTGTTATATTTACACCAGATTGTAATTGTTTATATTGGATGGTTATCCGGGCTATTGCCAGTTGTTCTTAATCAGATTCAAGTGGTGAACATCTGTGAACATTGGACGTCTGCATCAGTAGAGGCCTCTGTTTCCATGACAACCGCAGGCTGAAAATAGCCCCCTCTCTCTTTCCCCCTCACTCTCTCCAACATGCATGTATTTATTGTCTCTGAAGACATGCCAATGTTTTTTCTCCATTTCCTCGCGGTCCGACTCTCCTCCGTGCTCTGCTCATTGGCGTTCCCCTCCCCTATGCTTTGCAAAGCTCACCTTTCTGCTCTCCCCTCTCCTCTGCTGTTCTCCCCTCCATCTCGGCAGATATATAGTCGCTCAGTTGCCATGGAAACCTTTAGAAACTATGGTGACGGGTCTAACAGCATCGCCTCAGCATTGGCGAAACACAACTGCATTCAATGATTTATGCAAATTAATACAGTAAATTGGCCATGTAAAACTGAAAAGACATTGTTTTTTTATTCTGTGTACTGAGGTGTGTTTTCTCTGCAGATGTGCTGTTCATTTTCGGTTTATCTAATGTAGCTGATGGCCATGAGTGATGTAATGACAGGGTTGACATCTTTAGCTCAGCGAGACCTCTTATTCTTATAAGAAAAAACGCATATTGGACAATATTTTTGGTCTAAAACTAGATCTTTATTTAACAGTCCGGTGTTTTTGTTCCAGTGTTTTGTTCATGCATACATGTCCGTCGCACAACGCTAGTTTTGATAAAAATACATCTCACCGGGGCTGAATGCAGTCAACCTAGCGTTTATTCAAATCCTTCAAAAGCTACAAAATCAGAATCAAAGCTAAGCACACGTGACCCAGCGTTAGAATTAAGAGACACTATTTCCTCATACAAGGAAACACAACATTCTGGCAAACACAAATGATTTTAAAACGTATATATATCTTTCAAATTATGTCATTTCCCCTCCATGTCATCGACATTGGTGAAGCGGTTTCCATCCGTACTATTCTTTCTTCTCTATGGGGGTAGCTGAGATCAACAGAGAGAGAAAAAGAAAGAATTTGTAAATAGATGTGATATTCTCTGGCCTTTTTCAAAACAGTAAACAAACCAACCAGGAGTCCTGCACCAGATCTGAAATGACTAGTAATCTTTGTTTTGGTTGTGTGAATTGTTAAAGAACCTCATCTTTGTACCATATAACCCCCTGATACGATTACTTGTATTAATCAGAATAGGTCAATACACCTATATTGGGCAAAGTTCTGGTATTAGAATATTGTGCATTTAAATATGCATATCTGGACATACTATATTTGATAACAATAAATAGCAATTTGCTTCCATTTTGCTGTCTGTTTCAAGCTAAACCTAAATAGTAAGCTCTGGACAAATTATTTTATCTTTTTAGTGCTTCATTATAATACAAGTAGTTTGATCATCGTCAGTGATCCAAATTAGTTTCTCATGGATAAAAAATGAGATTCATGACCTCATTACGTCATAGAGCGGCATTAATCCGAAGAAATGTGAAATCAGACTTAATTTTCTCATATTTAAAGCCATGCAAGGAAATACAGCTTGCAGTCAGAATGACATGTAATTCATTTACTAACTTAAAAACTTATTTTCCTAGATATGTTTATTTGCAATGGATTCCTTCTTATTCAATGTCTGCGTGTTTGTGACATTTAAAATGCTGATAACATGTTTTAAAATAACACATAGTTTCCTGGATGGTGACAGGCCTGCTGGAAAACACGATGCAGCACTTTCATCAAAGATGAACCATGAATACATTTATTTCATGCGCCCTCTAGTGTATGAATGAAATACTGCGCTTATTCACACACGTTACCTCTGATTTCCAGTTTACATTCCACGAAATCTTCTCCGAGGTCATTTACAGCCTTGCAGGAGTATTTTCCGGTGTCAAAGGTGCTGGGTTTACGGATGTTTAGAGTCAAAACTCCCTGGTTATTCTGCATCAGGAACTTTGGATCATCACCTATTATCATCTTGTTCTTCATCCAGATAATCTTTGGCTGGACAGACAGACAGGTGACATCTTTAACATGCAGTTGTTTATTAACTCATTTCATTTCTAGTAGCTGATGAATGTTAAAATAAAGTATTAAAAAGGAAGATGTAAAGACTGCATGTTAATAATATGTCAAAAATCGATTGATGTTAACCTGTCTAATTGTCTAAGTGATAAGAAACATAAACTAAAGTCATTCCGTGTCAACTCATCTAAAAATATACCAAAAGCCACGTTTAATAAAAAACAGAATCTTAAAGATTAATATTTTTGAATTTCTTATTTTTCTTATTGTAAACACATAAAAATACATTTTTAATGTAATTTACTTCTTAATCCCGAAATTATTTCCGGTTTTGAGAGGGGAACCCCTCTAAATCCCATGTGTTTGTTCCCTCTCTACAAAATAAAAAAAATCATATTTGGCTTTTTTCAGAACTTCATTCTACAGATAAGGAATGATCAAAATCAGCAATTTAGCGGAGGAGGTTTCAAATCTTTTGATTATAAGATATTTAGAAGAATTTTAGTAACTGAGTTCTGGGGCACAATTCTCTTCCAAAGTATTTTTTTCTTGGGGGTTCTGTTGAACAAAAACGACATTTAGAAGAATTTAGGAAAGAAAACAATTCCAGGGCACCTTTGACTACCATTTATTTTTTACTAGAGTTGTCAATGATGAAAGAAAGAAATGTCAGTTTCTAATATTTTCCCCAATACCTTTAACAGAACAAAGAAATGTATACATGTTTGGAACAACTAGAGAATGAGCTCATGATGACAGATGAACTGTTCCTTTAAGACATCAATTCAATCCACATACAAAACACTTTACCTGCATACTGTTCATGTTTTGAGATGATCATGTTTTTTTTTACCTTGGGGAAGCCTCGTACTGAGCAGCTGATGGCAGTAGAGTATCCCATCGTGACGGATCTGTCCAACAGTGGGGCAGTGAATTTCGGAGCAGAGCTCATATCCTTCTCTTTGAAGGGAGCACGTTTAAGCTCCAAATCTGAGGGCGAATGGGTGATAAATGAATGTTAAAAGAATCATGTATGCCAAACGTAACCCTGGCACTTTAATATAGTATGTTGTATAAAATCTGGTCAACAATAGCATGTTTCTATTTTAATAGCTTCTATTCAAGTGTTGTTGGCTTTTGGCTGAATTTTCATGACCTACTCAACTGAGCATCTTAATTTAAGCAATAAGGTCCAAAAGAGACTGTTATCTTCTGAATATAATTACTGCTAAAGGCTGTAGTAAAACACAACTCTCAGAAGTGCTTTATTGCTTATATAACAAATTCTGCATTGTAAAAATGTTGAAGATGCATTCATTGGGTATGGAAGATACAGAAGATATCTCTGAGAAGAACTTTACACCACAGAACACAAATTTTAACCTGTCAGTGATGTCACACAATAGATTTTATTGTATTGTGTATTAGACCACAGAGTTAACCAATCTGAATCAGGGACCAAAATAATCCATTAATAAAGTTGATGAGACTGACCCGTTTTTGGAATGATGGCTGTGTTCTTGCTCATACAGGGCTCTTCACTGAGACCGCAGAGGTTATGGCTGTAGACGCGGAACATGTACTCATTTCCGATGATAAGATCAGAGACCGTGCAGTTGGTACGGCGATTGTGTTCATACACGGTAAACCACTCCTGCGGGAGTGAGGATTACAGACAATTTAATAAAAAAGTAATTCGGTCAAAAATCCTTTTAATGAATTATCTCTCACCTTGGTTTTTTTGTCAGCCTTCTGAATTGTGTATCCGGTGATCTCCGTGTTGCCGTCATCTTTGGGAGCTTTCCATTCCAAAGCGGCGTTGAATCCCCAGATGTCGGTCACGTGGACTTGGGTTGGAGGTCCTGGATTATCTGAGGACAGATAATACATTTATATATTAGAATAGTCGCTCAAATCTGCATTTCCTATCTGTCTGAACTAAAATTTGAAAATCCTCTGTTTTGTGTTACCAATGACACGAATCTCAAATGTGGCCGTGTCCTCCATGTTCTCGATTTTTAAGATGAGCGTGTATTTTCCTGAGTGATCTCTTTCAGCAGAGCGGATAAAAAGGATGGAGTCCACGTTTGAGTTCCTGACTCCCACTTTCTTTTCGTCCACGGGCTGTCCGTCCTTTAACCACTGAGCGACAGGTCTGGGCTTTCCCTGTACACACACACAAATCCTTGATTTTAGTTCCAAATCTTTCTTTTTTATTATACACTCTAAAAGGTGCTTCAAAAGGTTCTTCGATCCCAAAGAAGAACCTTTTGGTTTCATAAAGAACCTTTAACATCTGAAGAACATTTCTCTTTCACAAAAGGTTCCTTGTGGTGGAAAAAGGTTCTGCAGACAATGAAAAAGTAAGAAAGAGATGCTTCTATAAAGACACTTTCGCTGAATGGTACTTTTTGGAAACAAGGTCTCTGCCAATCTCATATTAATCTTGAGTACCTAAAGAGTGGTATTCCATACTTCGTATCTTTGAAGAGTATTTAGTTTGATCACATTTATAAAAGATAGACACAGCTTTATATCCATATAACCATATATCAGTTTCAAACGATCTCCAAATCCAGCGTTATATCCACCGTTTATATAACATTCATCACCCAAATGCAGTGAACAAACAAACACCTGAACTTCGCAAACTTCTCTCTCCTGCTTACAAGTGATGTCTGCGCATGCTCCTTCTCCTGCATTCATGTGGCCATGCCGCCTGCTTATCCGGGAGAATTGTCCAATAAGGGACTAAGAAAAGTTGTTGCGAAACAGTTGTAAATGTTTGAAAAAAACTTTCCGAAACTTGTATGATCGCTGCGGAAGTGTATCGAGCACAGAAATACTACATAATACACCAACTCCTTTTTTGACAAGTTGACCATGTTAAGAATGAGAAAAGAGCACGTTTAACATTGTAAAGAAGTCAGAATGCATGACACATCATTGCAGGGCCGCTTTAAGCACCTTTATTTGTAGGAGTGTACTTCATTTTCAATGCTGCAGTCTTAAAATAAACAAAAAATTGTAAAAAATGAGTGCAAGTGCTGAGCAATGAAATTATAAAGTAGTTTAACTTTAAAAAAAGTATTAATATGTTAAGATTAGCATGTGAAGTAAATTGCAGTTTTATGTTTCAACTATATACGTATGGCGATAGAGAGACAAACAATTTAGCTTTAAAGGGGTCATATGACACTGCTAAAACAAATATTATGTTTTTTTTAAGATGTAATGCAATGTGTATACACGATTTAAGGTTAAAAAAATCTTGTATTTTGCACACACCGTGCGTGTTTATATCTCCTCTTTGCTCCGCCTCTCTGAAATACACAGATTTTATACATGTTATATGATTGGCCAGTTAACAAGTGCGTAGTGATTGGTGGAACACTTTCATTTTATTAATTGTCTAATACATGCATGGGCAACTTATAACACCGAAGACAGAAAAACAAGTATTCGCGCCATTTGACCCCTCTAATTAAAAAATCGCGACCCCCAGGGAATGCACGGAGGAACGCGATTGCAAATTGACGAAAGGCAATGTTCATTGTAGGTCCTGCACATTGTTGATTTTAAGCTTTTGTGCTTAGCCTAAAATTGCAATGTAGGCAAACGTCCACTCAGGAAGCAGCAGCATTACCTCTACATCATCTTACGAAACAGGTTGATCATATAAGTATATTTGTCTTTCAGACTGTAATCTCAGAATAAGTCTCTACACTATTTTAATGTTGCTGTGGGAAAATGTGAGAGACACCTATTAAATTCAATATTTTATATATTATTATTGTAATATATGTTATATGTGCTAGTTCATGGGTTTGAGAACCACTGATATAGTGCAACAGCGCTTTGAACTATCAGCCAGACAATCATTACCTTTCCTGTGGCTCAGTAGTTAGAGCATGGCACTAGCAATGCCAAGCTCAAGGGTTCAATCCCACGGGATTGCATAAAGTGAGAAACAAATGTATAATGTATAATACAATGCAATGTAAGGTGCTTTGGATAAAAGCGTCTGCCAAAAAAATGAAATAAAACCAATCAACATCAAGGCGTGAGCTTGATACAGATATTTAAACTACGCCCACCTGGAATGGGATGACCAGGTTGATCTTCTCTCCAACTTTTCTGATGTATTTGGTTCTAAGCTCACGGGGCAGACGAATCTTGGGATGTTCTGAATGAGACAGAAAACATTACTGTGAAGGAACAAATCTACTAGATACACTTTTTTTATTCATTCGTAAATGTATTTTACCCATAATCTCTCTGAGGGTGACAGGCTGTCCGAGCAGGGCAGGGGGACTGCTTCCCGCAATGTTTACAGCCACCACGCGGAAGTTCATCATCTCTCCGGTGGGCAGATTTCTCACCACATAATTCTGACGCTCAATCACATCTGTGTTAGCAGGATGCCACTCTGTTTCTGATGGATGCAAACAGCATCAGATGAGTTACAGCGTCTGGTTAATCACTTGAGCTGTTAGGTTTCATGATCTTTGTCTTTGTAAATCAATTGGTTTATCATGTAGTTTATAAATATTTATAAATATTTTATTCTCAATAGCATCACTTCAAACATTGAAAGTTTTAATGAAAATATATAAATGTGAATTTTGCTTCATATTAGTTTGTATAAATGAAAGTGATTAAATATCAGAGTGGAATGCATTTTTTATGTTTTTATGTTTAACATGACAAATATGAGTGTGAAAATTGTCTTCTTTACTTTATTTTTTATTGAAAAAATTCTAACCTTTAATATATATATGAGCACGATACTGTAAATAATCCTCAATATTTAGTTCAAAACTTTATTGAAATGTATTTAAGATGAAGAATAATTCAATAATGATGAATGGCATTTTAATACGTTTCAATAAAGAAAAAAATATTGAATTTGTTGTACAATATTTGTTGCAGCAATAAAAATAATCAAAACATTTTTAATATTCTTTTTGGAATAAAACATCACTTCTACTTTACCACTGCTAGTATCTGCTGTTATCTGCGCCGACCCAATACTTTGACAATACATTACATATGAATGTACCTGACTATGTACAGTATTACACGACATAGGAAGAGATTTACCATGTTTTTTTCTGTACGATGATAATAAAATCGTTTAAGATTTTAAGACCCACCTCCCTCTTTGCAGTATTCTACCATGTATCCATCCAGACCTCCAGCTCCGATCTTCTCGGGTGCCAACCACTTCAGCGAGCATGTTGTGTTTGTTACATCAGCCACCGTCAGTTTGGTGGGCTCGCTAGTGGGCGCTAGAGAACCAGACAGAATGAGAATGTCAAGAGAAAAACTCAGAAACACGTGACAGAGAACAGAAAGCGTCCTCACCGATGGGCATGAATGATTTGGAATTGAGACTTGGAGCTGAAATCCCGATTCCGTTGACTGCGAAAACTCTCATCTCGTACAGGACGCCCTCAATCATGCGCTTGGCTTCGTACGTTGTGCTCTCGTAGACGTCAAAATTAAGCTTCGTCCATCTCGATGAACCCTTCTTCTTTCTCTCCATCAGATAACCTGAGAAACAGAATCAGCAGATGTTTGCCATTGGTTTTTGGATTCAGGGGCTTCTTGCAAAGTGTTACTAACCAAATGAGATTACCTGCAACAGGTATTTTGACAGGTGTGTGTGTTGGAGATATCAGGTATGTGTTATGTTACCTCTAACAGGTGTGTGTTACCCTTTAAAGGTGCTCCTCCATCAAACTTCGGAGGCTCCCATATGATTGTGGCACAATCTTCGCCAACTCCAGTACACTTCACATTCTCTGGCGGGTCAGGAATATCTGCCTCACATCAAGAACACCATCTTTTGATAAATCGGCCAAATAGTTCCTTCCACAAGAAAAATGACACATTTGTATGTTATGCTCATATGCATGGAGAAAGCGATGCACACACCTACGATTTTGATGAAAAGGTTTGCTTTGTCTTCTCCTGCAGGATTGGTGACGGTGATGGTGTAGTTTCCCTCATCTTCTCGTTCGGCGCCCTCAATGACGAAGCAGCTCAGATCTTTACGGCTCTCCACGCGCACACGTCCCTCCACTTCTGTCACCAGCTGTAACGCAAGGACGAGAGCTTTCAGACGTTTTTCTAGGGGTCCAGACTTCATTTCACCGTGAATCGAATTAACTTTTATACTGAATATAGATACTCAGGTCACCTGCTGAAGTCAGGCTTTTACAGTATAAATAATAACGTGTGTTTTAGGTCACGTGAAGTACGAGTACCTTGTCTCCCTTCATCCAGCAGACGGTGGGCGCCGGCTCTCCTGTGATTTCCACATCCAGACGAAGCTTGTTTCCGGCAACAACGATGATGGTGTTCTGGGAAACCATGTTACCGGCTACATCCAGATGAATCTTCGGAGGATCTTTTGAAGATGAAACCAGGTGGGGTTAGGGAGCAAAGTGTCACATCTGTGCTTCTGTTAAAATGAGACATTCATCACAGAAACAAAACGCACCTTGTCTGGGAACGTAGTCGATCTTGATTTCTGTGTGAAAAATACAGTGCGATTATGAACGTGCCAGAAAGGATGGATCGGGATCATAAAGTATTGCCAGTCAACTGATTTTCGGGTTTCATCTCACCCAGGAAGTTGAGTTTAGCAGATAATGAAAGCGCATATCCCTCTGGGACAAATGTGTAGTCGCCGGCATCTCCTGGCTTTACATCATCAATAGTCAAACGATGAATCCTGGAATGAATCAGTAAATGTGTATCAAACAGGCAAAATGTTATATAGCATCATTTATAACTACACTGACCAAAATTATAAACACAACACTTTTTTTGCCCCCATTTTTCATGAGCTGAACTCAAAGATCTAAGACTTTTTTCTGTGTACACAAAAGGCCTATTTCTCTCAAATTTTGATCACAAATCTGTCTAAATCTGTGTTAGTAAGCACTTCTCCTTTGCCGAGATAATCCACCTCACAGGTGTGACATGTCAAGATGCTGATCAGACAGCATGATTATTGTACAGGTGTGCCTTAGGCTGGCCACAATAAAAGGCCACTCTAAAATGTGCAATTATACTGTATTGGGGGGTCCGAATACCAGTCAGTATATGGTGTGACCACCATTTGCCTCACGCAGTGCAACACATCTCCTTCGAATAGAGTTGATCAGGTTGTTGATTGTGGCCTGTGGAATGTTGGTCCACTCCACTTCAATCTTTGAGATCAGCTCATGAAAAATTGGGCCAAAAAAAGTGTTGGGTCTATAATTTCGTCAGTTTAATTGAACAGTTATCCAGACGCCAACCTGCCAACATGAGAAATCTTGATGCGGTCACTCGCTTGAACCTCCACGCCATCTTTAAACCATTTCCCAGTGACCTTCTCGTCTGACACCTCACACTTAAACATCGCCTGCTCCGCTGATTTGACTGTAAGATCTGCAATACTTTGCAAGACCTGCAGTTCCTTCTCTGGGTATTGAAATGCAGTAAAGATCATTGTAAAGAGGTTTTTAAACACAAAAAGAGTTCTGAGGATTTTCTGACAGCTGTGTGGTGAGATCAGGGTGTTACCTTCAACGATGAGTTCTCCTTTAGACTGGCCTCCATTAGTGTAGACGAAATACATCCCGTTGTCCTCGAGTTGAGCCTCTTGGATAATAAACAAATGACGTTTGCCATCTTTCTTAAACCGGTACTTCCCGCTTTTATCTTCACGTGTCAGCTCCACATTTTCAAACATCCTACATCAAGAAATCACAGACAACGTTAAGATTAAGCTCAAAATCCATTAATTTGAAGTTGGAAAGTAATATGCTGCGATTTACACGTCGCATAATATCCCTGTTTTTAAGACAGATAAGCAGTGAGGCATGTAGCAAGACTAAACAAATAAATATCTTGCTAATGTAAAGTGTGTGTGTGTCGGTGTGGATAAGAAACAAATCTGTGCCAAAAAGAGAGCAAAGCTTCACAAATCTAAGCCAAACTCACCTTGGGGACGTTGTCATTTGTAAAAGCACACACAAAAAAAGAAAATATGTTTTTTCAAAACTTTTAATATTTAAAAAGTCTAAAAGCCTTTTAGGGTTAAGGTTAGAATATTGTTTATATTATAAATAAAATAAAATAAATGTGTTTATTTGGAAATGTAAAAATGCAGAATGGTCTGCCTGAGGGTACACTCTAAAAAAACCCTGTAATATTACAGTTCTTTTGTTTACAGATTTTCCATGTAAAATGTAAAAACCGGAATTTTACTGTTTTTACCATTTTTTATATATTTGAAATACATTAAAAAAATTAAAATTACAGAAAAGACTGCAAATTAACAAGAAAAATAGGGAACACAATGTATTATTTATGCTTATGGTATGATAGTTTCTTTACAGTGTAGGTTTAAGGGTAGGGTGAGGTTAGGGGGTTAAACTACACAGTTTGTGCATATGTGTGTGTTTACCAGATGACATGCGCCCCCTCCTCAGACACTTCTATCTCAAACTCCACTCTTTCTCCAACCACAACATGATAGTCATCCAACAGTTTGGTGATGGTGATCGGAGGTTCTGTAAAACAATATCACCAAATCATTCTTTCAGTTTCTTCTTATTTTTATACCTTCTACAATATAATTTCTGTTACAAAATATATATAACTCTTAGGCTAAATGAAACCCCTTTAATCAATGTCCATATAAAATCATTTTTATGCATAGAAGGGACACAAATAGCACCCGATAGGCACTTTGACCCAAGAATCTGGCTGGAATATTCCACTCATCCTAATTCTGTCACAGATATCATCTTTCAGATGAGAAGCATTATTCTCTTAACCCAGAACCAGATGAATTTCATAATAAAATACTAGATTGAGACGCACCTTTAACAAAGACCTCAGTGAAACATTTATCATTTCCCACCACACATTCATACGCCGCGTCATCCGCCAGACTGCATTTATTAATCGTGAGAGTTCGAATGTTGCCAATGGCCTCCATGATGTATCTGTCAAACACAAGACCATTAAATCAGTCAATAAGCAAAAATAAATGAATGGGTTAGTTGTTTTGTGGTGTGTGTTTGTGGAGCTTCTCACTTAGTGGAAGGTTTGATCTCCTGGCCGTTCTTCAGCCATTTGACCTCAGCGTCAGGATCGGTCACCTCCACAGACAGGACTATCTTCTTTCCCTTATTTACAGAGTACGCGGAATCCAACCGTTTCAGGAATTCTGCAGAAACATCCACATAATCACAGACAGAAGAACAGACACTCTGTGCTATATTATGTTTTCACGTCTCTTGTGTTTTCGTACCATCGCTGACCTTGGGCTCCACAACCTTCATCTTCTTCAGTCTTTTCAGCATTCCACGCAGGTCAGTGATGCCGTATTTAAACGCAATCGTCTCATACTCGCTGGGGTGAGCGCTCTTCAGAAGCTCCCAAACATCCACCTCCAGCTCTGGCTCGGGCCTCTTTTTTCTAAAACAGAAAGTAATAGTGAAGTGTTAAACCATACCAAAATCTTAAAAAAAATGAATTTTATCTTAAGGTGAGGTTTTACTTTTTGGCGGCTTTTAGAAGAGCGCTGAAGTCCAAACTTCCATCATCTTCTCCAGCATCACTGCACAGAGAATACAACAAAATAAACGGAAATTATTATTTCTCTACAAAACTCCTTTCTAAAAGCCATCAGATTAAAAGGTGATGACAATAATTTACTCATCAAAAACCCTCGTTGATGATCAAGTAATCTTTAGTTTTACACACACTTACGCTCTTTTGAATGCAGACAGAATATCTGCTTCCTCCTCTTGTTCAACAGCTACAAGAAAGAAAGAACAAATAAATATTTACAGGTTCCAAATAAGAGATACGAGAAAGTGAGAGAGAGAGAGAGAGAGAGAGAGAGAGAGAGAGAGAGAAAGAGAGCGAAAGAGAAACTTACCCTGCACAGTGATCTCAAAGCAACAGCTGTCACATTTGTCTTTAGCAGATACTTCACACCTGTATCCACCTGCATCTCCTGCGACTACCTTGACAATCTTCAACTCATAGGTGTAGATCTTAGAGAGAAAGCGTCCGTGAATAAAAAATAAATTCTTTAAATAATATTAACATAATAATTATTAGGGATTCATTTTGTGTTTATTAATGACAATAATAACAATAGCTCCAAGATTATTCTTATTACAACAACAATAAAACGTGAACACTCAGACTGTCAGTCTTGGACGGTTTTATAGCATCATCAAACCGCAAAATCGTATAAAAGAGAACATTTAACAGAATAAATGTTCATTTGAGCCCTTATATTATAAAGAATAATTACACTGTTCGATTTTCTGAAGAAAATTACATATAAATAAAAATATAAAAAGCTGATTATTTTAAGCATTTTTTTACCAATTGTCATTTTTATGAATTACATTCCAGCTTCTACTTGCAATGATTAAATGCAAGAACCCAACCAACATTAATGTACATTATAAATAAATAATATTACAAATACATTTTATAACATTTATATATATATAATATTATAGTTGCTATATAAGCATCTTTCTTTCCCTGGCACACGTTCAGAGCCTCTAACCTTAGTGTTTCTGTCATATGTCTCTTTAAACTGAAAATGTTTTCCTGCTTTACTGCCGAGATCCATCCACTTTCCCTTCAACCACTTCAAGGTGGGTTTCCGGGTTAAATTAGTGGAATCCACCTTAACCACAAATGCTACATCTTTACCTATGAACACAAACAATACAAAAAACACAAAACATTTGAACACAACTACTCCCGACTGATGCCAAACTGTTTTGTTTTGGAAAAAGCTATAAAAAGTTGAATTTTATAAATGTTCATGCTTGAGATACACGATGGAAACCTGTATAGAAACAATGGCAGTCTATTATCCTCACTACATCCAACCAATGTGTGTGTGTGTGCGCACGTGAGTGTGTGCACGTGAGAGTGTGCGCACTTGTGTGTATGTGTGTGCATGTGTGTGGTTATACCTGCCGTGGCAGTAACACTTTCTGGCTTCTCCACAAACAGTCCTGTTAACTCCTGTGGCACTGAAGACCAAGAACAGACTTTAAATGTTAAGCATACATGAAAAAAATCTGTATATTCTCTCTTTAAAATAATTAAAGACATCAAATATTTTAACGATCATTTTAAATATTCCTTGAAAATATTTAAAGCATGCACAATCAAAAAAAATGCTTGGAAAGGTTCTTCACGTTGCCAGGTGCCAAAGATAAAACCATTTTTGGTTTCCAAAAGAACACTGTATCTTCTTATAAAAGCATTCTTATAAGAATAAAAGGTTCCTATAAAGGTTCTTATACAAACTTTCTTACTTTTCATAATCCGACAAACCCTTTTCCACTACAAAGAAACATAACAGTCCATTCAGTCAAAAATGGTTCTTCAATGGCATGATGAATCATAATTCAAACATACAATACATCTACACCACAATACCACTTTGCATTGTTGTAAAAAAATTATGAAGGAACAACATGAGTAGTGATATCGTGAAACCTGGAATGTCTATTACATTCCATTGTGAAAAAGAAAACTACAGCTACAAATAGAGAAAGAACACTCTCAAGTCCTGCAAACCCATTGAAATATAAAGTACAAAACTCACTTTAAATCTAACCATCATACAAGTACAGCACTTCATTAAACACACATTTTATTAAAGGTAAACGAGCTTCATGCACAAGGAAAGATTCAACAAAACATCTTTCCTCTTCAGAAATTATTGCAAGGAAATGAGACTGACACGTTACACCATTTAATGTGTAATTCACTTCTCCCACATTATAACTCAGAGAAATATGATTATTTCCCTTCATGCACTTCTGCTTAGAACGTCTGAGTTCTAAGTGATGAATGGGTGAATAGTTAGTTCAAATAGAAGTAGATTTGTAAGAATGATACAAAAGAGTTTTTTATATTCCGTTTTTAAAATGTTTACCATTCTCTCCTGTTCCTTCTGCAGATAGAAACAACAATAAGAGACTAATGAAACCCGCAGAAACAGTTGACATCACTGGACGTGTTTTTATATTGAAATATCTGATGCATTTTGAGGTGATGCAGGTTGACGGTCACTTACCCTCCGCTGGAGGCAACTCTGTGAAACACAAGAAGATAGTTTCACCAAACATGTAAAAAATCTACATTTTTTATTAATTTATAACACAAAACTCCAATGATGGTATATATTTTTTACATACAGACACATAAACAAATTAAGATCTTTCTAAATGTTCATTTAATCAGCATTATTAGATGTCTTTGGAAATGAGCATGCAAGATTTTTGAGCGTATGACATGTAATATTTCATGTCTGACGTTCTGACATCATCTGCCCTGATGTCATATTATATTCGTAGCAGATAAATATATTCCAAAGCTGTAAGCCGATCTGATTTAGGAATCTTCAGGCAGTCTTCCACGTGGAAGGTCTACACTCCTATAAATACAACACCATGTCTTCCAAAAAATCTAGATATTAAGATTGATATAAAATCACCTCAGAATTTTTTTAAAATCTTTGATTTGGTGCTGATTTAAAATGACCCCACCTTTATGTTCATTAAGATGCTTTTTTATCCAAAGTGAGAATTTAAATCAGACAGTTCACCAAAAAATTAACATTCTTTCATCATTAACTAACCCTTGTTTCTTTCTTTCTTTCTTGTGCAGAACACAGAGGAAGATACTTTGAAGACAAGATTGAACCCTGTTGACTTCCATTGTATGAACACAAAAGCACTAAGACATTTCTCAAAATATCTTCTTTTGTGTTCCACAGAACAAAGAGTAAGGTGTTCAACCACAGATTTTGAAACTTTGTGACAAATGAAAAGACGGATACATTTTTTCCACCCTGCCGATGGTAAATATGATCATGTGGTGTGAGAGAGCAGCATGCCAACATCTGCCTCACCTCAATCCCAGCAGGGCATGCTGTTGCCATGGTGCCTGCTGAAAGGCCACGGCAACTCATAACATCTCTAATGTCAAGCCAAGAATCTCTTGATGTAGCGCATCAATATCACATGACAAAAAAACTTAAGATCATACGCTTGCACAGCCAGACAAATAACTACAAAAAATGACTGACCACCTCTTACTGTAATGACACATAACTACAGATGTGCAGCAGTTTATTTTCAAGCAATCAAGCGTGTTCACGTTAACTGATTTTACAAAGATGTCACTGGAAGTCTTTCTGAAACTTTGCCACCGTTCCGACTTCAGTATACTTCATGCTATAAACCAAAAAGCATAAAACCTAAACCTGTGCAAAAATGTTTCCTTTTGAAAGATGTTGTAACTTTATCACGCCTATTTATAAACACACACACACACATGAACCCTTAACCCATGATGTCATACAGTACGTCTGTCATCTCCCTATTTATCAAGCACCATATCCCTTTCAAACCAAGTGTTAGATTATACGATTTCAAAACGAAAAGCACAAACTATTGAATAAAAACACATTAAGCTCAAGAGATTGAACATCTCATAAAGTTAGGTTGAAGCCATGACCGCTTTGATCTGGTATCATCATTTTCAACATCTCACTCCATCTGACATCATAAATATCAGCAAATACCTCCTGGCTGTCTGGACAGCATTAAGCACCTAATACCCAGTGTTTATGGTTTATATGTTCCTATTGAGTATTAACAGATCACTAGTAAGGGAAATAAGATGACAACAAGATTTGCATGTGTGTGTCAGAGTGCGGGCACTTGAAGTGATGTAGACACATCGTACTACATTCTGGATTTAGCACATTAGGAAAGTAAGCTCCCTGTCTTAACACAATTCCACACATGCACACACACACATGCACACACGCGCAACGCACATTCTTGAGCAAGCTAATGACAGATTCCTTGTATAGTGCATACCTTTACATACAACTTGGGTGATTCAGGAGACACTTTAAAAACACAGCACTTTTGCACCAAGACCCAGATTTTACATATAAAATTGTGAAAAGCCACTGTTGTATCTGCTGAACCTATATGGTATGTTCATGGGCCAATCGGACCTTTGTACCTTTGACCTATTTGTAATTTAAGTTTCGGGCAGCTGTAGGGTCACATAGGGACATCTCTGACATCTGTGTGTTAGACTGTAGCCATATGCAAACTGTATTTAAATTTCAGATGAGGATTTAATAATGATATGAGATTTGCCAGGTGATTATTAACATTGTCCATTTTTTTATTGAATTTCACATCTAGGAATCTACAAAGGGGTCTAACTGGATATGAAAGAATGATTTTTTTGTAAAAGATTTTTACATACAAATATGGAAAATACCTAACAATCAAAATAAATATGATAAAAATGTGCATGTTGCAATATTTGAATGATTTTAACACTTCAGAAAGTTATGCATTGTCAATCTTCATAATTTATCATTTATAGTTTGTGAAGTTTTAGTTTAGTTGAAAATGATTTATAGAGTTAAAGCATGATAATATGGCATATCACATATTGCATTATTTAGCAGGGTGCATTATTTTCATCATTTAAAAATTATAAATGATCAAGAGTTGTATTACACAAGAAAAAAAAACACATTTTCACCACGCTTTTGACCATATTTAATGTGTGTATTTTTTTAATTCATAATTTTTCTTCAGGCACTGGATTTTGTAATGACAGTGACACCCATCTGCATGTATAGAAACTGTTGCAGGATATGAATGTAATTCACTGCGAGCTGTGATGATTCTGCAAATAACAGATGTCAGTGATCACACAGACCCTTGTGTTGTTAAAAAACACTTTATCACGGTATTGTATTCTTAACTATAAAGACATAAGATAGTTTTAAAGTTTTAAAGTTTTAAAATCATTTGCAATTTAAGAGCCGTGTCCACACCACAACTATAGCAATAACAAAACATAGCAACAATGTGGTTGGGATGACTTTCAGAACCTTTCAGGTTGATGATTGATAAAACATGGACTGCCGATCCAAATCCATTTGAATTCAAAGGTGTCGCGCGTGAAACTGCAGCGCAGAGAAACGTTAGGGTGCGTGGGTATGGATGCAAATAGGCTAGTTATAGTGATATATATAGTGAGTTAGATTATAGGCCTTCAAACTGTTTCAAAAAACAGGCGAAAATGCCACGTGCCCCTTTAAATAGATTGACTTTGTGTTTTGAGTCAATCATCACTTCAGTGTGTTCTTTCACACTAGAGAAGTTTGTGATTCGCAGAATATGACGGTATTTTTAGAGCGTGGCTCTCCGCCGGGGCTCTGTCGCATTACCATATCGGACGACATCGTCGGGAGAAAAGCCTTATATGACAGCTGATGGTTAAATCAAACTGCGATATCACTGACAGGCTGATCGGATTTACTGCTGTCAGAAGACGTGCAGTGAGTATGTGGGGCGGTGGGGTTTAAAATGAGAAAGGCCACTGTATAGGTGTGTAGAGGAACCGGAGGAAATGATTTACCATGGGAAAAGATGACATTTGATATAAGCGTAACTTTAGCCTACTATTTGCTCTGGTAAGCAGCACTTTAAATACCCCTTCTGCGGCGCTCGCAACAGTTGTCTTCTCCGTTTTAAATCTATTTGTTTTGTTCCGCTTGTTACTCGATCCGTGTATGATATAGTGCTGCAATAAAATATGATATATGGATTGACTCGCGTTCTGGATGAATCACTGAAAATTGAAAGGGCAGAGGTTCATTATGGGTATTTATAGAGTACTGGAGGAGAAAACAAATATGAACAACACTAAAAATGTTCATCAAAATATCGTCATCTTTGCTGCGATTTACTGTCCGTCATAGTGTGAAAGCCTCTGGCTGTAGGAACAGATAATCACCAGCCGAGTTTTATGGCACGACAGTCAAAGTTTGTCTCCACAAATGGGACCCAATGCTGATGTCTGCACTTTCAAATCCTCACAAATAAGGCGGTGCCTAATCTTCATTTGAAACCTGCCAAAGATCTGTTTCATTTGACCCACTTAAAGAAGACATTATCACGGCTGTGAGATGAACATTAGTCAATCCCTGGTGACTGTGGAATCGTGCTAAACCCAAGATATAACCGCAAGACACGCTCACATACCAGCCAGTCCACTACTCTACAGAGGAAAATGTGTTGCTCGGATGTCTCAAAGAAGATTTGATGGTTGTTGTGTTTAAGTATCAACTTAATCTCAGATGATTCTTTTTTGGAATTATTTAGACGAAATGAAATGAGAAACAAACATGAAGAGTACGGACGTGTTAAATGAATGTACTGATGTGAAGCCAAGTATGGTGTTCCATACTCAGAATTTGAGCTCTGCATTAAACCCATCCAAGTGCACACACACATACACACACACAGAGCAGTGAACAGCCATTGCTGCGGTGCACGGGGAGCAGTGCCTTGATCAAGGGTCTAACCTCAGTTGTGGTATTGAAGGTGGAGGAGAGCGCTGATCATTCACTCCCCCCATCTACAATCCCTGCTAGGACTGGGGCTTGAATAGGCAACGTTTGGGTTACAAGTCCGAGTCTCTAACCATTAGGCCATGACTGTAGAATGTAGATGTCAAATATTTGATTGCAGATTTGACAAATCTGAGCTCGGTTTGTGACATTTGGAGACTCTTGTGGAGACATTTCTGACTCTTATTCAAATGAGAAATATCTGAGATGCAGACGAGCAAAGGTTCTCATTTGCTCTTCATTTAATCTCAGTGATGTCTAGCAGAGATAACTGAAATATTACTTCAAATTATATAAACTAAAACAAACTGATTTTCAATTCTGATTGGATGAGACATATATATAGCCATGTTCAACTAAATATATAGAGGTGTGTTACTTGGTCATCCTAAACGGCTTACTGGTAATTTACTATATCGGAAACGATTTTTGGAGTAACATTAGAAAGCCTCTATAAATGTATGATCGAAAACAAGAATACACGCTAGAGCAATTAAATTGAAATATTGGAGAGATGCACTGCTTTGGTTACTCTCAATGTCATCATGGCCATTATAGAGTATGATTGGTTTACAGGGCATACATGATCTATTCTGTATCTTTCAGTATATACACTCAAAAAAAAATCATTCATGTGGCATAGTAAATATGACAACAATAAACATATTAACCTAATAAAATCTATTAAATCATTTAACTGATATTTTTTGTAGGACATATTAAAAAAAGATAAAAAATCCAACTGTTAATTTCTCTAAAATGCACATGAATTATTATTTATTTAATGAAAAATAAGTATTTAATTAATCAAATATATTTTTAATTTACACTTAATATTTTGGGGGAATTATAATAGAATTATCAGAGTTTCTCAGATCTCATACATTTTTTACTTAGATTTACACAAGTAAAATGTATTATTATTTATATCTTCAATATTTACTATTTTTTATAGATATATTTTTCAAAGACGAAAAAGGGTGTAAGCATAAAAACAATAAGTGTACTACTGCTTTAAGTTGTTGTTTTTAAAAAAGAAACGGTTCGTTGTTTAATTTAATTACATTTGTGTTTTTAATTTTACAAGCAAAAAATGTATCTTCCCTGATATACAAAATATGCCCACTGAAATGACATTCAGTGTAACAATCTTGTCAGGCATATTTACAACAAAAATCTATTCATGACATTAAAAGATTACTTTAACCCCAGATGCTAATTAGTTGTAATTTTCCTTTTTTTAAATGTGCCACTATCCTTGGTTTTGCCCATTTTTTTATTTTTTATACTAATTTAAAGCACTATAAAAATCTATATGGTCCCTTCTTCTATTAAATATTTTAATATGAAAAATTCAAAATAAGCATGTTGTTTGAATTTGAACATAAATATTGTTTTACACTAAATGACAATGTAACATTATTTCAACAGAATTTTGACATTTTCTTCTCCGAAAACATTAAACTATAAAGCAGACATTTTACATACATTTAATGTGCGTTCTATGGACATAAAACCACTTTTGTAAATGTCTTTTAATGGGGACATCTTAATGTCTTTGACCCGTAAACATTGTGGTGTTGCCATTTGTCATTTTAAATGTAAATGCCCAGGATTGTCCCCCTCTACAGTAGCTTTATGTGTGTATACACAGAGTCTGTGAGGGCTTGATGTACCAATATGGGAAAGGGCCGAAATAGCTGCCCTGTGGCCCTGCTTGCAACCTTTCTCTCGCACTTTTTTTATATTTGACCATCTGTGGAGTTTGATCTTTCTGCACTGACGCATCTGCTCATCAGACATTCCCTTCACTCATTTACATTCATACCCCTTTCAACCTCTTAAGTGGCTTCTAGTGTGTATATGAGATGTTTCCGTGTGCACTACTGTGTAGACAACATCACATAAAGCTTCAGGATAGTGAAAACTTTGAAACGACGGGGTCTTCAAAACATTTAAAGTTTGAAACATCTAGAAACAAGAACAAGATGACAACATGCAATAATTTATAGAGAACAATCATATATTATATGTTCACCGATTTAAACGTTTTTCTGTTCATTTCTTTTTACCATATCAGCATAGAATGTTGAAGATTCTTTAAAAAAAGATCTAAAAATGCTGAAGTTTCTTGTGAGAGAATTAACTCAGATTTGATTCTGTCATTTAGTCAGTGAATACAAAGGTTATGTACAACAATACTTCGAAATTCAAAAAACGATATAAAATCTATGTGAAGTCAAACAAATTTCAAGCATATATTTGCACAGCCAAAATTAGTTTGAGGCAATTTCTTACATATTTCTGTTACCACTAATACTGTAACTGCTAATGCCTAAAGATAAGAAAGCTAATAGCAAAATACATAAAAAACAAGCAGTAATGAGATGAAATTTAAAGGTGATACCTCCTGTGGGCTCAGGCATGTTGCTGGCTTCTTGCTAGTCTTCCTTGGACTGACAGCTCAAGTCACTCTTTTCCTTTTTATTTCACAGTCCCTCTGTTATTCAAAGCGTCCGGGGAACTCATATTACCCTCCAAGCAAGGAGAGAGAGTGAAGGAGGGAGACATGCTGGGGGGTGTAGGAGGGAGACATGCTGGGGGGTGATGGAGGGAGACACACTGGGGGGTGAGGAGGACACTCGAAACCCTCTTCAGGTCTAACAACAGAGTTTTGAGAGTGGGAGAGAGATGAGAGATTGACACGAGCATCTGACAGACATGTTAAGGTGTTGTTGTATTAGAAAAAGTTTTACACCAGCTAAACAAAATGCCATGATTCCATTCGATCAACACTCTGCAAGATACAAACACAGACCAGACACGACTACTAAACATCATTGTTTGTTTGAACCTGATGACCTTTGTGATTTTCATGAGCACTCTAGACGCAAAGGCTTTTTTGCAATGATTTGTTGTGAAATTTGTGGTATTAATCAGTCACAAAGAGCCCTTCACAATTATTTGAAAAAATTCAATAAATGTACTAAAAAGTACTGAAGCATTCCTGTAGGTCAGACAGAAGATCATTGTGTTTAAATCCCACAAACCAATCAAATATTTTTGGTTAAAAACTGTCAAAACACTGTACTAAAATTCCGAGCCCAACTAAACATTTTCATTTGTCTTAGATCTGCCCACAGTCTTTTCAACAGCCGTGAAATTCACAAAACTTCAGCTGAGCCAAATTAATAGAAATCAAAAGAATCAATAGGAAATTCTCATTCAGAGAGAACGTCTCGGGTTACTTGGCTGTAACCCTGTTCCCTGAAAAAGCGGGAACGAGATGCTGCGTTTCAAACGCTATGGCAGAACAGTCTTTGTTCGAACGGTTGTGAAGCACGTGTGTCAAACACGGCAAAAATTATTTTGGCTTTATATAACCTCGGCAGGTGACGTGGCTAATTACACCTGCACCTCCCGGTTATAAATACGTGTGAATGCGGACGCGTCATCAGGTTCCAACTTTGTCTGAAAGGACGTCCGGGCACGCCTACAGTGTGGCATTGAGGCGCAGCATCTCGTTCCCACTTTTTCAGGGAACAGGGTTACAGCCAAGTGAACCCGAGACGTTCCCTATCAAAAGCTACACTCGATGCTGCGTTTCAAACGCTATGGGAACGAGAATACCAACGCCGCCGCATTGGAAGTATCTGGACCCCCCAGGTTGTGTGACGTGTGTGCACAATCCGAGAGGAGGTCTCAGATATGACTCTGGGATGTAGACTCCAGGACACGTGATCCAGGCATGGACATCCAGACTATAAAATCTAGCAAATGTGTGCGGAGAGGACCAGCTCGCCGCATCACACACTTGCTGCAAGGGGACACCTCTTGCTAAGGCCATAGAAGATGAAGCCCCCAATGTGGAATGAGCTCTGACTCCTAGAGGTGAAGCTTGACCGAGCGCCTCATAGGATAGAGCAATAGCATCCCTCACCCAATGTAATATTGTTTGCTTGGTTGCAGCCGCCCCTTTGTTGCGGCCCCCATAGCATATAAAAAGTTGCTCTGATTTACGCCACTAGCTAGTGCGGTGGACGTAAGTCTGAAGAGCACGTACTGGACACAGTAGGTGTAATCGTTCCTGCTCCGACGTCGTGAACGGCGGAGGGCAAAAGGCCTCAAGAATAACCGGATGCACGGTGGAGAACGGAACTTTAGGTAAATAACTCGGGTGAGGATGCAGAATAGCTTTGACCATCCCAGGGGCAAAATTTAAACAGGACGGCGAGGTTGAAAGCGCCTGCAAATCTCCGATTCTCTTAAGAGAGGTGATTGCCATTAGAAAAACCCTTTTAAAGGTCAGAAGCCTGACAGTTGCTGACTCCAAAGGTTCGAAGGGGGCGCTAACTAGACCCTCGAGCACTGTCGTTAAGTCCCATGGAAGGACTGTCCCTCTAGAAGGAGGCATGAGCCGCCTCGCTCCACAAATAAAGCGGGTGACTAAAGGATGTTTACCAGAGAACCCCCTCAATCAGGCCGTGGCAGGCCGAAATGGCAGCCACATAAACTTTGAGTACCGGGGCTTGTCCCTGAGGACAGTTTATCTTGCAGAAACTCCAACACTGAAATGATCTGGCAGTAATTGGGTCTGCATGGTTTGCCAATCACCATTTGTCAACATCGCTCCGTGTTGGGGCGTAGCTCCTTTTAGTGGAGGAAGGCCTAGCACTTAGAATAGTCTCTACTACATCAGGCTGAAGCTCGACATCTCTCAGCTGGTGCCCTTCAGGGGCCAGGCATGGAGGGTCCAGAGCTCAGGATTGGGATCAAACACTGTCCCCTTCGCCTGAGACATTACGTCTCTCCTGACTGGGATCGCCCATGGCGAGTCGTCAAGGAGGGATACTAGGTCTGAGAACCAGATTCTGGTTTGCCAACGGGGAGCCATCAATAAGAGGTGCGAGCCCTATTGACAGACCTTTGCCAGGACTCCAGGGAGCAGAGCTATCGGAGGAAATGCGTAAAGACGCAGTCTGGGCAACGTATTGGCCATCGCGTCCAGACCCTGGGGAGCTAGATGAGTCATAGAAGTAGAGGGAACTGTGTTACGTCTCCTGCATAACAAAGAGTTCCATATCCGCTTCATAAAATCTTTCCGGATTTGTTTGACTATTTCGGGGTGGAGTTTCCATTCCCCGTTTGTCACAGCTTGTCTGGACAGCAAGTCTGCTCCCTCATTCCTATGCCCCAGGATGTGAATCGCTCTGAGGGACAAGAATTTGCCCTCTTCCCCCTGAGATACTTCCTCCGGTAGTTACGAGGCTACCATGTCCTAGTGCGGGGGGGACAACCCCTCAGTAGTCTCGTACATAAATCAACAGGGCAGGCTGCGGTTACGCCACCTGAACAAACTTGGCCCGCAAATCCTGCCCTGTTGATTTATGTACGAGACTACTGAAGGGTTGTCCCCCACGCACTAGGACATGGTAGCCTCGTAACTACCGGAGGAAGTATTTCAGGGCCAGAAATACAGCCATCATTTCGAGGCAATTGATGTGCCAATCGAGAAGATGACCTCTCCAGATCCCTTGGGCTGGACAGTCATTTAAGACCGCACCCCAACCCATAAAGGATGCGTCTGTCGTTAGCACCTTGCGACGACAACACGGACCGAGAGTGGGACCTAAAGTCAGAAACCGAGGTCTGTACCACATAGTAAGGGTGAGAAGCCCCTGGCGCATCTCCCTTGTCTGCCTCTGGGGGTTGGCCCTTGAATAAAAGTTGTGGCTTTGAGCCACAACTGAAACGGTCTCTTGTGCTGGCATCCCAGAGGTATCACCGTGGAATCCGCCATGAGACCTAAAACTCTTTGAAAGTGATGAGTAGCTTTCTGGCCTAGCCTGATGCTTCTCGGGGTGCTCAGGATGGATTCAACACGTGCAGGAGAAAGTTGTGCCTGCATCGCGGTCAAGTCCCATATTATCCCTAAATACATTGTTTTTTACGTAGGGGAGAGAACGCTCTTTGTGGCGTTGAGTCTTAACCCGAGAGTTTTGAGATGAGATAGGACGACATCCTGATGTCGAAGCGCTAACTCGCAAGACAGAGCTAAAATTCAGCCAGTCGTCTATGTAATTCAAATGCGGATGCCCTGGAGTTGCAGGGTGCATTTTGTGTATGTGCAGGGTGACAAGGCAAGGCCGAATGGAAGAACCCGATATTGGTAAGCTTCGCCCCCGAAAACAAACCTCAGGAATTTCCTGTGTTGTGGCAGGATCTCTTTATGAAAGTATGCATCTTTCAAATCGTTCTTCACAAACCAGTCGTGGGACTGAATGTAAGACATAATCATCTTGATTGTCAACATTTTGAACATGTGCGTCTTCGGACGCAATCCCCCATCCCTTTTTGGGAACTAAAATATACCAGCTTTAGTAGCCTAATTCTGTCTAGTAGGGGAACACATTCTGTGGCCCCTTTAACCAGCAGAGTTTGTAATTCTTGTGCCAACAGATTTGTTCGCTCCGGTTGCATGGACGTGAAGACCACGCCGTTCGCGGAGGGCGATATGCAAATTTTAGGGAAGGGAAACCTCGTCCTCCGCCGGCTCAGAAGAAGTGCCGGGGCACGCTTCAGAAGCGGACGCGAGAATGCCGCAGTTCGGCGAATGCACGAGAGAAGCGGATGTCCCACAGGGTGAGGAAGAGGTGCTTCGGTCTCGTTTAAAAAAGGCGAGCCGAGCACGCAGAACTCTGAATTCAAAAACATCACACAGTTCACACTCTCCCCCAAGTCCCTGGGCGGCATGGTCAACCCCCAAGCATTCAAAGCAAAATTCATGCTTATCAAAATCGGAGAGGATCCTCTCACAGGGAGGAACACATCTTCGATCCGAGTCAGTCATGGTTTTTATTTTCCTTATTTTTACACTAGGCTAAGTAACTCCGAGAGTGATTGGTCACTAGTGTAAGAATCTTGGTTATATCTTTTTTTATATTAAAGATTTTGAAAACAACAAAGAGGGAGACTTCTCCCTCACAACACACGCACACACAAAGCGGTCCTTGAAGACAAAAGAACCTGATGACGCGTCCGCATTCACGCGTATTTATAACCGGCAGGTGCAGGTGTAATTAGCCACGTCACCTGCCGAGGTTATATAAAGCCAAAATAATTTTTGCCGTGTTTGACACACGTGCTTCACAACCGGTCGAACAAAGACCGTTCTCCCATAGCGTTTGAAACGCAGCATCGAGTGTAGCTTTTGATAGGGAACTGATTTTTTACAGTATTCATATTATGCAGAAATCAAAGTATCAGAAAATAATGTGTGGGCCTTCTTAGGAATATTAAGTTAGTAGTTACCTTAAAGGAAAACAAAATTGTGTTATTTTTTACTCCCATGACGTTCAGCATGTTTTGAGACCTCCAAAACGACGTCTTCGAAACACAAATAAATATATTTTAGGGACATCCAAGAGATTTCCAGCTCTCCTCATAGACATCATGGTTATAGCTGTTGTCAAGGTCCAGAAAAGTACTAAATCCATTTTTAAATTGGTCCATCTGCTCATAGTGTCTCACTAGATTTTTTTTTTTTGAAGCAACGACAATACTTCTTGTGTGAAAAACAAAGAAAATAACGACTTTAATCGATATAGTCTCCACTGTCTTGTCAGTCTATGGTGCACATTAACGATAGCACTTCGATGTGATCATTTGCGTCATATGGGTGAGTAAAAAATAACACAATTTTGACTTTGAGATGAAGTTTTCATTTAATGAAGATTAATCCAGGAGTCAGAAATTACAACATGAATGACTCCTGACAGGTGTATTTGATTGACAGAGACGAGTGGCCAATGAGGCGGGCGTTAGAAGAAAACAAATATTTGCACAAACAACAACAACAGCAGAACATTTTATACTAAAATGAGCGAAGACTTCAATATGAACTAAATCGAACTCACAAAATCTTTCAAATGTCTGCCCCATGAGTAACATAATGACTGTTTACACCCATCTTTCACTGTTTTTGCAAACGGGATATTCCAGCCCAAGCTAAAGGAATAGTTCACCCAAAAATGAACATTCTGTCATCATTTACTCATTCTCAGATTGTTCCAACCTCTATAAAAAATGTTCTTGTGCTAAACACAGAGGAAGATGTTTGGAAGAACATCAGTAACCAAAAAGATCTCATCCCCCATTGTCTCCCATAGTATTTATTTTCCCTACCACTGTATATGGTAGTCAATGGGGGATGAGATCTGTTTGGTTACTGAAAATTCTTCCAAATATCTTTCTCTGTGTTCATCAGAACAAAGAAATGCATCTAGATTTGGAACAGGCTGAGAGAGAATAGTCTAAATGATGATAGAATTTTCATTTTGAGTGAACTGTCCCTTTAAGAAACATTTCTCGTAGAAGGACTTGGAAATGTTGTTGGGATTAAAATACAAACACTTGCCGTGTTTAGATCTTAATAAACTGGATCATTTACAGTGACATGACGATTTTGGCTATTCCTCCATGTCCCTAATCCCATGGTGACTTTATTAATAGAGTTCTCATCTCATGACATATCTGGTGTGTGTATGTGTGTGTGTGGTGGGGAGCCACTGCGGGTGGCCCCAGGACTGCAGGGATAGGGGCAGAAACAGATATGGTGAAGAGATAGAGTCATCAAACAAGCTTCTAATAGGCATTGCATTAATAAACTAGTTTTTCAAATCTGTACACACAACACAGAGGGCTCTCTATCGGACATACAGATAACTTCCATAATCAGATCACAGGCTATAATGTTGAGAATTCAGAAACTAAATGTTCAATTTATAGGCAATAGTACGGTGGCCCCTAGGTGTCACTGCGCTGCAACAGAAGAAAACACATGCAAACACAAAAAAACACAAGCAAATTCAGAAAGCATCTTCATTAGTTTGGCGCCACATGCCCTGCAATTACTTGCAACACAAACAAACACAGAAATGCACTCCAAATACTTGCAACACAAACAAACACAGAAACGTGCTGCAAATTCTCGCAACACAAACAAACACAGAAACGCGCTGCAAGCTGCACGGACGACAACGGAAGTGTTTCCGGGGGACCCCAAAAACTGATGCACCTGATTGGGACGCCCTTCATTTCGACTGTTCAAATTCGTTAGTGGAGTTGTCAGCCACATCGACTATGTCGACTAGAATAAGTTTACAAGTTTTTTTTATCATTTTTTTAAACCTTTAAACTTTTTTATAGTGACACTTGTTTAAGTAAGTCGAGCAGCTACTACGTCTCGACAGGCTAATAATATCCTACGGGCGTACGTTCAGAAAGTTAAAATGAAGTTATAAAGCAATTACCTTCAATGTGGCTGACAACTCCACTAACGAATTTGAACACTCAAAATGAAGCGCATCTCATTCAGTTTGTTTGCGTTGCGAATATTTGCAGCGCGTTACTGTGTTTGTTTGTGTTTAAAGTATTTGCAGGGCATGTGTCGCCAAACTAATAAAGATGCTTTCTGAATTTGCTTGTGTTTGCATGTGTTTTCTTCTGTTGCAGCGCAGTGACACCTAGCGGCCACCGTAAAACAGTAAACTTTTGACCCCGACGTGATTTGAACACGCAACCTTCTGATCTGGAGTCAGACGCGCTACCGTTGCGCCACGAGGTCATGAAATTCACCCAGCTTTGTACTCTACTCTAACACAAGTCGAGGTGAAAAAGTGAAATTGTATTGTATCATGTGATTGTAAAGTCTGTACAACTCCTCCTCACGCATATGAGCCCATTGATATTGCCTTGTCTTGTTCAAAATGGAGAGGGATCCGTTATAGATATATATTTTTTTCTGATCAACGAAATTCTCTTTTCATTAAGAAATTCTGTATAAAAAAATGAATCAGAAACAATAACGGTATCTTTCAAACCATCTTTCTCTAGACACAACTCTCCTTTTCGTCTGGTTTATTCTGTTTCGCCTGCAATCTTATCATGGAAATAGTTCATAATGAATAATCCTAATAGCTATTTAAGTCTAATTAATAACTAATTCAGGTGGGATTAAACAATAATTCTATTTTCTGGGTTTTGTAGTTGCAGTTTGTCAAGTGCGATAATATTTTTGGTTTCATCATCGAAATACTGTGACACTAGGCAAAAGTGCAGACAGTAGATGGCGACACAGCTCAACAGAAGGAACATTAGCCGTATCATCATGAGAAAATAAACACCTGAAGATTTCTATTGACATTTTTATAACAAGAAAAAACGGTGACCAGACTCTGTAGTAAGATCTCGTGGCGCAACGGTAGTGTGACACCAGACTGGAAGGTTTCTTGTTCCAATCTGATCGGGGAAGATCATTTTATGGTAGAAATGCAGCCTTTAATCATGAAACAATTGGCTATCACGAAATCTGACTATGCAAATAATTATGTGACACTAGACAACGAAACCTTAATCGAAACCTCTCTGACAACAATAAAAACACTACTTACAATCCATCTCTTCTATGAATACTTGACATAAAAATTTGAACAAAAAAAAACAAGAAAAATAAATGCAATAAATCTCTCTCTTTCTCTGCACAGGTAGCTTTTGGTCTAGCTTTTGTTGAAACTGTAGCACCTGTTGCATTATTTCTCCTGTATGACATAGCCTATCGCGTAGCCTATTGCTTCCTGAACTCTCTGTAAGTCGCTTTGGAAAAAGTGTCTGTCTAATGACTAATGAAGCTGTGATCTGCTTTATATAAATGTACGGTCTATTAGGATAGGACTATATTTCGCAGAAAAATAACTATTTAAAACTCTTCAATCCGAGGGAGCAAAATATCTAGCTTAAACATTAAGAAAATGGCCTTCAAAGTTGTTCATCATAGCCAATGGGTCCGTGTATCATCTGATCATTTGATTATTCCATTCAAAACAACAAAAGGGAAAAGAAAAAAAAAACTGTCGACATTCCGTTTTTTCGTTTTTCTTTATGCACATTTTTTTGGGAAAACGATGTTTTTCTTTTTATTTCAGCTTGAAACGGGAAATCCAATAAATAAATAAACCAAATCGAAATAACCACCCGAATTACTGTTTTTCATTTTGGGGTGATTTCGCAAGTCTTCTGCGCGCGCACGGTTTGCGCATTGCACAGACGCCTACCGGGATCGGCTCTCACTTAGGGTGACCACCTGCTAATAAGCCCAAGGGGGGACAAGGGGTATGTTTCTGAGGGACAATGTGGGACACTGGCTGGCGCGGCGGTGCCCCCACTCCCCAGACAGACTCACAGATAGTGGTTTACCCATTTCTAGCACATACCACCTTACATGGTATATTAATAATGCCCTTTTCCCCTAAACATGTGTAATTGCTGATGTATGCTCATGAATAGGCCAGCCAATGTATATTTTTTTAAAATAAAGATTCACAATATTTTGAACATTCAATGAACTGACAAATGCACTTCCACTTACGATTTACTTTAGCTATTTAATTTTCCCAGTCTTTCTTGTACCAACACCTTCTCTTTTTAGTTAATGGCTCAGACCAGTGGCGTCGCTAGGCCCTTTTTAGGGGAGCTAAAGCCCCCCTAAAGTTCTAGCTCAGTCCCCTCTAAAATATTGTGTGTAATGTAATCTGCACAAGAATTCGAGATCGCTTTATTGCCCCCTTTAAAACTCTTATTATGAAAACGGCGTTAGGCTGCGTTATTTAGCGCATTCTTCAGTTCACACAGTAGCACATTGGAGTTAACGTCATTAGCAGAGTAACTTTACAAGGTGTGTTCATTAACATGACATCTGCATTTTTGCAATTCTTTGTTATAAATGCATTCTAATATGATGTGGAAGCGATACAAGACCCTTTCCCGTTCACTGTTTAAAAGTTTTATGTGTGTTCACCACTCGTTAACTATTTGTAAACGTTACCTCGAGAAAAATGAAAGCACTAAACACCAATAACAGCATACTTCCACGATTAAGATGATATTGTATCGCACAGAAAGTGTCATTAATGATGATGTGCTATAGTTATAGAGAGGTGACGGTAGTTTTGACAGCTCCGGAAAGAGGACGGGCAGATAAGAGTTACTGTAGTTCAGCCCGGTGCGGCAGTGTTATTCATTGTTCTGAGTTCAGAGGAAATAAAAGTGTACAGAAGCTCTATGTCGTTTTTCAGACGCTTCAGTATTTTTATCATTAATTGAAAACATATTGTGGAGGTAATAGATGAAGAAACAGTCATTCAGAGAGTGACAGCGCTAGTGCTAAACAGAATAAATGGCAGGGAAACATATTAAGTTATTCTTACTAAATAATGATTCAGCAGTTGATTGTGACATTTATTTTATGGATTTGTGACTGTTGTTGTCACTTTGAAATATAAATGTTGCACATTGACCGATTAATGTGATATTCATTTGAATAACAATAACTTGTATTTATGCTTTTCTACATATTCTTTCTTAATTATTTATTTTAGTAACGTATACAATATGTGGTGATTAGAGTGTGGCTTTCTCTCTATATATATATATCCTCATTGGAGGCTGAGCCCCCCTAATATTGGAAACCTAGAATCGGCCCTGGCTCAGACTCTCTTTCTCCATTTTTCAAATTGGAGCGCGCATCTAAAAGTTCCTTCCCAGTGTGTGCATGTGCGCGCGGTGTCATGACAACAACAACGGAACAACCTAGTCGGCAGTTCAACTGAGGGGTGGGTGTGGCAACAGTAGCGTGCTGAACTGTCAAGTAATGTTCGTTTGGCTCGAGGATATAGAGCGACCAACTTTTTTTGAGCAAGCATTGATTATGCGTGACACGGTCTCAATTTGCGGGACGCATGAATTGGGCTTCAAACGCTGTGCGCGCACGCGCTACGCGGGACGGGTGGTCACCCTACTCTCACTAAATCCTTGGTGTTTCCAGTCTGACGTCATCACGCAACTCTGTTTTTTAGCAAATTTAACAATCATATGTAGTTTATATGGTTAGAGTTAGGTTAGAGTTAGTATGTGGGTTAGGGTGAAGTACCGGGATCAAGTGCATGCGATCTTGCGAAACTCGAAATGGATGCATTTACATATGCTTCGTTTGTACTTTTCACTCCCGTTAAAAGAGTCACACTGAGAGAGGAGGACATGACGGTGGAAAATACTTCAAAAATATAATATTGGACAATGCCTAACGTTCACATACAATACTTTCCAGAGATTATACAGTCGAAGTTTGTCAGCATTATTGCTTTTAATATGTGACATTTAAGTGAACAGTTGGCCAAAGCTTGCTAGCAGCAAAGGTGTAAATCCATACATTACGGTTGTAATTTAGAAGTTATGTGACGCAAACTGCCCCTCACCCCGTAACGTCACTCAACCGAATTCATGAGGTTCCCCAGCAAAAACTACAGTTCTGCTTTTGAGTAATTCACAAAAATGTTCTGTTTGTGTTGAAACTGTGAGGTTTTATGAAGTCATTTGCACTATTGCATTACATCAGTTTTACCTAAATTAACCTAGTAAACTGCCAAATGATTGCAGTTATATGCATCTAGGGAATAATTTCCTTTATGCAGATTTTGCTTGCATTAGCTACTGTTTTTAGGTAACATGCCAGTATCGGCCCATAATAATGTTGCAGTGTTCCCCAGAGAGCATATGGACTCTTTTTCCGACATCTCGTGACATGTCACAGTATTTATAAACATTTCATGAATATGAAACATGTACAGCTAAAGACATTGTAAATTATTACTGATGGATTTCATTTGTGAAGAGCGTGATGCCGCGCTCACATAACGCGCATGCGCAAAGCTTGCGCGCGCAGAAATCCGTGCGAAATTACCCCAAAATGAAAAAAAAACAGTAATTCGGGCCGTTATTTCGTTTTGGTTTATTTATTTATTGGATTTCCCGTTTTAAAATGAAATTAGAAGATAACCATCGTTTTTTTTAATTGTAGGCTATATACAGAAAAACGAAATATCGACTCTTTTTTTCTTTTCCCGTGTGTTGTATTGAATGGGATTATCAAATGATCAGATGATACACGGACCGTAGATGAACCGGAAAGCAGAAATTCTAAGCTTTACTAATACCAAACTTGAGTGAAGGCTGCTTCCAAATACACCCACTTGCGGTCTTGGCCACTTGAGAGCGAATGCACGCGACAGAAAGGAAGATCGAAAGTGTGTTTAATGTCTTACAAATGCCAAAGGGCAGTGCGCTTAAAAGTATTAAACCCACACTAGCTTAAGGCTAAGCGTGTCCCATCATGCATCATGCTCTAGATATGAATCATGAGCCTTTTTGTCTGGGTCTCGCGAGATGTTGCGGAAAGCTTTTTAGTGTACGTTACACTTCTACTGATTAAAGTTATATCTTTATTTAATCTACGTTCAGTTGACTTTTTTTTTTGGGTACAACTGCTTTGATACAATACAAATAAAGAGTGTAAGGGACCATTTAAGATGTTGGTTTTGTTCCCAGCGTAAGCATGATGTACGGAATAAGGACTCTTTTCAAATACATCACATTGCCTCGAATCACGAACTAAAGAAAACTTCACGCATCAGTTGAGGCTCTCGGAACCAAGGGGTTACAAAGAGATAAATAAAATAAATAAATCTGACTTGACTTCACTATATAATTAGATATTATATATAATTTCGAAGTAAAACGAAGTGTTACATATTTTATTGGTGAATACCCCAGAGTTTGTACCTGTAACTGAACTGTTTTTAATCTCATAAATAGAAACACCACATTAGTTAACGTTATATGTTTGCACTTCCTAAGTGAGTCCCATCGGGTTAGAAATACTACGTGGCCAAAAACAGGAAATACGTCATGAAAGTAGTCAAGTGGTCGAGTTCAAAGACCGCAAGTGGGGGTATTTAGACGCAGCCTATGAATTCGGACACCACTAAAAATGGATGTCCCCTAGTGCACTATATAAGGCTATAGAGCAAAATGTCTCATTGTTCATATCCAGACCATGATGCATGGTGCGATAGGCTTCGCTTAGCCTTAATACCGTTCCGAAGCGGCATTCAAGCTGGTGTGGGTTTAGCGTGCGTTAAGCGCATATTTAAGACATTGGACACACTTGCGCTCTTCCTTCCTGTCGCGTGCACGCGCTCTCAAGTGGCAAATACCTAAAGTCGGGGTATTTGTACGCAGCCATAGTGGACATTGTTGAGTGCACTCATTCAATCCCATGATGAATCATAATAACGAGTGTACCACCTGTGTACACTCACGGCTAGCAGCTAGCCATATTTGCGGCGATTTAAAATGAGGGGATTAGCACTGATTAATAAAGGTAGCCTATACATGGCATGCGTCAGAAATAAGATGTTATAGGGCCATAATAAAGATATGCTCAAAGATATGTGTGCAGTAATAATTTTGTCACTGGTAGGCATGTCAAATATCCTAATGTCAGTTTCATATAGTACAATTCTGTAAACTAAGCTCTAAACTGTAACATTTTGACAGTATGAAACGTGTTAGAATATGGATAAAGCAGAAAGCCATGAGTAACGTCATGTTTGCTAGCGCTAATATTAGATAATATAGCTAACAACTCTCGAACAGCCTGTTCCACTATAGTTTTATTTTAAAATATGACATATTGCTCTCCATTTTGTATCCTTCAACGCTCGTTTTTTGGGATGAACAGTTTATAAAAAGTAACGTAGTTCTGGGTTTTGTCAATGTAAGGGGTTGGATTATTTCCCCAGTGGGCGTGGCTTTCAAATTATTAGGCCTTTCGCTCTACTCTCATTCGGAGTATATGACCTCGTGGCGCAACGGTAGCGCGTCTGACTCCAGATCAGAAGGTTGCGTGTTCAAATCACGTCGGGGTCAATTTCATATTGTTTACAGTAAAGTTTAAATGCAGCTATTAATAAACAGGATTTATTCTTGTCCGACGTCGGGTAATGCAATACATCTAACGTTATGTGTTGCTTATTTACTTTAGTGCGTACAGATCCCAACTGAAATGTCTTTGTAATAATAAAGAAAATAATATTACATCGTTTAATAAAGTTTAATTATGACCAGACTCTGAAGATCCACTTGGATTAATTATAACAACAATAACCATTTTTCTATTGGTTGTTTTTATAGTGAAGAATTACAGTTTGACACGCTAAACACTATTCACTTATTTGAGAATCCTTATTTGATTTCGTAAAGAGAAAATAATGGAAATAAATCACACGTTATGTATTACGTGTTTGCCTTGTTATGCATACAGATCCCAAATGAAGTGTCTGTAATTATACATTTGTTTCATGAATAGCAATTACCCTGTTTTGTGGGTATTTGTCAGGTTAATAGACAAATAGAATATGGTGAAAATATCTATTGAACGTTAGCTATAGTAAATGAGGGGGAACGTCAGTAGAGGGCGACACAGATTAACAGAAGAATCAGCAGCGTCTTATTATCCTAAGAAAACACATGAAGATTTGCATCGACATCAGACATCAGAAGGCTGAGTGTTCAAATCACGTTGGCGTCAAAGGTTTTTTGCATTTATATCATGTGCACTACCCACATACTCATGTGTAAAAACATGCATGAACCGCTTTAAGAATTTGTTGTTTATAATTCTAGAGCAGTGGTTCTCAAACTTTTCAGATCAAGAAACCCCTTTAATGAAATGAGTTGTTCCCAGTTCCACCTTACGACCGCCATAGAAAAATCACATCAAAAACATTAAAATTGATAGTATAGCTGTAAATTTGAATCTACACCTCATCCTCCAATTAAAATGTATTATCAATAATACCAAAAAATTTCACATGCTGCAATTTTTTCAAATGTTTTTCAAGTTAGTCAGAAGTAATAGTGGACACAAAACACTGCTCTGTAGTGCACAGGCTCTGACTGTAAATGACTTTGATGGGGTAATTATTAACTTACAAACATACAAAGACATACAATGTAGATTAATACAGAAGATAAATATTCGTATAGGCCTACTTAAACATCCAGAGAACAGCTGTATATAACAAACAGAGACTTTACTGCAGCGGCTCGTCAATACTAAATCACAACGTGCGCTTCGTTGGTTTATTCTCGAGTGGATGCAGACGCGTGTTGAATTAATGCTTTACAGCATTAACAACAACAGCTTTAAACAGCAGTTCAGGCGCAGAAATACACAAGAAGCTTAATTTTGCACACACCTCATCAGAAGGGAGAGACAAGCGTTTGTCTGCTCCCTCTCTGTTTTTGAGCTGCAACCTCATGTGCCTGAGTTACATCGACCAAACTGTAATAAACTTGCACAGAGGCTTGTACACGATCATGTACTAAATATTTTACATTGTATTTAAAACACGAAATGAATACAAAGTTTTTAATTTCCTATCTAGTAGGGGTCTCTTTGCGTACCACTAGTTGAGAACCACTGTTCTAGGGCAAAAAATCGTACCTCTCACCAATATTCTGTTCATGCTGTGCTTCGCATGGCTACTTGTTTCTGTGAATCCAAAAGCACTGTGTTCCTTAGAGCTGTCATAAGGGCTGTGCCAGGTACAGGGGCTCGCGTCCCAAGGGCTTGCGCCTGACCTGAATGTTTTATTTTTATTTTTTATTTCTCACCCAGCAAAATACACTTTCTGATATGTCTTCCTCTATCTATAATTTCATAACACATAAACAAATTTATAACATTGTTTTATTATTATCGATATGGCCTTATGATGGGAAGTCTGGCTCTTTTCAACGATCTGTTGTGGTTTGGCTCCCTTAGAAGAGCCGGCTCTAGGACTCCCAAATTGGTCTTTACTTTGTATCACCTTATATTTTAGCCCAATTATCAATTGTGAATGCTTTCAGTATCAAGCATTTTCATATTTTTTTTTCATAAAAAACTTATTTTATTTTACTTATTTCAGTTCATTTTTGTTACAAAATATACACAATTCCTAATATTTAACATTCGTGAGAAAATTTTAATTAAACACTTGAACACAGAACCACAGCAAACAAATCAAATAAATGCAAAAACTTAACATTTAAGTGATAGATCACCCCAAAATAAAAATTTTGTCATCATATGCGAACCCTCATGTCATCTCAGACCTGTATAAATTAGAAAGATGTTTGTAAGAATGTTCGAAATTTTCAATACTGTGACATAATTGACTGCCATAGTAACAATTCAATTGTAGTGAAAGGTCCCCAGAACTGTTTGTGTTCCTAAAACTTCAAAATATCCCACTTTGTGTTCAACAGAACAAAAAAATATACAATATACAATATTTTTTTCCTACAATAGAAGTGGATCATGTCAGAGATCTGAAAATCGCAAACATTCTTACAAATATATTTCTTTTGAAACAACCTGTGGGTGAGTAATTGATAACAGAATTTTAATTTTTGAGTGAACTATACCTTTAAGACACTTCTTCAGTGCAGGCTGGCATTTAGAAATATTAGATGCCTCAGCTTGGATGGGCTGATATCTTCTTTTCGATGTTTGCTCATTTCTCACAACAAGCTTACACTTAAATCCGGCTCCCCCGCCTCTCTCTGTCCCTATGTGTACCTGGCCTGTACCACTACACTCGCTAATAGCGTGTTCAACCTTGCTTCTTTCACTTAATGTTATTATCCAAATCGGAATCAAAATTCCTGATGAATCGCGATAAAAATTGGCAAAACCCAGGAACTGTTGGACCCCTTTTCGGGAGCCAGGTGCTGGCCAGTCAGAGATGGCCTTTACCTTTGCAGGATCCATGCGAACCCCCTCATCCGAGATAATGTGACTCAAGAACGAAACTGACCGGGCATGGAACTCGCATTTCTCCACCTTGACATAAAGCTGGTTCTCAAGCAGCCGTTGGAGCACTTGTTTGACATGACAGAAGAAGAGAATATAAGAATGTCATCCAGATACACAAAGGAGAACCTATCGATCATGTCACGAAGAACATCGTTAACAAGTGCTTGGAAAAACAGCCAGACCATTAGATAATCCAAAGGGAAGAACCAAATACTCGAAATGCCCGGTTGGGGTGTCTAGTCCGCAACAGGTGGTAAGCATTGCGAAGATCCAACTTTGTAAAGAACTTCGCTCCTTGGAGGAGTTCCAAGGCTGGAGACATAAGGGGTAATGGATACCGATTCTTAACCGATATGTCATTCAGAAGTCTGTAGTCAACGCAGGGGCGAAGCAATTCATCCTTCTTCACAAAGAAGAATCCCGCACCGGCCGGAGATGAGGAGGAATTAATGATACCGGCGACTCGCTCAAGTATTGCTCTATGGCCACTCGTTCAGGAGCAGACAAGGAGAAAGACCGTTCGCGAGGTGGAGAAGAGCTGGGAAGAAGATTTATGGTACAGTCATAGGGTCGGTGTGGGGGAAGAGAAGAGACCCGGGACTTGCTGAAGACCGCTCTCAACTCATGATACTCCACAGGAACCCGGGACAGATCGACCTTTCTCTCCTGAAACGGAGAAAGGGAAGAGAAGGGGACGCAAGCAGAAACAAGACAATGGGCATGACAATATGAACTCCACCCCGACAAAGAGCTGGTGGACCAGTTAATGTATGGGTTGTATGGCGGGAGAACCAGGGATGACCAAAGATTATAGGAGCAGCAGGAGACTTAAAAACAAAACACTGTGGCGAGTTAGCCCGCACCCAATCAGCGTCACCATGGTTACAGAGGAAATCAGCAGATCGCCAATCTTTAGGGGAGATAAAAGCTAGAGAGACAGGAGAAACGGTGAGTTACCGCTCCAGCCCTTACGGACTGCTGATGCTCTGTCTCTCTCTCTCCTTTTCAAAGATTTTAACTCTCAACACAACTTTATTTATATAGCGCTTTTAAAAATGTTATTGTTACAAAGCAGCTGTACATGAGACACATTGAATACAAGAAAAAGAACTAAAGGCATATACCTGTAAAAACAAGAAAAAGGTGAAAAACAACAAAAGACAGACATACAAATGTTCCACACACACAATATGCATGCATACTTACACACATTGACATAGACGCACACACGCAAACACACTCGCACACACGCACAGTGAAAGCACACATAGGAGAGAGAACCACGGGTCAAATATTAAACGGACTATAAATTCTTATATGCAATATTAATTATGTCTAACTTCTAAATTCTAAAGCAGCCCCCCCGGCCAGGCAAATAGTGCAAAACAATATGAAAACGGTGGCGAGGAACCCTAAACTCCAATCGAGAAAAAAAAACTCAGGAGAACCCAGGCCCAACCAGGGGATTCCAGTTCCCCTCTGGCAAAAGCTGCTGCCTCTGCACAAGCTCAACAGTGCTTGCAGAACAAGGCTAAATAAAAATAATAAACTTACGAATAAGGTAAATTATAGATTTAAGATTATCATTAACAAACTAATAGCATTTGAAGTGTTGTAGAAAAATCGTGTCAAGTTGCCGCGTCCTTTATCCAGTTCTATCATCTCAGCTCTTGTCAGGTCATCGCTTCCCATTCTCAGCTCTGCCATCAGGTCAGGGCATGAACTGCATCCTGCGGTAACCTTGGAACAAAAAGACAAGACTGGCTGAGAGTAGAGTACTAATCTGCACTCTTTGATGCAACAAGTACATCATTTTGTTGTTGGATCTGTTCCTGGTTCCGGTTGATCTAAAAATAATGCAGCCAAAATCCTCTGAGGATTAATATTATGAAAGTGTAGTGTATGCAAGATTAAAAAGATGCGTATTTAGTCTAGATTTAAACTGACAGAGTGTGTCTGCCTCCCGGACAGTGCAGGGAAGAATATTCGAAAGTTTAGGCGCTAGATAAGAAAAGGATCTACCACCTGCACTTGATTTTGAAATTCTAGGCATTACTAACTGACAGGACAGGACGTAACAAGGAGTTTGATTTGCAGCCGTAGGCCAGTGAAGCGAACATAATATCAGATAATGATCCGAAATGTCTTCACTCTGCTGAACGATTTTAACATCATCCACATTTATACCATAAGAAAGTATTAAATCTAAAGTATGATTACGAATGTGAGTGGGTCCTGACACATGTTGACTAGGCCCATGGAGTTAAGAGTGTCTTTGAAAGCGATTCCCAAGGCATCTGTATCATTATCTACATGGATGTTAAAGTCACCAACGACAAGGACTCTATCTGCAGCCAGTACTAGTTCTTATAACTATACAAGATAACCAAATTCTTTAATAAAATCTGTGTGGTGCCCTAGAGGCCTATATACAATAGCTAGAATAAATTTAAAAAATGTTTTGTCCTTAGTATTAGCTGTTGATACGTGAAGTACCATGACTTCAAAAGAATTGTATTTAAAATTAGACTTCTGAGAGGTGATAAAAGAATTATTGTGAAGCGTAAGCGACACCTCCCCCTCTACCTTTTAGACGAGGCTTTCAAGAGGTTTAGGCATTATTTTATGTTTGCTAATCCGGGGGACAGACACAGTCTCTATTTTATGTTGTTTGTGAGAAGGGATTATAACATGTTGTATATTTTGTGTATTCTGTAACGTGAGACAGCAAGCAGACAGTTGGTTAAGCCATTCTGTCTCCTTCCTGACCTGGGCCCCAGGTAGTCAGCCTTTAGCATTATTATGACTGTGTGCCAAATTTCTAGAGAGGAGGGAAACCCCATTCCAGGAGGGATGGAGACCATCTCGTTTCAACAGGTCAGGTCTGCCCTCAAAACTCTTCCAGTTATTTATAAAATCTATATTATTCTGCAGGCACCATTCAGACAACCAGCCATTTAGTGATGATAATCTGCTATAAATCTCATCACCACGGTAAGCAGTGAAGGGGCCAGAGAATATTACAGTGTTTGACATCGTGCTTGCAATCTCCGATTGACGGAGTCTAACATCATTTGTGCCGACGTGAATAACAATCTTACTGAATCTACGAGTAGCCTTAGCCAGCACATTTAAATTTGACTTGATGTCAGGCGCTCTGGCTCCCGATAAACATTTGACTATGGTGGCTGGTGCCTCTATGTTAACGTTCCGGACAATAGAAACACCGATCACTAGGGCACTTTCAGCAGGTTTCTCAGTCGGTGCGTCACTGAGCGGGGCAAACCTGTTCGAGACTTTAATCGGAACGGTTGAGTGATGTTTTGTCTTGCGACTATGCCGTCTCACGGTCACAAAGTTTCTTAGCTACAGGGGATTTTCAACCAGAACCGAGCGGTGTGCGCTAACATTGCTTGCATCCAAAGTGTTTTCTATGGTCCTAACACTCTTACTATCCTCAAATAAAGATTGGATGCGAGACTCTAATTCTATGATCTTCTTCTTCAGCCTAACTTCTTCCTTGCATTTATCGCATGTAGAACCCTCGCCGCTGACAGAGAAGGCTAAGCTAAACATATGACATGAGGTGCAAGTAACAACAATAGGAATAGAAGCCATGACTCACCGCCCCCTGATTTTAGCCCCTGACGACCGGTTGACGCCTCGAGTCGATGTTCTATCCCCTTGAACGCACAAGCAACGACCTACATTGATTGCCTGCTCAGGATCGAACACTCCCATGGGTTGTTGTGGGGGAAAACACTAGGACTGATTTACACTGCCTGATTCACGTGTGTTTCGAATAAATCACCCTCCGGGGATTTTTCTCACCTTCAACAGTGTCTGTCTCGTGTCTTGCACCCCACAAACTCTAAATCCTCCTTGTGGTTACCTGACGTGACCACACTCAGGGTTGCGGTGAGAGCAGACACGGTCTGCAGAACACTGCCGTCAAGGCCACGAACGGTGATGGGAAGAAGAGTGCGAGAACAGATGGTGGGGGAGACTGAAGTACTGCTCGCCAGGATCTCCCTATCTACTGGCGAGTGTTGGCTTTTAGCGGACAAGAGGAAGCCTGATGACCTTGGCCGCCGCAATAGACACATTCCTGCGTTTAAGCGGCGAAGCTTCTCTTTAGTCGGAAGACGTAGTCTGCCTAGCTGGATGGGCTCGGAGGCATCGGTGGAAGCCGCCGCAGAAATCTTGAAAGATGGGTGCATGACTGGAGGTTTGGTGGTAGCCTTAACCCAGCGATGTAGCACCATCCTGGCGTCGGGCCAAATAGTCAGGGCTATGAGATCCTCTAAGAGCTCCGGAGGATCACAAGAATAAATCTCGTCTTTAATGTCACTGGCCAACCCCTCAAGGAAACGTGCTGATAGTGCCTCGAGATTCCAATGACTGGTCGCCGCCAGAGTGCGAAATTCAATGGTGTAGTCTGATACGGATCGATTCCCCTGCCGGAGAGATGCTAAGAGTCTAGAGGCTTCCTTGCCAAACACCGAGCGAGCAAACACTTTTATCATCTCCTCCTTGAACTCCTCAAAATTGAACCGGACGCCGGACTGATCGGTTGAAGGGAAAAAACAACTTTGCATTGAATAATGAAGGCCCGGCATAGAGCGGGCTCACCATCATATGGGAGAGGGTTGTTTATACGAGGTTCAGGAGCTCTTTTCGAGCTGGCGGGAATGGCATGGGACTCTGACAACTGGAAACGCTCCTACCTGGTCGTGAGATCAATTACTTGGGCAGACAATGCCTCGAGAGACTGCTGGGCGGCGACTATGCCTTTTTGGTGATGGCCCAGTAAAATGCCCCTTCAATGCCGAAGTGGTGATGAATCTGCTGAATCCATAACTGGCTGTGAGTTCTGTCAGGGACAGAAGGATAGGACTCAAAAGCAGATTCCAATAAATCAGACTTGTTTAATTAATCAGCAAATAAGGCAGGAACAAAATAATAAACAACTGAGCAAGCTCAGAGAGTCCAAGGGCAAGGCAGAGGCGTGGTCAGGCAGGTGGAAGATCAGTCGAGGTGCTTACAGGGTTCGAGGGGGTAATCCAGAGAAGAAAAAACCCAATAGGCAAGGGTCAATCGAGGCGTAAACAGTGTCCAGAGGGAAAAGGCAGAGGCAAAATCCCAACCGATGATGAATGCTGCAAGGAGGGTCCCAATCCGAGCGGCAGATCAGTCCAAGGTAATCTCCAAACAAAAGCAAATCTCGAAAAACTAAAACTAGAAGAAACTTTGGGTAAGGCAGGAACATAAGACAACAAGATGGCTATAGAGATGTAACACATACAATGCAACAGCAACGAAGGAGAGAAAAAGAGAGGAATGTAAAGGGAGAAAATAATGAGTGAGATAAGAAACAGGTGTGCGCTGCTGAGCCGCTCGGCTGATTGCCAAGCTGCGTCAGCTCCGCAACATGGAAACCATAGCAACAAGGGAAACATGAGAATGTGAATGAGGATCAAACCCGGGACCTGACACCGGCTCATTCATAAACGACAGATTACGTCGTGCTGCGTGCTGCATGGCAACTCCATGTCATGCTCGTTCTATGTATGTAGGTCATCACTCTGAGGAAGGATAAAAAATGTTGGCTGCAGCACAAGAGCGTGATCGATTTCGTAGACACGAGTCAGGGGGCAAAAAAAGGAAAAAAATTAAGAGGATCATTCAATAAATTTGTGAAAGCTAACGTTAGCCACCATGAAGATGCCACGATCAACACTTCTAGTGTTGGTAACGTTGAGCCGAGAGAAGACATAGTTCAGGTTGAGGAATAAGTGTTTGTTAAAATCCTTTCTAAAAAGGTTTGACATTTTTCGTTAAATTGAACCACACATGTTTTTGTTCTTTCAATGTCCTCGCAATACAATTCCATCACTAGAGGTGAGCATGCGGCAGTCAAACACACTTCTTGATCATCAATTTATTGGGAAATGGAAAAAAAAATCAACTCCCTGAAAAAAAAGATTTTCACAAATGAAAATGTTGCTTTTTAAAATATAAATTGCGAAAATGCAGGACATGGCATTCACGAGTTCACCTATGCAGATAATAAACGGTTAGCAGAAGTGTAAAAGGTATGCGTGTTTGGCGTGCTGTCCGGGGAGCGGGCTCCGAGCTCGCCGGTTCCTTCTGAACCCGGAACACTCCCCCTGCTAGGGTGAGTGTCCCGAGCTCGGAAACGGCCCGAACCCAGAGCAAACCCCCCGGATTCTGCTAACAGGGGAGTTCGGGGGAAGGAGCTGGGGAGGTGGGGTGGGTGTTAGAAACAGAAGAGATGTCGCAGGTAAGAGGTCTTGCTTATTTATGGGCTGGCTCGCTTAGCAGGTAGGGTGGAAGCCATGATTGCTGATTGCGAACCAGCCGGGTTTGATTATATGCTCCGGCTCCTCCCGAACTTTGTTTATAAAACATCATTTCACGAGTTCACCTATGCAGATAATAAACGGTTAGCAGAAGTGTAAAAGGTATGCGTGTTTGGCGTGCTGTCCGGGGAGCGGGCTCCGAGCTCGCCGGTTCCTTCTGAACCCGGAACACTCCCCCTGCTAGGGTGAGTGTCCCGAGCTCGGAAACGGCCCGAACCCAGAGCAAACCCCCCAAAGGCGTAGAACTAGACAGCAGCCGGACAGCGCATACCCCCCAAAGGCGAGGCTAGAGGCTGCGTGGTGTGCGAGTGGGTAGTTGATGTGAGCTCCGGCGAGAGCAGATGGAACTGCGGTGCAAGGGATGACACTCTTGATAGGGCAAGTTCCTGCTGTGGCGTGGATGATAGCTGGCCTGATGAGTTGAAATAGCTGGGTTGGAAATGGGAACTGATTATTTTGTGTGGGAGGGTGTGTAGACAAGGCGAGCCCCCTGTGGGGGGGAAACTTGGGTGGGAAGGGCTGAGGAAGGTTGTGACTGCTGCGGCAGAGCACTAGGAAGAAGCACGGGCCCCTGCGGGGGCGGTCGCTGCGGCGATACTGGCTTCGGGAAGGAAGGTGAGTGGGAGGATTTGGATAATGGTGTTGACTGCTGCGGCAGAGCACTGGAGGAAGCACGGGCCCCTGCGGGGGCGGTCGCTGCGGCGATACTGGCTTCGGGAAGGTGACTTGGAGGGACTGGATAGTGGTTGTGACTGCTGCGGCAGAGCACGAGGAAGAAGCAGAGCATGAGGAAGAAGCACGGGCCCCTGCGGAGGCGGTCGCTGCGGCGATACTGGCTTCGGGAAGGTGGCTGGGAGGAATTGGATAGAGGTTGTGACTGCTGCGGCAGAGCATGAGGAAGAAGCACGGGCCCCTGCGGGGGCGGTCGCTGCAGCGATACTGGCTTCGGGAAGGTGGCTGGGAGGAATTGGATAGAGGTTGTGACTGCTGCGGCAGAGCGTGAGGAAGAAGCACGGGCCCCTGCGGGGGCGTTCGCTGCAGCGATACTGGCTTTGGGAAGGTGGCTGGGAGGAATTGGATTAAGGTTGTGTCTGCTGTGGCAGTGGACGAGGAGGAAGCACGGGCCCCTGCGGGGGCGGTCGCTGCGGCGATACTGGCTTCGGGAAGGTGACTGGGAGGGATTGGATAAAGGTTGCGACTGCTGCGCCAGAGCACGGGATGAAGCGCGGGCCCCTGCGGGGGCGGTCGCTGCGGCGATACTGGCTTCGGGATGGAGACTGGGAGGGATTGGACGGTGGTTGTGACTGCTGCGGCAGAGCACGGGAGGAAGCACGGGCCCCTGCGGGGGCGGTCGCTGCGGCGATACTGGCTTCGGGAAGGTGACATGGGGAGGGATTGGATTATGGTTGTGGCTGCTGCGGCAGAGCACGGGGCCGAAGCACGGGGCCCTGCGGGGACGGTCGCTGCGGCGATACTGGCTTCTGTAGAATTGGTGTCTGCTGCGGCAGAGCATGAGTTTGCTGCGGGAGAGTATAGAAAGCATTGGCCCCTGAGGCTTCTGATGAAACGCTTTTGCTGCGTTGGATCGTTGGGGGGAAACAGGGCTCTGGCCGAACTGAGGGTGGCTGGGGATTTCTTATTTGATACTTAGATGAGTCTGGTGATGAGTGTCCGATGGGCTTCTCTGATGAGGGCCCGGTCAGACCTGATGTAAGTCTTGAATGCTTCAGATGACCAGCGTCCGAGCGCTTGAATCTGAAGTTGAGAAAGGCCCTTTTGTGATCCTGTAGTTGCTGCGCCAATGCGGAATGAATGACTAGAGAAATGGTCTGCTGGAATGCCGGAGTGGAGCAAAACTGACTTCAGGTGTTTTTGGAACCAGAAGCGTGTGACGGGTAGGTTTGAATCGTCTACGAAGAGCGGTTCGGATGGTGATTTGACTTGAGATCTTCTAAAACGGAGGTAGGCTACGAGGGTTTGGTATGGCTGGAGTGGAGTTTGAAGATTGAAGATGTAAATAAAATGTCCTCTTTTGGCTTGATCTGTCTTGCTTTGCTTGATGAAAAAGGAGATTGTTTCCGAATCGAGCACTGATAGATCTGAAAAGTTGGGATGAATTGCGGGATCGTAATTTGCTGTGGTGGAGATTTCCGAACATCGGAGAAATCCAAAGAAAGCCAGAATGAACATGGCATCTAGCGTGCGAGCTGTATGTTTGGAGTGGTATCCTCTGCGAAGGGTTGTAATACATTTGCTCAAAATTTCTATAGTGATGGGTTGTCTGGCATCTGGGAGGGCGGGTCGGTTTCTCTGGATGCCTTTTATAAGCATGGAAGCTTGGGAGCTGGCTATGACTGGGGAAGGGGCATTGAACATTAATTTATGGAAAAATTGGATTCCGCTCAAGTATCCTTTAATTGAGCTTGCTTGAAGATTTTTAATGGTACTTAGGAAGGAGATAAATGATGTGATGGAGAGGAGAGAGAAATCTGGGAAGGGGAGGTTATAGGTGTGGTGAAATACTTTGAAGTTTCTCCAGGCTGTGAGATAATGCTGTATGGTCCTTGGGGAGACAGCTTGAATGATGGCGTCGAGTGAAACGTCCAGCATGGCTTTTAAAGGGTGATTTATATGAAGATCAATTCTGAATATGGAGGTACAGGTGTTGGATAGAGGTCCGCATCCGGCGCTAGCTGCCTGAATTTCTGCTAGAATCTGTGCCCTGATGTTGCTGGACACTGGGGGCGGTTCCAGGACCGGGGCGTTGATGGGCACCGACATAGGAGCTGCTGAGGCCAATGAAAATTGAGGGCGGGCCTGAGGCAGAGCGAGGAGGGAGGGAATTGCGGCCGCTGGAGCAGCTGACGGAGGAGGCCTTTCGATAGCGGCGGCATCCGTGGCGGGGGCTTGAGGGAAGGAGGGATGGCCGAAGCTCTGGGGGAGGTAAGGGAAATTTTGAGCCGGGGCCTGTGTCGCTGACGGAGGCGGTCTCACGTTAGTGGATGACATTGGCGCCGCTGGCCACGAGCTTGCAGATGTGAGGGGAAAAGGTTGGAAGCGATCTGGAACCGCATGCTGAGGCAGGCTCGTTGGATGTTGGTAGTTGAAGATGGTGGGGGCGGGCCGAATTTCCTGTGAAGCCGCGGGGAGAGGAGTATGCAGCGGCTCGTGCTGTTCATCCGGCGCGCGGCCCAGACTGGCCGAAATCCTTCTGCGACGGGCTGGGGTTTCCCTGACATGCCCTGCTGATGCGGCGGAAGGCCCTGCCCGGGCTGAAGGAGGCCTGAAAGCCTGAACCGGCTCATTGGCAACTTCCTGTTGCGGGGAAGATCTGGCTGGTGGGTGTTCTGACTGCAGCGCGACGTAGATGTCGTACAGCTCGGCTTTGCTCAGCCGGCTGCTCAGGTTCACATCCCGATTGGACAGTGCGAGTCGCAGTCCTGCGACTGTCCACTTCCCGATGGCTGGGATTACTGAGTGCGCCGAGGCGTATGATGACGCCGGTGAGGAGGACGGGGGCCTAACCTGGCTCTGTACGGAAGAGCGGTTGCGTTTAGAGGCTTGACGAGTCGGTCGGCTTTGCTGGCGGCCTCGTTCTTGTTCTGCCGGTTGGGATGTAGCTTCCGGGCTTAGGATGGAACGCTGCCGAGCGCTCGAAGAGGCCGGAGTATCTTGCATGATTGGGCTGTCGTTAACAGCGGATTCGTGGGTCTCAGACATGTTAGAAACAGAAGAGATGTCGCAGGTAAGAGGTCTTGCTTATTTATGGGCTGGCTCGCTTAGCAGGTAGGGTGGAAGCCATGATTGCTGATTGCGAACCAGCCGGGTTTGATTATATGCTCCGGCTCCTCCCGAACTTTGTTTATAAAACATCATTTAAAAGACTAACAAGCAGGGTGAGTCTTTATTTTCTTGCCTGTTAAGCGCATGTGTGACGCAATTGCGTCACAAGCAGCTATATGCATGTGAAATGAGCCGAAGGAAACTAAAAAGCAACATTGTTTCATAAAGCATCCCACGTTGAAGCACACAGAAGGTATTTTCAATGATGTTTTAACTTGTTCGCTCGACTGCATAAGTGTATTCCATATATTCAATATTAGTTGAATACCGTTTATATTTCAAGATCGCTTTCTCACTTCAAATGGAAGCAAACACAGTTGGCAGTAAAAATGACACATTTCTGTGGCATTCCCAATTTAATAAGAAATGATAAGGATTAAAACGTCAAATTCTAGTGTTCATTCATCTAACAATACTGCCAAGCTCGGTTCCAATAATTCAGCATTGTTTCAGAAAAAAGTATTTCTATTTGATGTTCAGATATGGCAGTTCCTTTTCTGTTGGTCTCTCGATGTTGTGTCGAACCGACAGATGGGGTTTGTCTTGTGAACCTATCAACTTCGACTAGACTTAGAAAAGGCCAATGAAATTGGCGAATAAAATTTGCATGCCGGACTCTGCCCCCGGATATCCGGGTATAAAATGGAGATGGCGTTGTTCTTTGGAGCCTTCAATTCATGATCAACTTCAGAACTATCGTTTTTTACTACACTTCTGCTGGATTTTTACGACGTGGTGAAATGGACTTTCCCTTCCTTCCTCCCCCGGGCATCTCGGCAGTTCCATAAGTGTTCAAGTTTTTTTCTCTAAAAGAGCTAAAAAGAGAGTCTTTGTTCCTCAACCACGTATTTGGAAATGGTGCGTGATGATGATGAGATGTCCCTTGCAGCATCGGTGGATGACTTACTGTCATCCGACTCCTACGATTCCTCGGATCTCCCTCCCTCGGGAATAATCTCCCCCCTTTCACACTGAAAGTGTATGAAGCCACCATTGCTGCTCATCACGACCCAGTTGCTGGTAAGTCTCTAGGACAGCACAACCTGATCATAAGGTTCCTAAGGGGTGAGAGAAGCGCTACGTACCCTCGGCTCCCCTTGAGCCCCTTGGAGATGCCACTCTTTCTCATCTCACGATGAAAACTGCTCTCCTGATGGCGCTCGCCTCCATCAAGAGGGTATGGGACTTACAAGCATTCTCCGTGTCCACAGATCGCCGAGAACTCGGGGCCGGTGATTCTCACGTTATCCTGAGACCACTAGCCCAGCTACGTGCCCAAAGTTCCCACCACTCTGGGGAGGAACACCCAACCCCATCCATGATGTGTCCAGTATGCGCATTGCGCCTCTACTTGGACCGCACTCAGAGCTTCATGAGCTCTGAGCAACTCTTTGTCTGTTTTGGAGGCTGTCTCAAAACCGAGATTGGCGCACTTGATTAATGGATGCCGTCATGACGGCGTACCGGTCTCAAGATTGCCCGTGCCTACTGGCAGTGAGAGCTCACTCCACCCGGAGTATAGCCTCCTCTTGGACACTGGCTCAGGGTGCCTCTCTGGCAGACATCTGCAGAGCAGCGGGTTGGGCTATGCCCAACACCTTCGTGTGGTTCTACAGCCTCCGCATAAAACCAGTGTCAGCCCGAGTCTTGAAGGGCATCAGGTAAGGCCGGTATGGTGTACACCTGCAAGGGCCTCTTCCCCCCTCCTAGGTGGTTAGTGTGCTATTTTCGTCTCCTGTTTTCCCCCACTGGGTGAAGAACAGGCATGTCCATCCATCACTAGGCATCTCCTTCGGATGGGCTGGGAAGTGCAGCCCTGCCCCCTTAGCCCGGGTCCCAGCTGAGTTATCTACCACATAGCTCTAACCGGTCTTAGTGCTCCAGACGTAGTTACCCCCCCGCAGGGCGGTTCCGTCTAATGTATACTTGTGATTGGTTCCCACTTTGCAAACCATGACCTTCCTTAGGTGGACCTCCACATTCCTCCCATGAGTTCTCCTCTAAACAGCGAGACCATGTTGGTATCTCCACTAAACTGCTCCCTATGGTAGGAAGTGGTCTCTGTTGCGCATCCCCCATTTGAGGAAGTTGCGCTTACCCAGTGGCCTTACGGTATCGGGCAACTTCTCCCTGTTAGAGAAACAAGGCCGCTGCCTGTGAGGGCCGAAGTCAGGCGCTTTCCACCTTTTCAAAAAAGCTCTGGGACCCCCTTGCTATCCACTGGTATATTACAATTTCACGGTAGAGCTCACGTCTGACACGCCCCGGCCAGTCACCATTGCTTTGCTTGAGATTGTGGCGTGGCGTTTTCCATAGGAACCACATCTGTTGGTTCGACACAACATCTAGTGACCGACAGAAAGGGAACGTCTTTGTCATGGATGTTACCTCAGTTCCCTGATGGAGGGCACGAGTTGTTGTGTCCTACATGCCACCCGCTGCAGCAGTCGTGAGAGGCTCTCTGGCTCATCAGCCCAAAGGTGAATGAATGCAGCACGTCGTCTCCCTTTTATCCCCGGATATCCGGGGACAGAGTCCTCATGCAAATTTTATTTGCCAATTTCATTGGCCTCTTCTAAGTCTTGTCGAAGTTGATAGGTCCTTAAGACAAACACCATCTGTCGGTTCGACAAAAAGTCTCGTTTCCTCCATCAGCGAAATGTAAGCTTCAGCGCAAGTTCTGCCGGGAAGACACAATCTCACGTCACTTACTACGTATAGACCAAGAAACAAACATCACCTAACACTCAGAGTATAGAAGATCGCCACTTACCCTTTGTTTGCGTTCGCAGTTGAAGCAGCCGACATTCATCCTTACTTATGCTGACTGCAGCCCAATAACCATGAGACGGCATCTGCGAGAGAAGGTTTTCTAGAACAAAAAATGTTACATGAATGCCATTCGTGAAGCCATCTTTTCACCACATGGAGCAACGTTGCCACCAGCCTCCTGGAAACAGTCGCATCAAGCATGCCGAACCGAGTGTTTGAAGTGAATAACAAGAATGTGGGGCTACTCACAACCATTTTTGACAATTATAGTTCTATTGTGGGATTTTTTTTGGACTATGATCTTAAACTTTTGATCACTTTTGATTGGTTACGATCCACGAGTGAGAAATGCAAATACTTACGGAAGGCGCTTCAGGTGCCTCCCGGACAAGAACCAGCAGACTAGGAAACAGCTTTTCCCCAGAGCTGTTTCATTATTGAACTCTGCTCCCCACTGATTCCACTACCCCTAATAACTTTAACTGTAATGCTGCTATTACATTGTTTACATTGCACTACATGGCTGCCATGCATGACTGAACTGTACACACCAGTACTTCATGTTATCTGCTCTATCGGACTGTTTACACACACATAGCATCATTTGCACTCTATACTGCTCACTTGCACACCAGGAATATTATACTGAATGCTCATTTGCACTAATGGACTACTCTTATAACTGCATTACCTCATCTACTGCACTGTAACTTTCATAACTGCATTACCTCATCTACTGCACTGTAACTTCAATAACTGCACCAACTTCTCTACTGCACTGTAACTCATCTATTGCATTACTGCATCTATTGCATAACTAACTGCATCTACTCATCTATTGCACTATAACTTCTATAACTGCATTAACTCATCTACTGCAGTATAACTTCAATAACTGCACTAACTCATCTACTGCACTGTAAATGTATAACTGCATCTACTCATGTATTGCACTATAACTTCAATAACTGCATTAACTCATGTACTGCACCGTACCTTTAATAACCACATCAACTCATCTACTGCACTGTAACTGTATAACTGCATCTACTCATGTATTGCACTATAACTTCAAAACTGCATTAACTCATGTACTGCACCGTACCTGTAATAACCGCATCAACTCATCTATTGCACTGTAACTTTAATAGCTAATGTCTGTAACTAATGCACACTCAAGTCACTTGCACTATTGTATAGTCTATATTGTTATCTGTTCATAACCACCTGTACATTAATGTTCACAGTATATAGCCTTCTGTTTATATTGTTCATAGTACATACCGACTGTCATATTTTCATAGTACATGCCCATTGTATAGTATTTTCCTAATATTGTATTCTGTATTTATTCACACTGTATATCCTGCACTTGCTAATTGCACTTCTGGTTAGACCTAAATTACATTTCGTTACACTGTACTTGTATATGTGTAATGACAATAAAGTCTAATCTAATCTAATCTAATCTAAAAAAAAAAAAATTAATACTTGTTATGTTTCCCTGGTATAAAGATTTTGTTCAGGGATGTATATCCCTTGAACAGGATTAATCTTTTGTCATGATTTGTCAGACAGGATCCCTTGTTTTATGTTGGAGAGAGACTATTTTGGCACCTATTGGTTGCCTTACTCTCTCTCCGGTCTTGTTCCTGTCCTCCTGTTTCCTAGTTAGAGTTAATTAGTTTATCCCCTGCAACTTTCCCCTCTTGATTTGGTTCCCTTTATATTGAACTTGTGTCTCTTGTCTTGTCTTGTGCTGGTTCATTGTATCTGTCTCTTGTGTCATGTGGGTGAGTTCTTGTAGTCTAGTCTAGTCTAGTCTTGATATTTGAGATGAGATGAGATGAGATTCAATTTATTGTCATTACACATGTACAAGTACTATGCAACGAAATGTATCAAGAAGGAAATAAAGCATAACATGAGGAAGGTGTGGAGAAAAACAAGCACACAGTACACATAGACAAGACTTGCAACAGGGAAAGTAATCCAGCTCCAGCAAGCATCCATCCGGTCCTGCAGCCATTACGGGGCTTAACACAGACCCGCTTGCCAAGCTGGCGGGTCAAAGCGACGGAGGCTTGGAATCGGTCAGAATCTGTGTTTGTGTGTGTGTCTGTATGATGGATAAGGTCCAAAAGTCTGTGTGTGTGTGAGTGTATGATGGGGGAGGGAACGCAAGAGCGTCTCGCCACATTGCCCTTCAGGGTTGTTTCTCCAGTATCGGCCTGGGTCAAGGCCAATCCTGGTTCAGGGGGGCCGAAAAGATAAGATTGCAGTTGTTTCGTCTTGAGGCGAGTAAACCGCATTCCAATTCCACGGCTACTCTCTTTGTCCATTTTGGTCTCTAGCATCATCAATTTTCCTTTCCATAGCCGTGAGCTTTTTCAAGATATAATCCATATTGCGATTAATAGTCTCAGTCTCAGTGCTGACTGCTCTTCCCACGGCCTCCGTCAAAACGGGAAGCCTTGTGAGGCTTTGGACAGCTGTTCCCGTTTTAAGAATTTTTCGATAACCCATGGCAAAGCATAATCCAATCAGCATAATAGATGTTATCATGGTTCCGAAAAGGTAGATATCTTCAATGTCCTCCACGGAAAGAGCCGCCAGACACACGATCCGCCATCTCTCCCACCCGTCCATCGTGTAGCCAGCTGCGAACATTCCGTCAGGGCATTCAGGTTCACCTTTGTTTCTCGTCGAGAAAATGGTGTCAATTGTGCTAAGGGACCAGTTGATCAGATCCATAATTTCCAAATTTAGAGAGCAGTGCAGAGAGAGTCTCTCAATAGATGAGACAAGACAAGACAGGAGACAAAGCAGGCAAGATATGTGCAAAGACGGGGAGTGAGAAAATGCGACCGCCTCCGCTGAGAGCCAAACGAGAAGGGCCCTGATTTGAAGTTATGTCTTCTGTTTAATTTTAGTCTTGTTTAGGTGTAGTTAGCCCTTGTTCCCCCTGTGTCCCTTTATGTTATGTTGTTAACCCCCTCGTGGGTTTTTGTTTTGTCTTGTTATTATTTATTATTAAAGTCTTGTTACCCCTTACCTCCCTGTCTGCACTTGGGTCCTCTGTCTCTCACTGCACCCACCCCGAGAATCATGACATCATTACATTATTTATTATAGGGCATATGACGTGACGTATGATTTATTTCAGTCATGTTTGAAAAACCAAAAGCAGGATGATTTTAAGTTAAGATAAGACTGTTCATGCAATGTTATGATTTAATTGCAAAATTAATAACTGTAATTACAGTGTACATTTTTTTGGAGCTTGTTTTGGTTACCATTGGTCACAATATTACAACTATATCACAACAATATCACAACAGTGAAATGTGATGTGCTGGTTCCACAACATAATATAAACACGCTCTTAACATTAAAACTTTTTTAAAAGGTTGAATTATTTATTCTTGCATGCAGTAGCCAGTGAGATAAGGTTGAAGCTGTTAGTTATGAGGTCAGAGGTGTGAGTACTGGCAGCAGGTGATGTTTCTGTACTTGCCTTCTCGCTGTTCCTCATTCTCACACATGCTGTCCGCTCTGCACCTCATTTTAAAAGCAGGTGTTATTTTATTACGCACAGTTCTTAAGCACATTAGCCATGTGCTATCCATTCACCTATTTAGAATGGGGTCATTCATCTCGCGCCGCTATACATTGAAATCTATACTGCAAGATGTGTTGATGGGGTGTGACGATGGAGTGTTGATGGGATGCAATGACATTTTTGGTTTGTCTTGTTTAAATTGAGTCATGCATTGCAGATGGGTTTAAGCAATGAATTAGCCATTTGACAATGTGAAAATGTGTTTTTTTTGTTTCCACTTTGTGGAATTGTTACTTATTTATTGCTATACAGTACTTCTTGAATTAATCATTATTTGGATTTCTCATCAATAGACGAAAGAAAGTGAACACTGGATATACAATCTTAAAGCTTATGTCTTGGGCCAATTTCAGGATAAAAGATATTACTATGTCCTACTATCTTCACTTCTGCCAGAATTACAAACACACAAACATCCCTATGTAGGTTAGAGAAGGTCATTTTGGCTTTGAGACACTTTGGCATTTTGACTTTTGCACACACTCACATAGCTAAAGGATTTATGTGTTGTTGGATGCTTGCTTGTTTCAGTGAAGACAGCTCAATGACAGATATCCCACGCATGCACACAGACTCACACATAAACACACATTAAAAACACACACACTCACAAAAGTTTAAAAAGCTATACCTGAACTATATTTATTCTAAATGGAGATTTCAAAATCTGATTATTAACTCATGCTTTTACAGTCTGTATGATTTTATTTTTTTATTAATAGATGACAGACGTTTAGAGACAGACAATCTCACTTAACATTCACCTTCACTAAATATATTTTATTGTCCATGCAATGGAAGGAAATGGTGACCGAGTCTTTAACATTCTTATGTTTGTCACCCACTGACAGAAGTAAGAGAGATGGGTTTGAAACAACATTAGGGTGCGTTTAAAAAAACAACAGAATTTATATAAAACTATAAATTAATTCAGAAATATACATAATTGAATACAGAATATGTGAAGATTTAAAATTTTCAATGAATTGGAAAATCTAAAGATGCCAATTAAAACTTGTTTATGACTCTTTCATCTGCAAAACACAACGATATTTTGCGGAATGTCTTTTGTAATTATACAATGGAAGACAATGGGTTTCAGTGTTGTTTGGTTATCAACATTCTTCAAAATATCTTCTTTAGTGTTCTACAGAAGAAAGACAATAATTTATGTTTGAGACATGATGTTAAGTTAATGAAGCCAGAATTTTTATTTCTACTAGTGGAAGTGATCATACACTTCCAAACAGCCCATATAATAATAGCAGAGAGCTATTCAACCTTGACAAAACTGCTTCCCTTTAGTCCTAAATGAGTGAGGTAAGCCCAGCGGTCTCTTCACAAGCATCTTGACAATTTGACCAGAGAGACCCAACGTTGCTCAATACACCTTCCTATCATGGCAAAGTATAATACGTATATTCAAAATGAAATGAATATCGTCCCGGCAGTAATGATAGCGTGCTCATAGACCTATTTCTGGTTTCGAGTGAGGACAGGCTCATATATTCAAATATAGCTTTCTTGCATGTATTTTAAACCTGATAATCTAGGATCATGTGTCCTACACGGTAAATGTGCTCGAGTGGATGTTTCTGCATAATTGAGTCAGTAGACACAGTTGTGTCCACTGCTAGGCAACAGTATACTCAGTATACTCTTCGTCACATGACTGAAGATGAAAAATAAATCTGACAAAGTCAAATCAAAGGTAGATTCATTAACTAAATAACTTAGTTGGGAGTCAGTATGTAGTCATTTGCATATTAATGCCTTCATTTTAAAGCTGTTTATTGTCCTCATTTTGAAAGCGAGGTCAAGTGTGTTTGCGTGTGTGTGTTTGTGTATGTATGTGCGGGATTAAGTCATTTGTCACAGTTTGTGATATCTAACTCTGCTCTAGTTGTTTGTCCCTGTCTTTATTTGGCTAAAGTTTGACATTGGTAACACCCTCCTTATGGTTTCTGATAGCCACGTGCCCATCTGTCAACACCACATGTCATCTATATAAACGCAACAGCATCTAGCGCTCCATCACATCCATACACACTCTACATAAAGACCAACTCAAGCGCCTAACAGAACCATTAAAATGCCTTTAAGCACAAGGCTTATGAAGCCCCAAGCCAAGAAACCAGGTAAAGATTTACTCTTATCAATTCATCTATGCATGGTTTTTGTTTTTTTATTTCTGTTGTGGAATTGTGGATGTATCACGTGAATTTCACTTGTGTGCATGTATTTAAAATATTATAACACCTACAGTGACTTAATTCAGTCTGTGTCCTTAAAATATAACATTTCAATAGCTTCAGTAGCCTTCATCCGATTAAAATGAATTAAAAAGAAATAATGTTTTTTATTAAGGTTTGGGTTGGTCAGAAATATTAAGATCTAACATTTTGCATTTAATCATTTAGCAGCAGAGGTATTATAGCTTATAGGGCTCTAGACTAACACTTGAGAGAGGTGGCACTGGTGCTACCAAGTTATTCAGTTACGAAACTGAACACCTTTTTCAAGGTTTGTTAATATGGGAATTTTTACATTATTTTGTTTTTATATGTTCGTTTCAGAGTAAGAAAGCGTGAAAGAGAATTCTGTTTAGTATTTTGTGCTCAACTCTCTGGGCGTGAGCATATCTCAAACAACCCGCGAGTCCTGAAGGCTTTTAGTGTTTAATTCTTCATGAAAGCTACATTGATACACGTTTGCCTTCTTTCAATAGCTTACAAAAGAATAGTATTCAACGAATGTATAACGTTTTGTATGCTTTGCGGTATTGTTAGAGAGCTTTATACAATAGCTTAGTGCTTAAAGTTTAAACACATGTTTCCTGCATTAGCTTCACATGCATGCAATACTCGCAACACATTTTGTTATGTTTGCTGTTTTGTACCTTAGCCGCAGAAATTCATGTATTCTGCATATTTATTTCAATTGCAAGATTGAGCGTCTGGTCCAGTGTTCGAATTGTGTCAAAGCTCTTGAGGGGCCCCTAACTAGCCCTTAAAAAATTGCTATCAATCTTACTGTTATTTTTCTATTTTGAATTGTACGTTTTTGTTTACAAAAACAAATGTCTTAAGATTTAGTCTGTACGATGTCTGTCTTGCTGAGATTTCGCCTTTTGCTAAATCTCTAGGATTCATTGATAATAGTAAGATTAACAATTTTTATGATAACATTTTTCCGATTTTCCTATCCTTTATTTATTTTTATTTTTTCTTGTCCTTTGATACTTGATATGAACCAATGCAGAATAAGAAAAACAAATGTAATTTCTTTGGGTGAAAGCAGAAGGGTATCCCTCTCGTCAAATTTGTTTTTATTTGCAGAACGGAGCGCAAAATAATATCAGTGGAATGTGAAAGTTTTCTAAAAGGAAGAAAAATATTCTTGGGGAAAAGCAAAAGTTTGGAAAGGAATGCATCGCAACATCATAACATCCTTGCATATCAAAATTAAAACTGTTGAGTAACTTTATTAATATTTTACATGAGATTTTATTTAAATTAATTCAGTTAAAGTTTTTGCAATGTTGCTATATGTTTTTGTTATTTTATAATTATTATGTTAATTTTGTTATCTTGCTATGTAAGAATTTTTAATTTAAGTTTATTTTTTGTTTATTATTTAAATTTTAGTGGCTTAAAAATTTTTCAGTTTATTTCTTAGGCAACATTTCAGTTTTTCGTTTAGTTTACGTTTTCCAATAATTTTTTTGGCCGATATTTGATTTCACAACAGAAAGGCCTTCAAAGTTTCAATTAATTAAACTATATTAATAACGTTCACATATACTGATTCTATTCAAAGCCACACATGAGGTGTTCGTAGAGAAAGTCTGTAGTGCTTTGTTTTACAACAAGTACAAACAGTCCAGGTACTTATTCTCAGTTTTGGGCAGATGTTAATCATTGAAGTGCTAGGAAGAAGTCACATAATCATTTTGAGGATTGTGGGTTATCTGGGCTACTGGGTCATTGGGTTACTATCACACATTTCAACAGAACATATGTATACCGAACGGGTCTGAAGTGTGATCCGAACATTGCAGACAGAAGACTCAGAATGGTAATTGACATTTTATCATAACATAGACATAATAATTTGAAAAGATCAGATGTATTAACGTCCCCAGAGTTATTACAGCTTTTTTATTATTACATTTAAAACTCTTACGGCATAAATTACAATTTATAAAACTTTTAGAAGAAAAAGTAAAATATGAAATTGTCCTACTGGTGAGTGTAATTAACATACATCAATTCGGGGTCTCATGTGTCAATTTTTCAAAATTGAGTTTTACATGATATAATATATAAATAAGCTCTCCATTGATGTTTGGTTTGTTAGAGATAGGACAATTCTTGTTTGAAATATAACAATTTAAAACTCTGGGATCTGAGGGTGCAAAATATTGAGAAAATCACCTTTAAAATTGTCCAAATTAAGTCCTTAACATAGCGTATTATTTCAAAAAACAAACCTACTGGTGCACTTAGGAAGCCTCTAAAGAACAGTGAAGGGAAATATACTGTATATACACATGTGGGGAACCTGGTCACACCAGTCGACAGTGTGGGGACCATAAGGAGATGATGAACCGAGGTGCAATGTTATCACAATTGGCAGAAGTGACTGAGACATTAAGAGGAGCTTCGTCGAGTGAATTTGCAGACACCAATAGGCCTTCAGTAATCCGAAGCCATAAATCTGACTGGAAGGCTGATGAAGGACCCAAAATGCTAAAGGAGAGTGCTTTTGGAGACTGTTTGACAGTGGACGTAAAAATTGCAGGGGTGCCCACGAAATGCCTGCTGGACACTGGTTCAAAGGTCACCACCATCTTGGAGTCTAACTTTAAACAGCATTTCGGAGAGCGAGAGATCCAACTGTCGTCTGCTAACTGGGTGCGCCTTAGTGCAGCAAACGGATTGCACATTCCTGTTCTTGGATGACTACAGGCATATATAGAGGTCATGAGAAGTGTGCTTCCATGAAAGTGTGTCTTTGTGCTCACAGTGTCCAACCCCGTTGCACAGGAGTTGAAAGGATTGGATGGAATTCTGGGAATGAATTTTGTTGAAGGGTGTTAAGGTGGACAAGGACAAGGTTCAGGGTTTGGATGCATGGCCTCGCCATCGAACGTGAGGGAGATTAGACGGCTGTTAGGATTTATGAGTTACTATTGCCGATTTTTTCCAGGGTTGGCACATCTGGCCATCTGGACACCCAGCAAAGGAATTTAGCAAGACAGCTTGGACGTCTGAAACTAAGGCATCAAGTACTGTTCTGAGTGATTTCGGGTCCAGGAGATGGAGGAGACATTTGGCAGTTGATAGTGCCAGAGTCTTTCCGGAAGAAAGTGTATGAGGGAGAGCAAAAGCATGGAGGACATTTTGTAAGTAAGAGTACACTGGAGTAGATGCGACGGAGTTATTATTGGCCCTCAATGGCCAATGATGTGCAGACATGGGTAACCCAGTGTCGGAGATGTACTTTGGCTAATGACGTGTTCCCCTGGATTCGTGTTTTTGCCATGGACTACACTGTGCTTTAGAGATCAGCTGGAAGCTAAAAAAAGGTTCAAGTTCTTACAGACATGTTTAAAAGATTTATTGTGATAGTCCCGACAAAAGACAGGCAGCACCTACTACCGTCAAAGTTATTGTGAGATACTGGATGCCCTTCTTATGCACTCAGATCAAGGGAGATGTTTTGAGCAAAGCATAATCAAAGAGATCTGTAAGCTGTATGGAATCAGCAAGAGTTGCAACAGTCCCTATCATCCACAAAGGAACGCACAGTGTGAAAGATTCAATTGCACCATGCATGATATGCTGCGGATGTCACCGGCTGAAAAGAAGAAGGATTGGAAAACACACTTGCCTGAGCTGGAAATGGCTTTCAAAGGTCATGTTAATTCTTTGGCAGGTTACTCTCCTTTTTATCTAATGTTTGAGCGGGATGCAAGACTGCCCATGGATGTAATGGGAGGAATGGATCTGGTGGATGATGAAGCGGATGATTTGGATGAGGGGTAAAGAATCATGATGAACAGCCGAGGACTGCAGTGGAGACTGCAAAGGCAACTTCCGCAGAAACTTCCGCAGAAACTTCCAGGAGTAGGAAGGGAAGAAGTGCTCATTAAACCTGGTGACAGAGTACTGTTGGGTAATCATAAGTTAAGGGGGTGGAACAAGATTCAAAATAAGTGGGAGCCTGTGCCATATTTGATGGTACAGCAGAATCATGATATTCCGTCCCAAATTAGGGGGTCCCACAAAGGTGGTTCACAGAGATCAATTGAGACACTGCACATTTCCCTCACCCACAAGACAGGTTGCACATGAAAAATAAGAAACTGAGTTTTCAGATACAGATGTCACCTCACCTGATTTGGTCTACATTCTGTATGAAACATGTGTCAATTGCTGATTTACCTGGGGAAGTTGAGGGTGGGGTTGAAGGTAAGGAATATAAGGGATAGAAACAAAACAAGACATTTCAGAAGCTGCTTCTAGGGCAGTACCTAGTCTTAAACATTCTGAGAAATTCACAAGGTAGATTGCCTGTGAGATATTAGAATGATTACATTATGTCATATAGAGGCTTCAGTGTCAATAAGACTGTAATTAAAATATCAAACAATGTGTTATTTGCTTCAAGAGCATAAACACATATTAATATGATCTGTTGATGAATCAAATAATGACTGTTCTTGTGCTTTCTGTTATTCTTGGGAGCTGGTCATGTTGGAGAGTCCTGTATATGCCAGAGTTTAGCAGGGGGGATGTGGAGGCATGTAAGGACTTTTATTTTGAAAAGGGTTTTTCAAACGGGTTACTGTGAGTTGTACCGCTGTTTAACCAAGTCGGGTGTTTTTTGAAGATATAAACAGGCGTCATTTGTTTTTGTTTTGTAATGCAGCCTAGCTGCTGTGATTTTGCTACTTGTCGTTTTTGGTACCATCATGCCACTGTGTGGACTCGTACGGCTTTGCAAACTCATTGACACTTTCTTTTGAAAACATTTTTCTTTTCTTTTTCTTTCCATAGTACGTTTTTTGGCAGATTTGCAGTAGTTTATTTAAAGATTCTGATTTTGTTTTAATAGATGGACTAATGAACTGATAATCGAGTTTGAGCAAGCGAGTAAATTTGCCTTGCAGGGTTAAAGGATTGTTTCATGTACCGGAAATGTTTGTAGAAATATTTCCCTCTCTGATGTTTCTCACTGGGATTGTAGATCTAAAGGTGTCATATATCGCGAATACATGTTTTTTGTGTCTTTGGTGAGTTATAAATTGGCCATGCATTTATTAGACATGTAAAATTGCAAAAATTAAAGTGTCGGAACAAAAGATGCATTTTATCTAAAAGCGAATGCTCACCCAGACATGCCTGAAACACTTTGTGTAATCACACCCAGGGGCGGACTGGCCATCTGGCTTTCCGGCGTTATCCCGGTGGGGGCGCTATCATTTTTGGATGGTTTGGCCGCTCAGACGGACGAATTATAAATGCAAATGCACGCAACGCGAATGCAAAAGACAGGTATCCATAACACCCCTCCCACTCCGTTGACAGACCAATCGTTGCGAAAAGAAAGCCTCATTGTTTGCCCTTCCAAAAGATGAAATAACTAAAAGAATGGTTACATTTTATTTACAATACTGTTCCAGAACTGTACAATCCAAATATTCAAGTGTGTGCAGCACATTTCACAGTTGTTTGCTTCATGAACCTGGGAGAGATCAAGGCCGGCTCTGCACGAAAGCTTTGGTTAAAAACTGGAGCAATTCCAACCATTTCAACTTCGCAACTGGCGCTTCAGATTCGCAGCCTGTAAGTATATTTTCATTGTAAAAGACTTTGTAAAAGACTGATACGGACTAACGTGAGTTGAGTTTGTCTTGTGTTTGTGCAAAATGCAGACACGCGTGCAACGTGAAAAAACACAACATAAGTCCTAATAATCAGTAATTATGTTCGAACTAGAGGCAACAAATGTTCTGTTTATAATCTTTGTTGAATTGCGTCGAGACATGGCGTAACAATGATTGATCACTAACGGCAAATCTTTATAGCGTCGTATATAAAAGGTAAAACAGTTAGCTATAGTTTTTAACTATTTAAAAAAAAAAAAAACTTCCCAATTCTTTACATCCTGTTTAAGTCTGTTATAATTTTTGTTTTCCCATCTTCTCTTTATTTGGGTTTTATTGTGGGGAGAAAAGAAACTTAACAAAAGTTTGAATCTGAAGGAAACTTTATTTTTCAATATATACTGTACATTTCTTGGTGAAACACAAAGAAAGGGAAACATAGAGTTTATATTATCTTATGATTGTTTCTTCACTTTCTTTTCTACACCTTAAAGAAACTAAATGTAAAACGTTTATCTGGGAGTAGGGGCATTTCCCGTCATGTTGTCTGGTAATTGGGAAAAGGATAAATTATTCAATTGCACACCAAGGGGGCATTTTTCTCTCCAGTCTTAACTAAAATAGAAAGACAAAATCAATACAGAGAAAAACATACTTAAAAGCTTAAGAATAGGAATTAATTGTTCTAGGGGTGGGGACCTAGCTCCTTTCATTTTCCTAGTTGTCCTAGATAGTGCAGAGATCCCCTACGTTGTAGTGAAATTGTCTCATACTTTTAAGAATTAAATTGTATTAAACTATGTACAAGTCTTCCAAGTTAATCTTTTAAGTAAACTTTGTTGCTTTAAGGGTCCATTGCTGGGCTTAGTTACTAGCGCAGGTAGTCAAGGACGATGTAAATTCTAGAGCGAGAACATTTCAACTGCGCCGTCTATTGGTGAATCGGGGAAGTCAAACTTAATTTTCCATCAACTAAACTGCTTGAACGCATATAAGACACCCCAGAATTATGGTGTAGTGAAAACATAGAAAAAACTACCGATAAACAAAATGTATTATCGGAGTTAAAGTTTCAAGTATGAAAATATGTTACTGTGGAAACATTAAGCAACTATTTATCAATCCATGCATCTACCTACCTACCTACCTACCTACCTATCTACCTACCTACCTACATGCCTACCTAAACTGTAAAACTTTGCTGTAGTTTTTGCAGAGGGTTTGCCAGTAACCTACTGTAGATTTAATTACTACTTAATATACTTTCCAATTAGTACTATTTTCAATTACTTTAATGAAAATGAAAAAACTTTGAGTTTCGAGATTCAAATGAACAAGAAGAGACTGGCATTAGCACAGCAACACTGCATTCTTCCTAAGCATTTTTCTTTTCTATGATGTAAAAATATTTAAAACTTCTTAAATAACGATACATTTACATAACAAGTAAAGCGACCCAAGATATTTAGTCTCGTTTTTATGAAAGAAAAATATATAAACTAAGGGTAAGTTCATTCTTAAAACAAATTTGTACATTAAATCTACAGTAAATTACTGGCAAACCTGCTGCGAAATTACAACAAAGTTTTACAGTGTACCTACAGTACCTATCTTTCTTTCTTTCCTTCCTTCCTATATGTTTGTCTGCCTGCCTTCCTGTCTGTCTGTCTGTTTAAAATGTAGATCATTTTTACTATTATAGACAACATATGGACTGAAATGGACACCTCTCTGGACAATGTAAAGAGAAGAGATAAACTACTGAAACGTCTAAATCAGATGTCAGTGAGAAAGCAAAATGATGTGTAAATATAATTTAGTCCAGAAAACAGCCCACTGTCAAGTCCAGATGAGATTTAAAAAAGTAAAATACTTCCTGATAAATCATATGAACATTGTTTAAGAGACAAGACATGTGTTTTTGGTGTTCGGTGACTTTCCTTTTGTCCCTCAACTTAGGTTCAAAAAATATAAAATGATACAATGTTGCTTTAAAAAAATGGAAGAAACAAATAAGAAAATTACACAATACCAATAGATGACCTGGGAAAAGAAATCAAAGCCTTGAGAGCAGAGAATCAGCGAATAAAAGCACTGAACTTCAAATTGCAAAATGGTAGGTTATCTATATACAAAGGCCCAATTATAGATTTTTTACTATGAATGAATGAGATCTTTAAAACATTGTTTTCTTTATTTAGAGATTATTAACAGAATTGCGGAGTTGCTGCCTTACATGCATGCTGTGCCAACCTCCCTAATAGGTTCAGCTTGCAGCGCTCCTTCTACTCTTCTCCTGACCTGGACCATGTGAGAATACTATTGTTAGATATTATTTTCACACCATATAAATAAATCTTGTGTGCTTTAAGAAAACATACATTTCTGTAAAACACAGATTAAAACATATTGCCAATTCAATTTATAATTTAATGTGTTTTGCACAGGTTTAAATCCAAAGAAATCGAAACATTGCGAAGGATACATTCCAAGTGTGTGTTGGTAGAGGGTCACATCTTTGTCAGCCATGAACAAGGATTTAGCTGTGCCTGCTTTTGAAAGGAGCATGTTAGCTACCGCAGCCTTTCTGAAAAAAAAATGTAATGCCCACAAAGAATCACAAGCCAAGGGTCTTTGGATACACAAAAGTGGAACTTATTATATGTATACAAGTGTTGAAGGTCTTTAGGAATAGTTCATCTAAAAATGAAAAATGTTGTCATCACTTTTACACCCTTCAGTTGTTACAAATGACAATGTGTCAATGGAGACCCAAAACGCAACAAAGAAATGTTTTGAGGTTTGCAACAACTGCAGGGTGAGCAAATGATGACGTCATTTTTCATTTTTGGGTGAATTATTCCAAAAATTTTCTCATAACAAGTATCTGACACTAAAGTATATTGACATTTCTCTTTCAGGCACTTTTCAGAAAAAAATTCCAGCAACTCCCCAAAAGTTTCTTTGGGCTGCTTTACAGGAAAAAAATGATGAGGAACATAAACTTCTTAGCAGGTTTTACATTCTAATTTGTGTTTTATATTTTAAGTGTTTTACACATTTTGTTTCACATATCAACAATTCAGTAAGATGATCATTTACTGTTCTCATATTTACAGTACCTTATACAGTATTTAAACATTTACACTCACCTAAAGGATTATTAGGAACACCTGTTCAATTTCTCATTAATGCAATTATGGTGGTGGTGTAATGGTGTGGGGGATGTTTTCTTGGCACACTTTAGATCACTTAGTGCCAATTGGGCATCGTTTAAATGCCACGGCCTACCTGAGCACTGTTTCTGACCATGTCCATCCCTTAATGACCACCATGTACACATCCTCTGATGGCTTCTTCCAGCAGGATAATGCACCATGTCACAAAGCTCCAATCATTTCAAACTGGTTTCTTGAACATGACAATGAGTTCACTGAACTAAAATGGCCCCCACAGTCACCAGATCTCAACCCAATAGAGCATCTTTGGGATGTGGTGGAACGGGAGCTTCATGCATCCCACAAATCTCCATCAACTGCAAGATGCTATCCTATCAATATGGGCCAACATTTATAAAGAATGTTTTCAGCACCTTGTTGAATAAATGTCACATAGAATTAAGGCAGTTCTGAAGGCGAAAGAGGGGCAAACACAGTATTAGTATGGTGTTCCTAATAATCCTTTAGGTGATTGTATATATTGGACATAAGAGGCGAGGTCAAATTCACTACAACACAGCATGTATTATTTATACATTTTTTATTAGCTAGGATTTATCTCTCGTTTTCCAGAGTCCAGAGGTATTTGGTTTCTGCTGAATAATGGGCAATGTTCTGTTCAGAGGGTTCATTTTCTTCACACTTGTCGCATCTCTCCATGCTGTTTTGAAGTAATAAACAATTAACATTTTCTGAAATCGTTTTTCTTTTTTTTGGTATTCAAATTGAGGCACATGACATTGCTTTTTAAAAGTATTTCGTTAGAAGGCCCTGAATATCCCTTCGGCAGTCCAACAGGATAATAGTTAATTGGGATTCATGCAGAAGTCCTGTAGGAACTGATCACTTCAGCTTTCCTGTACAGTAAGATTCCTGCAGGAGTCCTTAGGATTCCTGTATGTTTCCTGTATGGTTCATTCTTGAGTCCTTTGCAGTGGCGTAGCCAAAATTAAATTTTTGAGGGGGCCTGTCTGTGAATGAGGGGGCCATTAGGTATATGTATAGGTTTCTATAAATATAGACATTTATAGATACTAAAATGATGCACCTATATTATACAGCTCATTTCACCATTTTATCAATCATCAACATGTTACAATTAGTGATTTCAGGATGATTCTCTTTTTCACTTGCGTGTTAGGGCGCCACCTGCTAGGTGTCAAAACTAACTTGTTTGGCTGCAAATACACAAATCACTTTTGCACCATATATCACACAGATATTTGCTGCAAAATGAGAGTTTGTTCGAACTTGTGTCAGAGACTCGCAGCTGCAGATTCAAGCAGTTGTAGTTGTGTTCTTTTGTTTGCACTAGAACAATATGCAAGACTAAAACCTTTAATTTGTGAGAAAATGTTTTACAAGTATTCAACTCTCAATTGCATGAATTCACATACTGTTTGCGGACGTGCAAAACTCGTCTGTGAACGCACGTCTTTCGGTGCAGATGTGTGAATGTGTTTTGCACCATATTTACGGCAGCATCTGTAGCAAAAATGTGAGTGGACGAGTATCTTATATTTATATTGTAAAATTGGATTTGTGCACTTGCACTGAAGGATTCAAGAAGGTGTTACTGTTGTGTTGTGTTTGCGGGAGACAAAAAAGTTTACAATTTGCAACTTCAAATTTTTACTTCAAATTTACTGATACACATGTGAGGCCGACCTCTACAACTACAAATTCCACTCTCACAGGTGCTCAGTAGTTTTGCACCAAAAATACCTTCATAGAAAACAGTCTCTTATTCACCTCAATACCTTTACTATAGCTCACAGAACAGAAGCACGCTTTGTGCAGATATTTGCGTATTCTATACAGAAATGAAAAAGAACAACAACAAAATGTGCACTCACACAAATGCTCCCAAATATATTTTGAGGTCACACATGTTAAATAAATGGAGCATATGCGACTAAAATGGTCGCAATTTCGAGCCCTGCACTCCATAATGCCAATTACTTGAGGATATTGGGTTCTAGCGCGACCAATCGAATATCGCGAGACATATCCCAGCAAACATGTGGACGTTTAATGACTGTTGAAAAGACCTTTATTATAAGATATGTTGCTGCTTAATTTAAGCTTGCGTTCATATAATCAAACACCCATTGTGTAACATCCTGTAGAGGAAGCATTTAAGGTTAAATTGACAGAGGTTCTAAAAAGGTCCAAAATCAGTCCATTCAGACCTGAACGTCTATAAAACTTTTATCACGTGCACATCACATTAACAAACATTAACAAAATTAGCGTTTTAATTTAGGACAGTATATTTTATAGTGAACATAACATTTTTGAGTTGTCTTCCATTTGTTAGCTACTATTCAAACAAGAAAATATAAATAGTACAATGTTAATGGCATTTTCTCAAAACAGTTCTACATTAATGTTAAGCAGCCATAAATCAAACAAGAAAATCACAAGAGTACAGTATTATAGTTAACACATATGATACAATTTTACTCTTTCCATTTTTTTCAAAATGTTTTCTCTCATTTCTTGATCCACCAGCTCTTCCAGGAGTCTGATTCACGCTTGACTATTGATGCATTGTAGTCAGAACTATGGCACAACCAGTTATTTCCTAACAGTCTTTTATCACTGTTATACAGCAATTAAACGAATAAACAATAAAATCCTGGACTGGAGTCAGTGAAAATTGTTACCGACTCATTTTTTATATCCACCAACCCCAGCATGCTTCAGGTGTTCCACCAGTGCTGCATCAAAGTCTAAATCTGTTGCATTTAGGATACACATGTTCACAGCATCTGAGTGACAGAAGAGAATATGAATATTAAAAAAGTAGAAAAAAATCAAACGGAAAGTTTGAGGTAAATGAGAAACTTATTTTGAAAATGTATAATGATCCCACGACTAAATTTAAAGTACATTTAAATACATACAAGATTGTGATTAACTTTCATGTTATTTTACTCAAGAACACAAGAATAAACTTTTTTAAGGGTCATAAAAAAAAATGAAGAAAAAATAAATTCTTCATTCCATGCTGTTCGATTTGAAAGATTTACTTCAGTAAACAGCTTGCATTCTGGATCATGGCAAGTCGACATCTTCTATCAAGAGTCTCGATTGTGAGAGAATATATGTCCGATTAGTGAAAAACAGCATTGTCAATACAAGTTTATTTATATAGGGCTTTTCACAATGTGCATTGTTTTAAAGCAGCTTTACAGGGGCAAACAGGAAAAACAGAAAAGGTAAAATACAGCAAAGTGCATGGTGTTTATAGAACGAGCAAGGTCATGCTAATAAATAATATCTAATTAATGAATAAATAAATAAATAAACAAGTCTCCCGGTGAGCACGCCAACACTGCCCTGCTGTGGCGAGGAACCCAAACTCCAATGATTGATTGATGGAAAAAAAAAAACTTGGGAGAAACCAGGCTCAACCGGGAGGGCCAGATCCCCTCTGACGTGTCATAGCTGCACTCAGTGACCCAGACCAAAAGCCACCGAGCAAATATCCACGAGCAAGAGGGAGAGCCCACCATCCGCAACCCAGAAAGTCCCACTCGCCGAAAACCGTGCAGGTCCAACCCAGTCCCACTCCACGATCGACACCAGAAAACAATTCAATTCAATTCAATTCAAGTTTATTTATATAGCGCTTTTCACAATGTGTATTGTTTCAAAGCAGCTTTACAGGGGCAAACAGGAAAAACAGAAAAGTTAAAACACAGCACAGTGCATGGTATTTATACAACGAGTAAGTTCATTCTAATAAATAACATCTAATTTCTAAATAAATAAATGAATGAATGCAGTCTCCCGGTGAGCAGGCCAACACTGCCCTGCTGTGGCGAGGAACCCAAACTCCAATGATTGATTAATGGAGAAAAAAACCTCGGGAGAAACCAGGCTCAACCGGGAGGGCCAGATCCCCTCTGACGTGTCATAGCTGCACTCAGACTGGTGACATGTGATTTTAGTTTAGCATTTAATACCAAATATTGTAACTTCAGCATTAATAAGACAAATAGTCCGTCTTTGCTCTTGGTTGGGGATGTAGTGGTCTGAGCTGGGATGGTCCGATGGTCATATTTCTCTTGGCAGATGGTGGAATTGCCTTAGATGGAGCTGGGATGGTCAGTCAGTCTGCAGCTGTATCTGGTGTAATCTCAATTGGGGATGGGCATCTGTCGGTCGTCTGGACATGGTGGAACTTCTTCCTACCTCGGGATGGGCATCTGTCGGTCGTCTGGACATGGTGGAACTTCTTCCTACCTCGGGATGGGCATCCCGAGGCAGAGGCGGAAAGAGAATAAAGAGAATAATTAGCGTAGCTGCTGTTCATTAACTATGCATTAAGTGAAAGCTTGGCTGAAAAGATGTGTCTTTAATCTAGATTTAAATTGGGAGAGTGTGTCTGACCCTCGAATAGTATCAGGAAGGCTATTCCAGAGTTTAGGTGCTACGTATGAGAAAGCTCGTCCACCTTTGGTGGATTTTGTTATTCTAGGTATTGTCAAAAGTCCTAAGTTTTGAGATCTCAGCGAGCGTGATGGGTTGTAACGTGATAAAAGCTCGGTTAAGTAAGTAGGTGCTAAACCGTTCAGGGCTTTGTAAGTAATTAAAATAATTTTAAAATCAATGCGATACTTAATGGGTAGCCAGTGAAGCGATGATAAAACTGGGGTTATGTGATCGTATTTTCTTGACCTAGTAAGAACTCTGGCAGCTGCATTCTGAACTAACTGTAGTTTGTTTATCGATGATACAGGACAACCACTAAGTAGAGCATTACAATAGTCAAGCCGTGAGGTCACAAATGCATGAATAAGCTTTTCTGCGTCTGCAACACATAAACTATTTCGTAATTTGGCAACATTTCTAAGGTGGAAGAAGGCTGTTTTTGTGATATTTGAGATGTGATTTTTAAATGACAGGTTGCCGTCTAATATAACGCCTAGGTCTTTAACTGTATTTGTTGGAGTAACAGTGCAGCTTTCAATTTGCAGGCTGTAATCGGAGATATTCGGTTTACTTAATTTTGGTGCTATAAGTAATATTTCTGTTTTGCTAGAGTTTAAAAGGAGGAAATTACTAGTCATCCAATGTTTTATGTCCTCGATGCACTCTGCCAGTTTGGATAGCTTAAAGGAATCATCTGGTCTTGATGAGATATATAGCTGAGTATCATCTGCATAACAGTGGAAGCTAATTCCATGTTTTCTAATAATGTTGCCGAGGGGCAGCATGTATATGGAGAAAAGCAAGGGTCCTAAAACCGATCCCTGTGGTAATCCATAATTGACTTGCGTAAGATTTGACGATTTCCCATTTAAATGGACGTATTGATATCGGTCTGTTAAGTAAGATCTGAACCATTGCAGTGCCTGTCCCTGAATACCGATATAATGGTGTAAACGATCTAGTAGTATTTTATGGTCTACAGTATCGAAAGCAGCACTAAGGTCAAGCAGGACTAAGAGTGAGATGTTTCCTTTATCTGAAGCAATAAGAAGGTCATTTGTAATTCTAACGAGCGCAGTTTCAGTGCTGTGATGCGGTCTAAAGCCAGACTGAAACTTTTCGTGCATGTCATTATTTTGTAGGAAGGTACACAGTTGAGTTGACACTACTTTTTCTAGTATTTTAGACAAGTACGGGAGATTTGAAATCGGTCTATAGCTTCCAAGTTCATTTGGGTCTAAATTTGGTTTTTTGATAAGAGGCTTAATTACAGCCAGTTTAAAGGGTCCTGGGACATGTCCTAGATTAATAGACGAGTTGATTATGTTACAAATGGGCTCAATTACAGCAGGTAGTAACTCTTTTAATAAAGTAGTCGGAATGGGGTCTAATAAGCATGTCGTCGGTTTGGATGTTGCAATAATTTTAATTAAATCTTCCTGATTTATAGGAGAAAAACACTCTAGCTTTTCTTTTTGGGTGACGGTTGAAACTAATTCTTCCGACAAACTTGGAGGTTTGGTTTTAGCTATGTTGTCTCGTATTATTTCGATTTTCTCTGTAAAAAATTTCATGAATTCATTGCTACCAAGGTGCGGCGGAATACCCAGGTCAGGTGGAGTCTGTTTGTTTGTTAATTTAGCAATTGTACTAAATAAAAACCTTGGATTGTTTTTGTTATTTTCTATGAGGTTACGGAAGTGCTCGGCTTTTGCTGCTTTTAGTGCCTTTTTGTAACAGCTTGCACTCTCTTTCCATGCAATTTTAAAGACCTCTAATTGGGTTTGTTTCCATTTTCGCTCCAGTTTACGCGTTTCTCTTTTTAGGGCGCGAGTGGTGTTATCATACCATGGTGCTATGTTCTTTTCATTTATCCTTTTTGACTTCATAGGTGCGACCGCTTCTAATGTATTAGAGAAAATAGTGCCCATGTTGCTGGTCATGTCATCGAGCAATTTTATATTCGTTGGAAAGGTTATTAGAGAAGTCAGATCTGGCAAGTTCTTTACGAAACTATCTTTAGTAGTTGAGGTGATTGTTCTACCTTGTCGATAACGAGATATACAACTGATTTCTGCAGTGCGCAGTGTACATATTATAAGATGGTGATCGGAAACATCGTCGCTTTGAGGTATAATATCGATATTGGTTAGATCGGCTCCGTGAGATATAATCAAGTCTAGGGTATGATTAAGGCGATGAGTAGGTCTATTGATGTATTGTGTTACACCACAAGAGTCTAGTAGTTCTTTAAACGCCACAGCTAATGGATCGTTAGCACTGTCTACGTGGATATTAAAATCTCCAACAATCAGTACTTTATCGACGTTAACCAATAGATCCGATAAGAAGTCTGCGAACTCTATCAGAAAATTAGTGTAAGGCCCAGGGGGTCTATACACAGTAACCAATGTAAGAGAGACCAATGATTTTTTACTTTTGTTTGGAACTGTTATGTTCAACGCAAGCATTTCAAATGATTTAAATGTATGCATTGTTCTCCGCGTAACGGTAAGAAAGTCTCTAAAGATTGTTGCGACACCACCACCTCGACCAACCGGACGTGGCTCATGAATATAACCGTAGCTTGGAGGAGTAGACTCATTTAGACCAAAATAATCATTTGGCTTAAGCCAGGTTTCAGTGAGGCAAAGTATATCAAAACTGTTGTCTGTGATCATTTCATTTACAATAACTGCTTTTGGATTTAGTGATCTAATATTAAGTAGCCCAAACTTTAGGCGTTGGTTTTGCTCATTAAATATATTGTCTTTTGGTTTAATCATGATAAGATTTTTTCTCTGACTTTTAAATAAATTATTATTTGGTTGTATTATTCGGGGGACAGACACAGTCTCTATGCATTTGAAAGCAGTAACATTCTTAACAGTTGGGTGAGAAGAACACAGACTGTAGTTAAAATTTGTACTTACTAGTCAAATGGTTCGTAGCGTCTTTGAGATGTTGTCAGACAGAATTTCCGCTCCAATGCTGCTGGGGTGCAGCCCGTCGGGGCGGAAAAGCCTAGGTCGCTCCCAGAACAGATCAAAATTATTTACAAAGAGCAGCTTCTGTTCAATACACCATGACATTAACCAATTATTAAGCATAAATAGTCTACTGAACTTTTCGTTCCCTCGTCGGTAAGTTGGAAGCGGCCCTGATACGATGATCCTCGCCGTGGGCGATGCGTTGCGAACAGTATCGACCAGACTCCTGAAGTCCCTCTTCAGGATCTCCGACTGCCGCATTCTCACATCATTCACCCCCGCGTGCAGAACTACGGCTCCTACTCTTGCATCATCCTTCAGAATCGCAGTTACCTGCGCAGACACATCGAGAACACGGGCGCCAGGAAAACAGTGAGTGCGCACCTTACCTTCATTGAAGGAGGCGCGTACGTTCCGGACGATTGAGTCTCCGATGACCACAGCGTTGGATTTCGTCTCGCAGAGGGCGGCAAAGCGATTTCTCGTAGAAATCTCGAAGACCGGTCGCGGCGGTGGGGGAGAGGTCATCGCTCCGGTCCTGGATTTCGCCTTCCGCCGTGTGTGTGCAGGTGCAGGAGTGAAGTTCATTTCGGCTCGTCGTGGTCTTGAAGCCTGGGCTCTGTGCATAGAAACACACGGAGTAGAAGTGATAGGAGTATTACAATCACGTCGAACACTTACCGCAGCTTTGCGAGCGTCAGCCCGGGATGTTTCCATCGCCGTTTTACGTTCTCGCAGACGTGTTTGCCTCTCGAGTAGATCGTGGATCTGCTTCTCCAATACTTCCAGTTCTGACTGAAGTGCGAAGAAAGATTCATCATCTGCACTCAGAGGTAACGTTAAACACATATCTGAATCATTAGCCATTAGTGGTGTCATAATGAGAACAGTGAGTTAAGCAGTAAAGGCAATATTCAGAAACTTAAGGCTGGGAATGCTAACAGCCTGAGTGCTAATAGCGAATGATCGTATAAAACAAATCTATCTGTGCGTTATATGACGATATTTGGTATGGGATACACTTAAGGATAGGTTTAACCCTCTGTGAGTTATCAATTTACAATATAAATATTAAGAAATAACAGGAATAAACGATATATTTAGAAAAAGTTTGACGGAGCTCTGTCTCAAACCACGCTCTCTCAGCGAACAGGAAGTGATGAGGTCCAGAGGAACAACAAGGGAAAATAGTAATGGCATGTTGTAACTTTATTTCTCTGTTGTCCGACATCGACCACAAACCAACAACCCCCTCACTCCACACAAACACCCACCCAGGAACCTCCAATCTGGGCCACTGAATGCAGCTATAACTTCAAACTACGGACATGTGATGTAAGTTTAGCACCAAGTATTGTATTTTCAGCATTAATGTACAAGTAGTCCGTCTTTGCTCTTGGTTGGTCGTATTTCTCTTGGGTGGTGGTGGAATTGCCTTAGATGGAGCTGGGCTGGTCAGTCAGTCTGCAGCTGTAGCTGGCGTAATCTCTAGTTGGGGACGGGCATATGTCGATCATCTGGACCTGGCAGAATTTCTTCCTAGGCGGAGGCAGAAAGAGAATAATTTTTGTTTTTTTATTGATGATACAGGACAACCACTTAGTATAGCATTACAATTGTCAAGTCTTGAGGTCACAAATGCATGAATAAGTTTTTCTTTATCAGCAACACATAAATATTTCGTAGTTTGGCAACATTTCTAAGATGGAAGAAGGCTGTTTCTGTGATATTTGAGATGTGATTTTTACAGGTTGCCGTCTAATATAAAGCTTAAGTCTTTAACTGTATTTGTTGGAGTAACAGTGCAGCCTTCAATTAGCAGGTTGTAATATGAGATATTCTGTTTACGTGTTTTTGGTGCTATAAGTAATATTTCTGTTTTGCTAGTGTGTAAAAGAATGAAATTTACCCCACACCCTCTTCAATTCCACTGTGGTGCCCTTGAGAAATACCTTTAACTAGGTGTGTAAACTTCGTAAAAGTGTGATTTCTGGTAAAACCAGATATTCCTATAGAGAATGTCTATTAAAAAATAAAATGATCTTGCTACCAGTGTGTGTGCCCTGCGATGGGTTGGCACTCCATCCAGGGTGTATCCTGCCTTGATGCCCGATGACTCCTGAGATAGGCACAGGCTCCCCGTGACCCGAGGTAGTTCGGATAAGCTGTAGAAAATGGAATGGAATGGAATGATCTTGCTACCAATTTCCCAGAAAGAAGCATTACATAGCCAAGTCAAGTGTAGAAACCAGCAGAGTTTTTTTTAAGTTACGTTAACCCTACTACCTTCAAGCTAGTTAATTTTAGCCAAACTCAAACTATGTGACAGTCTATATTTCTTTCAGTTCCTTCATGTCAAACAAGTAAAACTCAACCACATTAATAAAACAATACAAAATTTACTTATTCAACAGAAGTTTTGTAATACTTAAAAAAAAGATTCCTCCTCTACAGTGGCCATACTGAAACGGAATGCTTCATCGTGCTCTCGCAAGATACTCTATGACTTTGTGAAAATCTATGGGATTGTGAAATATTGCGAGATTTGTAATAAAATCTTAACAGCACAGTTCTGGCAATCATCCACTTTAAATTGTGACCAAAAATATTTATAAATCTGTAGCTGATTTATATGTACAGTATATTAACTTAAATAAAAGTAATAAAATTGTAATGTAGTCCAACAGAAAAAGTCTAGAATAATGACTACAATGCAGTGGCTTTGTAATCACTTGACCACACTGTCATGATTCTGCCCCATCATGTCATGTTTCTCTTGATCTAGTGACAGGATCATTACAGTGGGTCGTGTTTTATTTGGAGAGTGGCAATTATGGCCCTCATGGCCTTCCATACACTCTCTCCGATCGTCGTTGTCCCTGCCCCCTCGTTTCCTCATTATCGCTTGTTATGGATTTCATGCCCTACACCTGTTCTCTCTTGATTTGATCCCTTACTTAATGCCCCTGTGTTCTCTGTATTGTGCTGGTTCATTTCGATTCATGTGGTTGAGTTCCTGTGTCCTGTGTCAGTGTAGTGTAGCCTAGTCTAGTTATTTGTATTTATGTCATATGTTATCTTTAGTCTTGTCTCGTTTAGTTAGTCCGTATTCCTGTTACCTGTCATGTTGTACCCTTGTTTGATATTTTAACCCATCGTGGGTTTTTGTTTTGTTATTTATTATTATTAAAGTCCCTTGTTAACCTGTAAATCGCTGTCTGTGCCTGGTGCAGCTGGCCATCCAGTCCTGCTCAGTCGCCAGAGAGTGCTGCCCAACTGTAGCCGGTGTAAAAGAGCATCCACTGGCCAAACGACATAATCCAATGGTGTGTTCTGCTTCTCCTCAGCGATTTCCGCATGAAGTTACTTAAGAACTGTTACAATTTAGTTCAATTTATTTGACTCTTTGGTTAAGACCGATCTGACTCCAATTTTAATATAATATAAAATAACTTATACGACATTTCAAATGTATCTGTTGATCGTAGTTAATTTATCTGTAAATCTTCATACTTTATTATTTATTATTGATAGTTATTCTTTTAATTAGGACCTGTAATCACACAGAGTCTCACGCCAGCCGGGTTCATGGATCTCACACACACAACACTGTCAGTTCTGATCTTTAGTCAGAGGTTTCTGGGTAAACTAATATCATTAAGTCTGGCCGCTACATGCTTGCTCAGAAACATAATAATAGTTATTTTAGTCAAGATCATGCAATTTGCTAAGCCAGGTGATAGGTGGAAATCTGTAACATGTGAGCTTTAGTAATGCCCCATTTATAATTTAAACTCTAGTATTAACTAGCCCATTATAACATGACATTTCGATTTTGCAGTAACAAAACAGGCTCCTTTCAATCTACCGGTAATAACACTCTGAAGATTTCTTAATAAATCAATAATAACAATTTATTATACCAGGCAGGTACAACATCAATTAAAATCATAGAATCTGCATACAAAGACAATTCTAACTTAATAAGCAAATATTATCAACATAGTAAAAGAATCAAATTAAACCACAAAGTTTATCATACCTGGAAAAATCGAGACACACGATTGCAGTGTGGGAAGTTCTGGTTACAAATGCTTCCAAAGCGAGAGACACAGTTGAAATGTGGGAAGTTCTGGTTACAGAAGCTAAAGGTCAGTGAGGAACTTGGTTTGTTTGTTTTCTTGTGACTGAAAAGAGGATCAAATGAGATCTCAATCTATTTGTAAACAGGATTCCCTGAGAAAGTCACACCTCATAGAAGAGTGCAGGTTATGTCCTAGAGTTAAAAGCTCTAATATACTCTTTGTAAGGTTTGAAAGAACTTGACCCATTTATCCATCGCACCATGACCTTTAAAACAATACCAAACATGATGATCAAAACTTTATACTATGAAAATAAAAATGATATGCACAGTATGAAATGTGTAAGCATTTTCCCAGTGATCAGGGCCTGAAGAGATGAAGGGGAGAGGTGTGATAAGAAGAGGAGGTTCAGTTCCTGGGCATCAACGACCCCTGAGAGGAGGGCAGGACATAATTCCTCAGGATCTAGCAAAAAATGGGAATTTATTATTTTGTGTCCCAGCATCACAAACAACCTTAGGTCTTAGGACTTTGTGCCCTGTGTTCTCTGTCTTGTGCTGGTTCATTTCGATTCATGTGTAGTTGTAAGGCAGCTGGAAATGTTCTAAGAACTAAGGTTGTTTTTGATGCTAGGATACAAGACAATCAAACCCCATTTGTTGCTAGATTCTGAAGAATGATATCTTGCCCTCCCCTAAGGGGTTGTTGATGCCCAGGAATTGAACCCCTTCTTCTTATCACACCTCTCCCCTTCATCTCTTCAGGCCCTGATCACTTGGAAAATGCTTATGCTTTATTCTGTGTATATCATTTATTGTCATAGTATGAAGTTTTAATGATTCATGTTTGGTATTGTTTTAAAGGTCATGGTGCGATGGGTAAAAAGGTCTAGTTCTTTCAAATCTAACAGAGAGTATATCATAACTGTTTAACTCTAATCCATCACCTGCACTCCTCAAAGAGGTGTGACTTTCTCAGGGAAGCCTGTTTATATGTAGATTGAGATCTCATTTGATGTTCTCTTCAGTGACGAGAAAACAAACAAATCAAGTTTCTCGCTGACCATTGGCTTTGTTACATCTGGGTATATAAGGTGAATTGGCAAAAGACTCGAGGAAGGCTTCTGTAACCAGAACTTCCCACATTGCAGCTGTGTGTCTTGATTTGTAAGCATCTGTAAACAGAACTTCCCACACTGCAAATGTGTGTCTCAATTTCACCAGGTATGATAAACTTTGTGGTTTTATTTTATTCTTATACTATGTTAATAATCTTTGCTTAGTACATTAGGAATTTCTTTGTATATGCATTCTATGATTTTAATTAATGTTGTGCCTGCCTGGTGTAATAAATTGTTATTGTTAATATTATCTGAATTCTTCAAAGTTTGTTATTACAAGTAGATTGAAAGGAACCTGTTCTGTTACCGCAAAATCGATGTGTCAGGATAGGTAGGGCTAGTTTATACTAGATTTTTTAAAGGAGCATTGCTAAAGCTCACATGATTTCCACCTATCATCTGGCCTAGCAAGTTGCATGATCGTGACTAAAATAACTATTGTTATGTTTCTGAGCAAGCATATCGCGGCCAGACTTAATGATATTAGTTTACCCCGCAACCTCTGACTAGAGATCGGAACTGACCGTTTTGTGTCCGTGAGATCCATGAGCCCGGCCGGCGTGAGACTCTGAGCGACTGCAGGTCCCAATCGAAAGAATAACTCTAATATTAAATATTAAAATATGAAGATTTATAGACAAATTAACGCTTATCAACAGATACATTTGAAAGGACATATAAGTTATTTTATATTATGTTGAAATTGGAGTCAGATCGGTCTTTACCACAGAGTCATTTAAATTGAACTAAATTGTAACAGTTCTTGAATAACTTCATGTAGAAATCGCAGAGGAGAAGCCGAACACGAGATCCCTTAAACCACGACATTGGATTCCGTCGTTGGGCCTTTGGGTGGTCTTTTACATAGTTATGTCATATGTTATCTTTAGTCTTGTCTAGTTTAGTTAGTCCGTATTCGTGTTACCTGTCATGTTATACCCCTGTTTGTTATTTTACCCCTTTGTGGGTTTTTGTTTTGCTATTTATTATTATCATTGTCCTTTGTTAACCTGTTACCTGGTGTCTGCGCCTGGGTCCTCTGTCCTTGTCTCACCTCGTACCGTGACACACACAGGGCACTTTGCAAAGATAATTTGTAATTAAATTAGTTGTGAATACAAATCATTTTGTATTTTCTATGAAAGATTTCCTGCTTTTATTACACTGGGTCTTGCGTGATGTGTAAAGGACGTCAGTGGACGTCTATTCACAACATATTAACACTAATTTGGGCACTTCAATTCATCATTGTAGTTTTATTCAAGGTGTAAGCACAATGGCTTTTGTATATTTCATGAGAATTTTACAGAGGGTCATGATGGACTAAAATACATGTGTAAAGGACATCACTAGAGGACGTCCTCTCACAACCGATTCACAACTGGGTATTTATAGAATTACATGTAGCTAAAAGTCAAAGTAACAATTATACATGCAACCCAGGAGAACTGTTGACAATAATACATGTATCTAAATGCATTTTATGAAATGTTCTGTGTCACATATTTTTACCGATTTATACCATCCTACCGCGACTATTATTTCGGCCAGGGACAAGACGTTGCTGTCGGACCAATGTATGCTAGGATCAGGTCTCGCGATATCTCATCTCACCCGTAATATATGTATATATACACTGAACGAAATTATAAACGCAACACTTTTGTTTTTGCCCCCATTTGTCATGAGCTGAACTCAAAGATCGAAGACTTTTTCTATGTACACAAAAGGCCTATTTCTCACAAATATTGTTCACAAATCTGTCTAAATCTGTGTTAGTGAGTTATTTCTCCATTGCCGAGATAATCCATCCACCTCACAGGTATGGCATATCAAGATGCTGATTAGACAGCATTAATAATGCACAGAGATACCGTGAGGAGATCCTGAGGCCCATTCATCCATGACCATCCCCTCATGTTGCAGCATGATAATTCACCGCCCCATGTTGCAAGGATCTGTACACAATTCCTGGAAGCTGAAAACATCCCAGTTCTGCATGGCCTTGATACTCACCGGTCACGTTACCCATTGAGCATGTTTGGGATGCTCTGGATCGGCATATAACTGAAACTGTGTTTCAGTTCCTGCCAATATCCAGCAACTTCGCACAGGCATTGAAGAGGAGTGGACCAACATTCCACAGGACACAATCAACAACCTGATCAACTCTATGTGAAGGAGATGTGATTCACTGTGTGAGGGAAATGGTAGTCACACCAGATACTGACTGGTTTTTGGATCCCCAGACTCCCCAATACAGTAAAACTGGACATTTTAGAGTGGCCTTTTATTGTGGCCAGCCAAAGGCACACCTGTACACTAATAAAGCTGTCTGATCAGCATCTTGATATGTCACACCTGTGAGGTGGATGGATTTTCTCGGCAAAGGAGAAGTGCTCACTAACAGAGATTTAGACAGATTTGTGAACAATATTTGAAAGAAATAGGCCTTTTGTGTGCATAGAAAAAGTCTTATATCTTTGAGTTTAGCTCATGAAAAATGGGTGCAAAAACAAAAGTGTTGCGTTTATAATTTTGGTCAGGGTACATATAATATTATTTTATTTAAATCTAAAGACATTTTATATTCTTTCTCTTCAGACAAGCTTCCAGTTTACGAGCCAAACATCCCTGAGCCAACATCTAGAGCGGAGCTGCTCAAATGTGAGATACACTTCGAGAATCAAATAGACACACTCGAGGTTCACTTTTACAAAACTGACATGTTCATTTCATTAGACTGGATCGTTCTTTCATTGGACGAGCGAACTGCCAATAATGTTCTGTGGCTGTCAGAAGGCGGGTCTAAGGTGTCCCGTCTGATGACTGAGGTGTGTCCTTGCCTCAATAGGCCAGAGAGATTTGATCACTACCCACAGGTGAAACAAACACACTTGCACACACAATGGAACAGATTTTCATATTTGGCTCTTTTCCTTCATGTTTATTGTATGACTGTGTGTGTTTGTTCAGGTGATGTGTAAAGAGTCTATCTGGGCATCTCGCTGTTATTGGGAAGTGTCGTGCTCAGGTTGGGTTGTCATCGGTGTGGCGTACGAGGGTGCTGGCAGGAAGATAGGCGACGGTCAATGTGGCCTGGGGGAGAACGAGGAATCATGGGCTCTGGGATGGGACGGGTCCTGTTATGACGCCTGGCATAATGGAGTCAGCATGAGGGTTTTAGACATGCCTCACTGCAGCACCATAGGGGTGTATGTGGACCAGCCGGCCGGCCTGATCTCCTTCTTCACCGTGGAAACGGAAGAAAGTTCCAAGAAAAAGGATGTGAAACTTATTCACAGGTTCAAGAATCCCATAAAAGAGGGAATTGTGCCAGGTTTCTGGATGGGAAGCACTTCGTCATGTCTAATCCTGAAGAAAGAAGAATGAGATGAAAAATATAAATGGTCAGTGTAAAGATGTTTAATTCAGTTTTAAATAATAAATGTCAAATTTGCAACGGAGAGACCGGGGTGTCTTGTAACACATTATTATGACATTCAGGCTACACCAATGCTTAAATGAACCTGGCAAATCTTTTACATCATGTTTCTTGTAACATAATGATTTGAATGGGATTATGGGTAAATATTTAGAGGGTGAGCTCTGTCTATATGCATATCGTCGCTGTCGGGCGGAATCCTTGCATCTCCAAACCATTATTTTTCAGGAAATAAAAAAACTGCATTTTTTTAATATTAAACATTGTATCGTTAAAATTGGTATTATACCTTATATTGCTATCATATACAGTTGTGGATAAGCATTAACAAAACATTTCCCGAAAACCATGTTTAATCGGAGATACAAGGTAAAAAATAGCCGGGAGATATGAGATTACGCTGTCATTGATAAGAATGGTACGGACACAAACGTTGCTGCTGCCAGCAGTGTTCATCAAAGTCTGCGGTCGCGTTGAGCCGACGACGAGGCTTTAAGAGCTAATGAAAGCAAATGATCGTGGTTACATACATATTCCTAAAGTCTTTTTTAAATGTTAGAGCTATGAGTGATGGAATATCAAAATAAAACGTTAACCGACTAGACTATTTTATATAGGCGGAAATTAATCTGCACGCAAATAAAATTGGCGGTCGCGTTGACACTCTTGACAAGAGAAAAGGCTTCAATAGTTTACCAAAACTAATGACTTTGGTAACGTACATCGTCCTAAACTCTATTTTAAAGGTTTAAGAACTATAAGTCATGCAATACAAAAAATTATGAGCTGACTAGGTTGTCTCATAGGTGGAAATTAGCCTAATCTGGACGCAAATTAACATAGCTCACGGGTTTCCTTCTGCACCGAAGCATTACAGCTATCGATTTTAACACAACAGGACTACTCAAATGTATCTAACATAACTATTTTCACTCGTTATTGTCTAAAAAACAAACAGAGTTATCCGACTTTCAATCAGGCGACGTTATGACGAGAGGCTCCCGTAGAGTTGGAGTTACGAGACTTCTCAAACAGTTGAAGTGTCTAATGGAGTTAAGAGATTTACTCTCAAACGATTTTCAACACTTTAGATTGGTTAATAATTTGTAAAAATAACACACCCACATCGGATCTGAAATATGAAATTGACAAAATTTGGACATAGGAGGTTTCCGCCCAAAACAGCGACGATATTCTTAATTTCTGGACGATATATTCAATCTGGTGAAAAAAACTCAGGTCATTGAGATTTTATACCTACCTCTCCAGCGGCTTAGAGCACATGTCATCTCCATTTGGATTCTTGAAGACAATGTTTTTTTGAGAAAGTTTCATTTGGAAAAGCCATCAGTAAACTGGCTTTAAATCATTTCTCTGTTGTCAGATCACACTGAAGTACATTGCAGTACGTTAGGGAAGTTTGTAAAATCTGTTTTTGAACAATATGTTATTATTCACGGTATAATGTTCCTCAGTTTGTTTTTCAACTATTCAGAATGATTGGCTATTTAAATTTCAAGATTGCACATTTGTAAACCCTAGAAATTCTTGACATTAAACAATTGAATACAAAAAATACTTTTTCTTCTTTTACTCCTTTTATCCACCTCTGATTGCAATATAATACATGCAGTATTGTTGAAACTGTTGGTCGATTGAACACAAGGGTTTTTCTTTGTTTTGTCTGTACTGTTTTATCACTGCCTGTTTGAAGTGTATATGGGGAATTCTGTTTCAAGGCCATTGCCGGGCGAAACGGCAGTTGTATTTATGTACAGAAATAATCAAGGATTTTATATAGATCCATATGTTAGCAATCTCGCAGGATGGTCAGAGGGAATAAAACCGAAAATGTATATTCCCTATCCGAGGGAAGGTTCCTTTTCTGATGAGTGTATGTTATTGGCAAAGGGCATGGCACATGAAGGCTGGGGAGAACCAATGTGGGATTATTCATATATGAGTAAAGCTTATGCAGTCTGGAAAGACGTGAGAATGGTTTGGGACCAGGGTCCGGAAAAACAAAAAATTGTTGCCTATGCAAATCAAAACCGGTGGTCATTAGAAAAGCCGCCGGGATACACTGCCCCTTGCCCCTTGCACCCTCACTGTCGATAAAACCAAAAGCTTCCGCAAAACTTAACACAACAGGTCAAGAACAAACAGTCGAAATGAAACTGAAAAAATTTATTGATAAAAACACGGACATAACAACAAACCCTCAAAATTCAATGGTTTGGGTAAGAGCTGGAAACACCCTAAATGTTAGACCATTAAGAATGTCTGATATGGAAGCAATTTGTAAAAGTTTGCCTTCCCCACAATTATCAATTGAAAATGATAAAATCACAAACAGCGATACGGGGGAAAACAACACATGCGTTGTTTGGGAAACTTTTACAGATGTTGAAATATTTTTTTAGACAGATAAGAGTATTTCTTGATAAATTTCTAGGGAGTCAACAGGACTTATCCTTTGAAACAGGCAGCAAGAGAGACTCAGCTGCTAAATTTTTTGTGCGTTTTAAGAAAGCAACGATTAAAGATTTTAAATTGCCATTAAATAATGACATAAAGCCTCTGCATTTTAGCACTCTGTTAAATAACGTGAATCATAAACAAGCGCAATTGATCAGAATAACGACTTCAAACTTGCATGATATGACTTTAGAGAATGCCATGTTTATAGGCTATCCAGGAAAAAGGAACATTGAACAAACTTCTCTAAATCGGCAATTACCGCATCCTAGCCAAAGAAAGAAGTCAGAAATAATCTGCTTTCATTGCGGAAAGAGGGGTCATTACAAACGAGAGTGCAGACAGTTGCGCAAGCCGACTTCTGGTGACACACACAACAGCACACACCACAGTGCAGACATGAGAACACGGGTGCTTCATACCCAACCGAGTGGAATTCAAACCAAGCATAGGGATGCTCACAGAGTGATGTCGGTTCTGATTTATGTATGATGACCCTAACATTCTCGAGTAAAGGGGAGGTCGATGGTCTTAAACCATTTTTTCCACAAAATTATCAATTATTCCAGGTGCTCCATTAAATATTTTAGGTCGTGATATGATGCATAAATTAGGCATGGACATTACGTTTACTAATCACAAGGTTGTTTTTTCTTTTCTGTCTAGTTTACAGGCATCAGTCGATCCTTTGCCTACAAGAGGCTCAAAGGTATCTGCCTCCGGTGGCAGCGTGCCTACAGGGGTGGACTCCATGATTAACCCTTTGTTATGGTCTCAGTTCAGGGATGATACTGGTTTCATTGACATGGAACCTTACAGGGCTAAACTTAAAACAAACAAGCCTGTCTACATTAAACAATACCCTTTGTCAAAAGATAAGGAAGGAGATATTCAGTCTTTGATTGAAAATTTTGTCAAGCAGGGCGTCCTCGAACAAACACATTCACCATATAACACACCAATTTATCCTGTTGTGAAAGCTGATGGGAAAACTTGGAGATTAACTCAAGATTTAAGAGCATTTAATCGGCTAATTTTACCGCTCGCACCAATTGTGCCTGATGTTCTGACTGTTACGAATTCAGTGCCACATTCGCACAAGTATTTCACAGTAATAGATTTGTGTGCAGCTTTTTTCTCTATACCTGTGCACCCAGATACTCAGCCTTTGTTTGCGTTTACATTTAAAGGACAGCAATATTCGTGGAAACGCCTTGCACAGGGCTACGTAGACTCACCCGCTGTCTTTTCTGCAGCAGTGCACAGAACTTTGGCCAAAATGACTGATCTGCCTTCATCAGTTTGTGTTCTTCAGTTTGCAGATGACATTCTCATGTCGGGGGAGATGTAGGAGGACTGTGAAAAAGCATCTGTAATTGTTTGCAATGTACTTGCTGAAACAGATTTCAAAGCTTCGAAAGAGAAACTGCAATGGGTCAAAACTAAGATTAGATAGAAGTTAGATAACATAGTCACAGGTATGCCAGCATGTCTTCGTGCTGTGGCTGCAGCTGCTCTGATTGTACAGATGGCTGAGAAAACTTTGCTGTCATACCCTTTAATATGATATGCATCCCATCAGGTAGGTGTAATTTTACACAACATGCAAACATAACACATGACAGCGCAATGACGCTCAGGTTACGAGGCTACTCTGCTGGCAACGAAAAATCTTAGCATTCAAACGACAGCAAACATTTATCCTGCTTTGCTGGGTATTTTGGGTATGGTAGACATGCCAGATTTTAATGTTGAACATGATTGCATCTTTGAACTGACCTCCTCTTACTCTTCTAGGTTCGATCTGTTGGACACGCCCCTAGAGGGGGAGAACACATTTATGTTGATAGGTCTTTTTCAAAGCAGTCTGACGGTGTCTACCTCTGTGGCTATGCTGTGATTTCCAATTCTGGAGAGGTTAAAGAAGCTTTTGCTCTAGACTACAATTCGGCTCAAGCAGCAGAGTTGATAGCATTAATACGGGCCTGTGAGCTGATGACTGGAAGGAGAGTAACAATTAACACAGACTTTAGGTAAAACAGTGGTAAAAATCTTAACGAAGGAGATATTAGACCAGTCACCATAGAATCGGACAACGCGACAGGGTTCACGTCAAAAGTAACACAGCTCTTATCAAAAGCGTTGTCTATTGATTGCCATTTTAATATCCCGTACCATCCGTAAAGTGCAGCAGTTGTGAATCGAACACTGAAAACACGTTGGTCAGGAAGAAAGTGGGTTGATCTGTTGTCTGCAGTCTTGGCAGAAATAAGAATGACTCCATCTTCCACGACAAAATTGTCACCTTTCGAGGTACTAATGGGTAGACCATTCCCGACCCCGTGGGTCAAATGCCGGTCGGGTATTTCTTCTTTAGGTGATCTGGAGGTGATCCAGGAGGACTACGTGACTTCCCTAGTTGTAGAAATTCTATACGTGCTGATGGATCTTTGTGCCTTGTTCTTCCCTCAGAGCAGCCTACTCATAACTTTGTTCCAGGACAAAAAGTCTTTGTGAGGAGTCTGAAGCCAACAAAGGTTGGAGAACCAAAGTACCACAGACCTGCGACTGTGCTTGCCGTAACACAGACAGGAGTTCTGACGGACTACCAGCCACAGTGGATACACGCTTCCAGATTGAATTGGCGTTCTGCAGGAGAGCAGGCCAGCTCCAATTTAACATAGAATCTCAACAGGGGATTCACCCTACTACACCTCAGGGTGAAGAAAGCACTGACTAAGCTGAGGAAAGAACTATCTTTCGTGAGGTGGGGGCCACCCAAACCAAGAAGATAGAAGGCCCATTGAGCCAACAGTGCTGACTCTGTAGCTTACCCTGAGGTGCATTGAGGGCCAAATTCTATTCTAAAATGAAAAATGGGAAAAATTGTTATCCTAAGTGCATATTTCCCATGGAATTCTTAGATATCAATTCCTATACTGCGTGCACACTTACAGAAGCCCTTATTGTGTTTGGCCCAGATATTCTTAAATGATAGAACCTAACCGGCCATGGCACCTGTTCAAGCAGCCAGGTAGACTGCGTGGAACAACGATTATTCTAATCCTAATAAGTATAATAATCACTGGTATAATCCTAAATCAAGAACTAAAATTAAAGAGAAATGAACATTTTACAATAGACATGATTTTAAATGATGATGGTAACTGCGAGATGCCAAAACAAATGTCTCTTATAGTACAAATGACTCTGAATATTCAAGAAGGAAAACCAAACAAAAATGCGCGAATGAAAGTATCATTTTATTAAAGATTTTGTATTAACACCTTGTTCTTCAAAGGGACACAGGACTGGTTGTAAGACCGAAAGGCAGTCGACAGGCTCAAACTCGACTGGCCGCATGAACAAGAGGCCCCCTCGGGCCCTCCCTTTCTTTGAGGATCTCCACGGCGAGCTATCTCGCTCATGGCAGAAACCTCATTCCTCCTGTATTTGTGCCTTTGACGTCGATTTACTCAACCATCGTTGGTGCGAAGACACAGGGATACATGGCGATGCCAAGGGTGGAAGAGATGCTGGCTAGCTATCTCTCCCCTGGGACGTCGATATCCCTGAAAAAGCCTTCTCTTCCCACCAATCCTTGCAGAGTCACATCTGCGCTCGTGGGAAAGGCTTTTCAGGCAGCGGATCAGGCTGTTGCTGTCCTGCACACCATGGCGGTTCTGCAGAAATACCAGGCTGACCTACTGGATGATGTCAGCACTGGCGGGTTTATTGACGAAACAGTGTTTTCAGACCTACGCTGCGCCACAGATTTCTCTCTTCATGCAACCAAGCAGACGGCCCGTACCATCGGCCATTCTATGGCTGCTTTGGTTACTGCGGAGAGGCACCTGTGGTTGAACCTCACAGGCATCAAGGACAGGGACAGAGCATTCCTCCTTGATGCCCCGATCTTGCCTTCCGGACTGTTTGGAGATGCGGTTAATACCGTTGTCACCAGGTTCCGGGAGGCAAGACGACACGAGGAGGCATTCGTCAAATATCTACCCCGCCGTGCTCAAGCGTCTGGAGTGTCGGCCACCCACTCTGGATCAGTTTCCCAATCCCGGCCAGGCACACAGTCTCGGGTGGGTCCGGTCTACCTGAGGCGTGAGGTCCTCAGGGAGAGTGTGGCGAGTCGCACCCCCAAAAAGTTGACAATCAAGATGAGTGTGTCTCAAATTCAATGTCACGACTGGTTTGTGACAATCGATCTCAAAGACGCATACTTTCACATAGAGATCTTGCAACAACACAGAAGATTCCTGAGGTTCGCTTTCGGGGGCGAAGCTTATCAGTATCTGGTTCTTCCATTCGGCCTAGCCTTGTCACCCCGCACGTACACAAAATGCATGGATGCAACTCTGGCTCCTTTGCGACTCCGGGGTCTGACCGTGGCTGTATTTCATTATTGGTGCTGCTAGACCTTAGTGCTGCATTTGACACCATTGACCACAGCATACTCCTGCATAGACTTGAAAATTCTGTCTGCATTAACGGAATGGCATTGAAATGGTTTAAGTCTTATTTATTTGACCATTTTCAATTTGTAGCAATAATCAATGAGGTGTCCCGCAAATCGCAAGTCCAGTACGGTGTCCCACAGGGCTCAGTCTTAGGGCCTCTGCTCTTCACATTATATTTGCTACCTCTAGGTGATATAATAAAGCGACACGGAATTAGCTTTCTGTCATGGTTCCACCATCATGTCATGTTTTATTCCTGTCTCAAGTGGAGCCATGGCATTGCCTGATGGTTTTATGTGGGAAAGACATGGTTCTTTCTCATGTCTTGTCATAGTTCCCTACATCTCGTTCCTCGTCAGCCTCTCCTTAGTGCTTATCCCCAGCACCTGTTCCTCGTTATGATCCTGTGTTTGTTCCCTTTAAAACACCCTTGTGTTCATTGTCCTGTGCTCGTTCATTGTATACCATACCTTGTTTGATGTCGATGTTTCCTAGTCGCTGTATCCTGTTTCCTTGTCTGCCAAGTTCTGTTTCCTCTGTGTTTAGTAAGTCTAGTTTTGTTAATGTAAGTTTTATATCAAGTTTTTGTTTTCTTAGTTTAGTCAGTCCGTGTTCTTGTTTTTGTTTAGAGTATCCTGTCTTGTTTTAACCCATTGTGGGTTTTGTTTTGCCTTTTTGTTAGTCTTTGTGATAATAAATACCCGTGTTCACCCCTATGTCTGTCTGTGCCTGCACTTGGGTTCTCCTGCCATGTCTTCCCGTGAAATCCCTGACAGAATGAACGAGCCACGTCCGAACCCAGCAGGCAGCATGGATGGTACGGCGTCAGTCCCACGGTCTCTCCAGGCCCACTTAATGCTCTGTTTCCGCCAGGGGAGTGTCGGTGACCGAGTTCGCCAAGCTATTCTCGATGGCGGCGGTGATGACCGAGTTTGGAGAGGAAGAGTTGAAAACAATTTTCAACTGCTGCCTCACTCGGCGCCTCACGCCGTCAGAGAAGAGGCTGCTGGCTCCCCTGGGGTTTACGGAAATGGTCAGGCTCGTGAGCAAACTGAACGATCCTGAAGGTGAAGTTCCGCTTGGGACTTCCACCTCGCGGTCGAGCACTCCGAAGGATCTCGTCCTGGTCGCCACTACCCTGGGGGACTCAGTACCCGCTGGCTTGAGCTCCATGGTCGCCGGTCCCTCTGGTGGAGTCCGAGATGAGTGGGGGAGGAGAGACTCTGGGACGCCGCCAATAGACTCCTCTGTCCCAGAAACCCCTCTGTCCTCCTCGGGCCCAGCTAAGGGTCCGATTTTCCAGAGGATGAGGCAGGGTAGAGGAGCGTCCAGTCCGGTGCAGCATCCGATCCCGAGTCCAGAGGTCCCGAGTCCGGAGGTCCCGAGTCCGGGGGTGTCAAACCCCAAATATTTTTTGGGGGGGCGCCATGGGGAGGTGATGGTCCGAGTGGCCAGCCCGGCCACAGATTCTCCCCAGCAACCAGCACCAAGTCCGGTACAGCAACCGACACCAAGCCCGGTCCAGCAACCGGCACCAAGCCCGGTCCAGCAACCGGCACCAAGCCCGGTCCAGCAACCGGCACCAAGCCCTGTCCAGTCGACGTTCCAGCCAGCACCAAGCCCTGTCCAGTCGACGTTCCAGCCGGCGTCAAGCCCTGTCCAGCCGGCCTTCCAGCCATGGTCCAGCCCGGCACTCCAGCCGGGATTCAGCCCGACATTCCTGCAGGGGACTAGGACAGTTCCCCCAAGGACTTCCCATGTCAAGCCCCCTGGGGCTCTGCGCTCTGGCGCGTCCCCAAGGGCTGGAACTTCCCCACCCAGCCCTACCCCTTCTGGACTTCCTCCCATGTTTCCTTGTTTGCCCCCACCCCCCCTCCCTTGTTTGTTATTTTTATTATCGCACCCGAACCCATTTGTGATTATTTCTTGTATGCCCCTTGTCATGTTCACCTTGTCTGTCTGGTTTATGTCCTTGTCCCAGTTAGTCTTGTCTTGTTAGTGACCCCTTGATGAACACCTGGAGGTGTTCATTTAAGGGGGGGGGCTTATGTCATGGTTCCACTATCATGTCATGTTATATTCCTGTCTCAAGTGGAGCCATGGCATTGCCTGATGTTTTAATGTGGGAAAGACATGGTTCTTTCTTGTGTCTTGTCATTGTTCCCTACATCTCGTTCCTCGTCAGCCTCTTCTTAGTGCTAATCCCCAGCACCTGTTCTTCGATATGATCCTGTGTTTGTTCCCTTTAAAACCCCCTCGTGTTCATTGTCCTGTGCTCGTTCATTTTATACCATACCTTGTTTGATGTCGATGCTTCCTAGTCGCTGTATCCTGTTTCCTTGTCTGCCAAGTCCTGTTTCCTCTGTGTTTAGTAAGTCTAGTTTTGTTAATGTAAGTGTTATATCAAGTGTTTGTTTTCTTAGTTTAGTCAGTCCGTGTTCTTGTTTTTGTTAAGAGTTTCCTGTCTTGTTTTACCCCATTGTGGGTTTTGTTTTGCCTTTTTGTTAGTCTTTGTGATAATAAATACCCGTGCTTACCCCAACGTCTGTCTGTGCCTGCACTTGGGTTCTCCTGCCATGTCTTCCCGTGAAATCCCTGACAGCTTTCACTGTTATGCTGATGATACTCAACTTTATATTTCCTCGACGCTTCATGAAACTCAGAAGTTCCATCGAATAAAGGAATGCATAGTTGACTTAAACAAAATGGATGAGTACCATTTTTTCACAACTGAACTCGGACATAACAGAAGTGTTACTTCCTGGACAGAAAACCGCCCTTACTTAACAACCAAGAATACTGCTTAACTATTGACGGATGCTCCATAAAATTCTCGTCATCAGCTAAGAATCTTAGTGTTGTATTCGACAGTAATCTGTCATTTGAGAGCCATGTCGCCAACACCTGTAAAATTGCATTTTTCCATTTTAAGAAAATTTCTAAACTACGTCATATGCTGTCACTGTCAGATGCAGAGAAATTAATTAATGCATTCATGACATCAAGACTAGATTACTGTAATGCACTTTTAGGTGGTTGCCCTGCAGGCCTATTACAAAAACTGCAACGTGTTCAAAACGCGGCAGCTCGAGTTCTTACCCGTACAAAAAAGTATGAGCATATAACCCCGGTTCTGTCAACCTCGCACTGGTTACCTATAATGCATCGCATTAACTTTAAGATCTTGTTTATTACCTATTAAGATCTACATGGTCTGGCGCCGCAGTATTCGAATGAACTTCTATTGTATTACAATTAGTGGTGGGCATAGATTAATTTTTTTAATCTAGATTAATCTAGATTAATTCCAAGATTAATCTAGATTAATCTAGATTAAAATGGCTCATTTGAATTCTGCCGAAGGCATTCAGAATATGTGTGCTACCCAAATAATGACTAAAAGTAAGTCTTTGAGAACGGGTTTCTCAAGCCAGGTGGCGCATTAGACCAGTGGCAAATCTCCTGTTTCCAAAATGCATCCCAAACTGCTTGAGAAAGCTGTTCTACTATGATAATTGGTGATGAAAATTAAATTATGTTCAATAAGATGAACTTGTGTTTACTTCCGCATTAGCTAAGGGATGATTTGCGTTTAGGTGGTACTTGAGAGTGGAAAAGCTCCTACAGTACATTTACATTTAGTCATTTAGCAGACGCTTTTATCCAAAGGGACTTACAAAGAGTGAGGGAGCAACAAGCGATATGTCATACAGGAGCCATAATACATTAGATCTCAATACAAAGTTACTGGTTTCAACTAAAGCTAGACCACTACCTGTTGAAAGTGTTTTTTTAACCAATTCCGCATTGCACAAGGCGCAAACAACATTAGTCTTGTCGATGTTTCTATTGGGAAGCTTCTTAAAAATGAATATTCCCTGAAGCAAACCCGGCGGCTTCATAGCTGCATCCATGTTAGCACGTCACGTTTGATGCGGTAATTTCACAGTAACGTTATGTTGTGTTCAGACCAAACGCGAATGGCGAGTCAAGCGCGAGTGATTTATATGTTAATGAAAAGAGCCAATAGACCTACTTGCTGCGCGAATCAAGCCCTGGTTATGAGATGATGAGGCGGTGCTAAGGACGCGAATGAAGCCCTGGTTATGAGATGATGAGGCTGCTTCTGCTTCCGCGAATGACGCGAATCACGCGAGTTGAAAAATCTTGTTCTCGCCCCGTACAGTGCAGTTAAGCTGGTATACATCCGCGCTAAAATATCCAGGTGAAAGTCATCATAGCTTGCGTAGTATAGACCCAGCTCCCAACCCAACTTTGAGAATAGATTAACGGCGACATTTTTTTTATCGCGCGATAAGAGTCTCACTGCGTTAACGCCGTTAACGGCCCACCACTAATTACAATCCTCCACATGCATTACGCTCTCAGGCGTCCTGTCAGTTGGTAATACCTAGAATTTACAAAATCAAGTGCATGTGGTAGCTCCTTTTCTTATCTAGCGCCTAAACTTTGGAATATTCTTCCCTGCACTGTCCGGGAGGCAGACACACTCTGTCAGTTTAAATCTAGACAAAAGAAGCATTTTTTTCAATCTTACATACACTACACTTCCATAATATTAATCCTCAGAGGATTTAGGCTGCATTATTTAGATCAACCGGACCCAGAAACACATCCAACAACAAAATGATGTACTTGTTGCATCAAAGAGTGCAGAACAGTACTCAACTCTCAGCCAGTCTTGTCTTTTTGTTCCAAGGTTACCGCAGGATGCAGTTCATGCCCAGACCTGATGGGAGAGCTGAGAATGGGAAGCGGTGACCTGACAAGAGCTGAGATGATAGAGCTGGATAAAGGACGTGGCAACTTGACACGATTTTTCTACACTTCAAATGCTATTAGATTGTTAATGATAATCTTAAATCTATAATTTACCTTATTAGTACGTTTATTTATTTTTTTATTTAGCCTTGTTGTGCAAGCACTGTTGAGCTTGTGCAGAGGCAGCAGCTTTTGCCAGAGGGGAACTGGAATCCCCTGGTTGGGCCTGGGTTCTCCTGAGGGTTTTTTTCTCGATTGGAGTTTTGGGTTCCTCGCCACCGTTTGCATATTGTTTTGCACTATTTGCCTGGCCGGGGGGGCTGCTTTAGAATTTAGAAGTTAGACATAATTCATATTGCATTTAAGAATTTATAGTCCGTTTAATATTTGACCGGTGGTTATCTCTCCTTTATCTCAAATGTCTGCTTTCACTGTGCGTGTGTGAGAGTATGTTTGCGTGTGTGCGTCTATGTCAATGTGAGTAAGTATGTATGCATATTGTGTATGTGGAGCATTTGTATGTCTGTCTTTTGTTGTTTTCACCTTTTTCTTGTTTTTACAGGTATATGTCTTTAGTTGTTTTTCTTGTATTCAATGTGTCTCATGTACAGCTGCTTTGTAACAATGAAAATTGTGAAAAGCACTATTAAAATAAAGTTGAGTTGAGAGATTTTTTATCTCAGGCATAGGGGACTGTGTTTCATCCTCGTCCCGAGCTCTGGAACCTCCATGTCTGGCCCTTGAAGGGCACCAGCTGAGAGGCACTGGGCTCCCGCCTGACGTAGTAGAGACTATTCTAAGTGCTAGGGCTCCCTCCACTAAAAGGTGCTACGCCCTTAGATGGAGCGTTTTTGACAGATTGTGCCTTGCACACCATGCAGACCCAATTCACTGCCACATCGTTTCAGTGTTGGAATTTCTGCAAGAGAAACTGTCCTCAGAGATAAGCCCCGGTACTCTCAGGGTTTACTTGGCCACCATTTCGGCCTGCCACGCCCTGATTGATGGGGTTTCTGTGGGAAAGCACCCTTTAGTTGCCCGCTTCATTCGAGGAGCGAGGCGACCGATGCCTCCTTTTAGCGACTTAGCGACAGTGCTCGAGGGTCTAGGTAGCGCCCTCTTCAAATCTATGGAGTCAGCGCCTGTCAGGCTTCTCACCTTTAAAATGTTTTTTCTAATGGCAATCACCTCTCTTAAGAGAATCGGAGATTTGCAGGCGTTCTCGACCTCGCCGTCCTGTTTAAATTTGTGGATTGGTGGACAAAACACATGTGGATTGGTTGGGCAAACTCCCATGAACCCTTCAGCACCCTGGAGAGGGTATAGAGCTGGTCCAGTGTTCCACGACCGGGATGGAAACCACACTGTTCCTCCTGAATCCGGGGTTCTACCATCGGCCGGATTCTCCTCTCCAGTACCCTGGCATAAACTTTCCCGGGGAGGCTGAGAAGTGTGATCCCCGATAGTTGGAGCACACCCTCCGGTCCCCCTTCTTAAAAAGAACCGATTATTATAAATAGCAAATTAAACAGGCAGAACAATATTTATTAAACTTATTTTTGCCTCGTGCTCTCTGTATATCAGGTGTAACTCGTCCTACAGTTTCGCTTCTGCCGGCGTCCAGTAAAGAGATTTCCAGTAAGCAGACAGCAACACTGATGTGTGTGGTCAGCAAGGGCTTCCCTTCAGACTGGAGCTTGAGCTGGAAGGTGGATGGGAACAGCAGGTCTCAGGAGAACAGTGCTTGACTCCTGCAGAAGAACGGTCTGTACCGCTGGAGCAGCAGTCTGACTCTCTCTGAACACGACTGGATCAAGAGCGTCTCAGTGAGCTGTGAAGCCACACGAGGAGACCAGACAGTCACTGAACAAGTGAAGAGAGATCAGTGTTCTCAATAGATCTAAAATTCAATAAAAGAAAAATAACAAATGATTTTGTCGATTTCTTTTGTCTCTTTTGAACTTGAATATGTGTTGGGTCATTTGGGTCAAACTCAGGGCTTTAAGTTTATAAGTACACTTGACTCAGTGAACCATGAACACTTGCAGATACTTTTATCAACCGGTGATCCATTGTATGTTTGTGGTGTGACAAAGACATGAAACTCACGAGAGTGTGTGAACATCTGCTGTGTTGTGAGAGGAACAGAATCCTGATGATGCAAATCTGAGTTTCAGTTTCACTGTTTCTCACTTTGTTCTCTGGAATGAAGCAATTCAGTTTCCACTGACAGTTAACACACTGAATCATTTATTTTGTGAACACATAATCTGTATTACTCTTTACTTCTCATTCAGTGTGTCCAGATCCACCCTTTTCATCACTTCGTAAACATCTGAAGTTTTCTTTATTTTGTCAGTTGCCTTTGGCTGCTCACTGGGACTTTAAGACACTGAGACTATAAAAATTGTTTAAACTATTTTTATCATATAAAGCATGATAAACAATGTTAGAATTACTGTGCTGCTTTAATGTTTAGTGTGTAATAGTGTGTGTGCAGCAGCAGAATCAGTCAGTTGTGTCAGTGTCAGTCTGACACAGGGTGGGCTACAGACTGGAGGTGAACTGAATCTACAGTTCAGGGTTACAGATTCATCTGGTGCAGCAGTTTTCACTGAAGGACATTGAGTTACTGTGATCTGTGATTTACAACCTGGAAAATAAATGATAAGATACTAATGTAAAATGCAGTTAATAGAAAAAAGAAATAGAAAATAAAAGTGTCCAGATGAAGCTCATTGTTAATGTTTATAACAAGTTTATATTTTATGTGTGTTTGTAAATGTTTATGTTCATGTGTATGTATTTTTGTACTGATGTTTGATTATTTGTAGATTTAGATTAACTCTGGACTTGTCATTGATGATCAGATGATCAGCATCATATGTTATTATCTTTAATGGCACAATATCAAGAATCATTTTTGAAAGGGACACACAGTTTCATATCATCACAAAAACATTATATTTTTTTAAATAAGAAAGCTGACAAGCATTAAATACTTTTCATTGGTCAAACATTAAAAGCCCACAGACAAAATGAAAAATAGATTTTAGTCTGATGGCGAAGGTGTAGTGTTGAGGGTGAAATGTAAGTGTAAAACTATTTATTTATAATATTGACAGAGAGTATTGTGTGTCTGTAGTTCCTCTTTGTCAGGAGGAGGTTTTTGTACGGCTCTGTATCACTGTGTGAGTGGAAAGTCATAATACTGTTGACAGTAATAATCTCCTGCATCTTCAGTCTGAACATTTCTGATATTCAGCATGAAGTTTGTGTTTGATCTTCCATCAGTAAATCTCTCAGACACTCCAGACACTCGGCTACCAACACTCGAGAAAAGGAGTTTGGGTGTTTGTCCAGGTTTTTGATGATACCAGGCTAAATAAGTAGAAACTGAACTGCTGGATCTACAGTTGAGAGTGACGCTCTCTCCTACTGACACCATCTGAATGGTGGGACTCTGAGTGAGAATAATCTCACCAAAACAACCTGTCACAACACAAACATCAGTAAAACATTCATTAAGAGACACAAACACATGTAGTGATCTGAATTAGACAAATGCATTTCCAGATGTATTTTTTTGCCTGTCATGAATTGATAGATTATTTTGTGTTTTAATCTCACCTGTAAGTAAAAGCATTAGAGAGCAGATGAGAGTTTGTGCCGTCATATTGCCAGTGAATGAGTGAGAAGTGAAGGAGCAGTGATGTTGCTTTAATGATTGACTGACAGTCTGATGTTGTGATGAGATCAGACCTGTGACACACAAATTCAAATCTGTTTCCTGTCTCACTGTACATTGCAGGACAAACATTTCAAATGAAGATGAACTTTAGAAAAGGTGCAGTAAATATACTATTATATATATATATGTTAAATTCAAAATTTAAATGGAAAGACGCTCTCAAACCTATAATGCAGAATACAGAATCTGGAAACTTTCTCACACTATGACATAATGTCCAACACTAATGTCACTGTTATAGTTTAAGGTGTGTTTTCAGTGAATCACAGTTTTGTGTTTTGATTCTCAGCTATCAGTCATTTATGTTACTGGTTTGTTGATATTCTACAAACAAGCAACATGCAAAAATCTGTTTACTTGAAGGATCAGTTAAAAGGGAAAATGATTCAATATCTTTGAATTTGGACAAACAATAAATATAATGTATTAGTTTCATAAAAAGAAACACTTTCTCCAGCAGTGTGTGTGCAGCTGCAGTGTCAGTTACTCTGAGGGGTTTTTGTGCGACTCGTTTTTACTGTGTGAATATCCTTGTTGTTATGTCATTAGTAAGTAACAATGAGGAGGCGTATGGACATAAAGAATACTTTATATAAAACAAAGAAAGTAGCAGAATAGTATAACGCATGTAGTCGCTGGTGTAACACTTCTCACTCTCCGTCTCCTATTCCCACATACCCATAGAAGCAACCGCCTCTACTGCCACCTACAGGTAAACATGCACATAAGAACACAACATATTCCCTCATTACTTAAAGCAAACTGTCTACACAGTTTTTAACGAACAACAACACGAAAATCCAATAAACAAAGTTACTATAGTACCAAGTATACACTTTGAAATAACACAATTACTTGCAATTAGACTAGGAAAATAAAGCATCATAAGAATTATTAGAATGTAGCATTCATATGAAAATCTATTATAAGATGACCTATGAATTACTCAAACTTTATAGACATGTAATGCAAGATGACTATGTAACGTAACCTTCCATCCAATGAGGAGGTCGGCTTACAGGGGTAGAAACCCTTTGCAAAACTTCAGGAGCTTGAGGCTCTGCAGGAGGAAGAAACTGAAAGGACAAGTCCACAGCATCTGTGTCAGTAGCCTCCAAAACAGGTGCAACAGTACGAGCCAGATGAGAAGTATGCCATTTCTTCCCGTCGGATAACAGGTAAGTACAAACCCCCAGTTTACGCACAATTTGGAGAGGATTACCAAATTTCGGATGTGCTTTCGGAACATGAGTTGGAATGCGCACACGCACCCAATCCCCCACTATAAAATCAGGAGCACGAGCTACACGTTTAGAATCAGTGTATGCTTATATTTTCTGTTGTTTCAAAGAGATTCGCTGAAAGAGCGCAGGAGCATCCGTCTGCGGCAGGGAAGGAGGAAGAACATTAAGACGCGTTCGCATCTTTCGTCCATGAAGCAACTCAAACAGGGATAACCACGTAGCAGAATGAGGTGTTGCACGATACACTTGGAGAAATTCCATGACTGTAGGTTTCCACGGCTTTGATTCCAGAACAGCAGACTGAATGCAGCTTTTCAACACGCGATGAAACCGTTCCACAGCTCCATTCGCAGCTGGGTGGTACAATGAAGTACGTTCGTGGTGAATATCTCTCTCTTTCAGAAATTTTGAAAAATCAGCAGAGGTGAACTGAGGCCCGTTATTTGACCCGACAGTACGTGGATTGCCTTATCTGCTAAACACAGATGACAAGAAGGCGATAACATTCTGAGTAGTGACGGAAACGGTGAAAGCAACTTCAGGCCACTTACTGTGATAGTCAATCAATGTGAGCGCATAACGACAGTCTCCCACAGCTGTTTCAAACAGGCCCACCACATCAATAGCTATCTTGTCCCACGGAACAGACGGAAAAGGAACTGGCTGCAACGGCGCAGCTGAGGTGTTGGCAGTTTTGTCAGAGGACAAACACAGTTGACAGGTCTGGATGTGCTCTATAACTAGGCAATCAATGCCCGGCCACCAGTACAGTTCACAAAGCCATTGTTTGGTACACACAATTCCCCGATGACCCGCGTGAGCTAATTTAATTAATGTGTGCCGTAGCACGACAGGAACAATAAGGCGCTGTCCCTGAACACATAATCCTGCTGCACAGTTAGTTCGTTGCGTAGATGAAAGTATGGACGTAGAAGAATATCCACAGAAGTTGAAGAAGAAGGCCACCCGCGAGCTATTTGAGCACGTAATGCACTCAGTTCCCAGCATGCTGCGGAGGCAAAAGCAACCTCAGCAGGCGACAAAGCTGACATCTCCGAAGACAGAAAAGTCACAAACTCTGGTTCAGGATCGAAGTTGTCGTCAGCTGATGCAGGCAAAGGCAGACGAGAAAGAAAGTCGGCCGTATTATTTTGAGCTCCAGGCCGATAAACAACATCATAGTTAAAGCACATAAACCACGCTGCCCAGCGCGCAATACGCATTCCGGCGCGATCAGTTCCTTTGGATGAGAAAAGCACAGTTAAAGCCCGGTGATCCGTGCGTAGGAGAAATTTACGACCCCACAAGTAAGTTCGCCACTTTTCAACGGCCCAAACACAAGCAAGTGCTTCCCTTTCAATGGTCATGTACATGCGTTCAGTAGATGACAATGTCCGGGACGCAAAAGCAACAATGCCCTCTGTTTTATCCTCGTGAACCTGAGCAAGAACAGCTCCCAGGCCATAGGCAGAGGCATCCGTAGATAATACCGTAGGCAAATCTGGGTCGAATAATGCGAGACCAGGGCTGTGAACAAGCAATTTTTTTACAGCCTCAAAGCATTTCTGCGACTCCTCCGACTAGGCGAAATCGGAGCCCTGTCTGATGCAAGCCCGCAGAGGCTCCACGAACGTGGCGAAATTTGAAATGAACTTACTATACCAGGATAGTAGACCGAGGCAAGAGCGGAGTTGTGTTGCATCTGTTTAGATTAGATGATTAGATTCAACTTTATTGTCATTACACATATACAAGTACAGTGTAACGAAATGTAATTTAGGTCTAACCAGAAGTGCAATTAGCAAGTGCAGGATATACAGTGTGAATAAATACAGAATACAATATTAGGAAAATACTATACAATGGGCATGTACTATGAAAATGTGACAGTCGGTATGTACTATGAACAATATAGACAGAAGGCTATATACTGTGAACAGTAATGTACAGGTGGTTATGAACAGATAACAATATAGACTATACAATAGTGCAAGTGACTTGAGTGTGCATTAGTTACAGACATTAGCTATTAAAGTTACAGTGCAGTAGATGAGTTGATGCGGTTATTAAAGGTACAGTGCAGTACATGAGTTATTGAAGTTATAGTGCAATACATGAGTAGATGCAGATATACATTTACAGTGCAGTAGATGAGTTAGTGCAGTTATTGAGGTTACAGTGCAGTAGATGAGTTAATGCAGTTATTGAAGTTACAGTGCAGTAGATGCGTTAATGCGGTTATTAAGGTCACAGTGCAGTAGATGAGTTAATGCAGTTATTGAAGTTATAGTGCAATAGATGAGTAGATGCAGTTAGTTATGCAATAGATGCAGTTATGCAATAGATGAGTTACAGTGCAGTAGAGAAGTTGGTGCAGTTATTGAAGTTACAGTGCAGTAGATGAGGTAATGCAGTTATGAAAGTTACAGTGCAGTAGATGAGGTAATCTAGTTATGAGAGTAGTCCATTAGTGCAAATGAGCATTCAGTGTAATATTCCTGGTGTGCAAGTGAGCAGTATAGAGTGCAAATGATGCTGTGTGTGTAAACAGTCCGAAAGAGCAGATACATGAAGTTGTCATGAACTCTGGTGTGAGACATGGCGTGAGAACCCAAGTGCAGGCAGACGACAAGGCGGATGAAGGGGTTAACAAATGTATTTATTTAACAAAGACAAAAGGGCAAAACAAAACCCACTATGGGGAAAACAAGACTGGGTAAACTAAAACAACACAAGAACACGGACTAACTCAACTAAGAAAACAAAGACTTGACACAATAAACTAACACTTACTAAGACACGTTGGAAACAGGAAACAGGAACAACAACTTGGCATAACATTAACAGGAACGAGTACAAGAACATGTACCTCAAACAATGCACGAGCAACGAGACAAAGAAACATGAGGACTCTTTATAGGGAAGGTAATTAACACAAACTAGGAAACAGGAGGGTTGGGCAATGACGCGACTTGAGGAGAGTATGGAAGACCGCAAGGGTCAAAAATATCTCTCCTCACATGAAAACAGAGGATTCTGTATGATTCCACCTCCAAACCAAGAAATACCTGACAAGGAGAGGTGGAACCATGACATGAAGTACTGGTGTGTACAGTTCAGTCATGAATGGCAGCCCTGTAGTGCAATGTAAAGAATGTAATAGCAGCATTAAAGTTAAAGTTATGAGGGGTAGTGGAATCAGCGGGGAGCAGAGTTCAATAATGAAACAGCTCTGGGAAAAAAGCTGTTTCCTAGTCTGCTGGTTCTTGTCCGGAGGCACCTGAAGCGCCTGCCGGAAGGCAGGAGAGTAAACAGTCTATGAGCGGGGTGAGAGGAGTCCTTGAGAATGCTGCGAGCTCGACGCAGACAGCGTTTCTTTTGGATGTCCTCAATGGAAGAGAGTGTAGTCCCTGTGATGCGCTGGGCTGTTTTCACCACTCGCTGCAGTGCCTTGCGCTCAGCAACAGAACAGTTCCCGTACCAGACTGTGACACAGTTGGTCAGGATGCTCTCTATCGTGCAGCGATAGAAGTTCACCAGGATAGTTGAAGACAGTTGGTTCTTCTTCAGTGTCCTCAGAAAGAAGAGACGCTGGTGAGCCTTCTTGACCAGGCATGAGGTGTTGGTGGTCCAGGACAGGTCCTCCGAAATATGGGTCCCCAGGAACTTAAAACTGGAAACACGTTCAACAGCCATCCCGTTAATGTGGATGGGGTCGTGTGTGCCTCCTTTCGCCTTCCTGAAGTCCACTATGATCTTCTTTGTCTTGGAGGTGTTAAGGAGCAGGTTGTTGTTAGAGCACCATGTGGCCAGGTGCCGTACTTCCTCCCTGTAAGCAGTCTCATCGTTGTTGCTGATGAGACCAATCACTGTTGTATCGTCTGCGAACTTGATGAAGGAGTTAGATCCATTCACAGGTCTGCAATCGAGTGTGAAAAGGGAGTAGAGAAAGGGGCTCAGTACGCAGCCCTGTGGTACACCAGTGTTGAGGGTGATGGTGGTGGAGCAGATGTGGCCTAACCTAACAAGCTGAGGCCTGTTCGTCAGGAAGTCCATAATCCAGTTGCAGGTTGAATTGTTAATGCCTAGGTTTCCAAGTTTGATGATTAGCTTGGAAGGGATGACGGTATTGAATGCAGAGCTGAAGTCTACAAACAGCATGCGTGCATAAGTGTCCTTATTATCCAGATGTGTGAGCACCGAGTGCAGCGCCATGGACACCGCATCATCTGTGCTCCTGTTGCTACGGTAGGCAAATTGGTATGGGTCCAGTGTGGATGGTAAAGAGTCTTTTAGTTGTGACAGGACCAGCCGCTCAAAGCACTTCATAACAATGGGTGTGAGTGCTACAGGGCGGTAGTCATTCAGGCACGTCGGGCTGGAATGTTTTGGAATGGGCACAATGGAGGTGGATTTGAAACATGCTGGAACCACTGCTTGGGCAAGGGACAGGTTGAAGATATCCGTGAAGACCCCAGCGAGCTGCTCCGCACATGCCCTGAGTACGCGACCAGGGATGCCATCAGGACCAGCAGCCTTGCGTGCGTTTATCCGGCTTAGTGCAGTATAAACATCTGTGGAGTTTAGTGTGAAGATTGGGAGGCCAATAGAAGGTGTGAGCCTGGTGGCGGGTTCATTATTGTCTCTCTCAAAGCGTGCATAAAAGTCATTAAGCTCGTTCAGAAAGGCAGCATCTGTGGCTATGGGGATGGAGTGGTTGGGTTTGTAGTCACTAATGGCCTCGATGCCCTGCCACATGCGTCGAGGGTCAGAATTGGTAAAATGCTCCTCTAACTTCAACTTGTAGCAGTGCTTGGCCTTTTTGATGCCCCTCTTCAGATTTGCCCTGGAAGTACTATAGGCCTGTGCATCACCTGATCTGAAGGCGGTGTTGCGTGCTTTCAACAGGAGGCGCACTTCCTTGTTCATCCATGGCTTCTGATTCGGGTATATGGTGATCTGCTTTTGATCTGTGACACTATCAATGGTGGTATTGATGTAGTCCAATACAGAGGAGGTGTAGGTGTCTATGTCCGTGTGAGAGCCACTGGTGGCCTGAGAAGCAAACATACTCCAGTCTGTGTGTAGAAACCTTTCCTGGAGTGTGAAGTCTGCCCCCGCAGGGCACACCTTGATGGTCTTCACTGATGGCTTCACACGATTAATGAGAGGTGAATACTTGGGGGTGAGGAACAAAGAAAGGTGATCAGATTGACCCAGGTGGGGGATGGGGGTCGCGGTGTAAGCTTCAGCCATGTTTGTATAGACATGATCCAAAGTTTTGTTTCCTCTTGTGTGGCAGGAAACATGCTGGTGAAATTTAGGGAGCACTGTCTTTAAGTTAGAGTGATTAAAATCTCCCGCAACAATAAATGCAGCCTCCGGGTGAGCAGTCTGTTGTTTACTGATGGCTGCATGAAGTTCTTTCATAGCAAGCTTGGCATCAGCATCCGGTGAAATATAAGCTGCCGTTATAATGGTTGAAGTGAATTCCCGTGGCAGATAAAACGGTCTACATTTAACCATGAGAAACTCAAGGTTAGCCGAGCAGTGTCTCCCGACAATAACAGAGTTCGTGCACCAAGCTTTATTGACATAAATGCACAATCCACCTCCTCTTGTCTTACCGGATTCCTCTGCCGTTCTATCCGCCCGGTGTGTGTTGTAGCCCGCTAACTCAATAACGTTCTCCGGTATGCCGCTGTGTAGCCATGTTTCCGTGAAGATTATGACATTGCAGTTCAAAAGTCTTTTATTGTTGATGATGCGAAGTCGAATCTCATCAATTTTGTTCACTAATGATCGTACATTAGCAAGGAAAATGCTGGGTAAAGAGAGCCGGTGGGGTGTTAGCTTTAGCCTAGCTCTTAGCCCTCCGCGTTTTCCCCGCCTTTGTTTACGATCTCGACGCCGCCGGCGAGCACTTCCGCCCGGCCGTGTGGGGTGAGTAGCGTCGGGTGTTTTAGCGATCTCAGGAACGAGTTGAATGTTGCTGATATAACTTCCGGGAATGCGCAAACCGATATCCAAAAAGCTCATGCCGGGTGTACGATGTGAATGCACAACTGTTCTGAACGAACAGGCCCGAGATGAGCAAGAAAAACACTATATAATTGCTAAAACTGGAGAGACGCTGAGCCTCGCGATGTTCACGCGCCGCCATCCTACGCCAAAATCTGTTGGTGCAGGTGCATGAAGAATGGCAGAAACATGATCCTCATCAGGTTGAATTCCTTGCGCATTCACTGTATGACCAAGGAAACGCAGGCTGGATTTGTTGAACTGACACTTTGATTGATTAAATTTCAGTCCGGCATCCTGCAAGCGTTTAACAACAGCTTTGAGTGTGTGGTCATGTTCGTTTTGTGTACGTCCCCAGAGAATGATATCGTCAAGGTAATTGGTAACATTCGGAAGTCCTTGTAAAACTGTTCCCAACATTTTTTGAAAGGCGGAGGGTGCTGAAGCGAGGCCATATGGTACACGGCAAAATCTGAAAAGTCCTTTGTGAGTAATAAAGGCGGTCAGATCTCGACTTTCGTCATGCAATGGCACCTGAAAATAGGCACTCTCCAAATCGATAGTGGAAAATAACCTCACTCCCCGTAACAAAGACAGTAGTTCATCAATGTGAGGTAGGGGGTAGCTATCCATAACCACAGCCTTATTGGGTTCTCGCAAATCCACACACATACGAATGGCACCCGTTTTTTTCTGTACCACTACTATAGGAGAGACCCACGGCGAAGCATCCACACTCTCGATAACGCCTAACTCAAGAAGGCGATGGATTTCCTCAGTGATGGCATCTCTAGCCGAAAAAGGTAAGCGGCAGAGTTTCTGGCGCACATGGGCGACAGCTGAAGAAATCTTAACTCTGTGCACAAAGCCTTTTGCACAACCGACACCTGCTGAAGGCGTCAAAGCAGACAATCACAGGACAGGAGTAGAAATCTGCTTGGGTAGCACAGAATTGCCTTCGAAATGGAGATGTAAGCCATTAATAAGATCCATACCCAGCAAAGCCGTACCCGATTCAACCACAAAGAACAAAGTAGAGCAGGTGATGTCATCCCTAGAGACAGTGACAGGTAAACATTCAAGTACAGGAATCGGATCACAAGAGTACGTCACCAGTTTCAATGACGGAGGCAGAAGGGCGTCTTTCTTTAAGTGAGTTTCATACAAAATTTTCGGTAAGGTAGAAACAGACGATCCAGTATCCACAGTAAGCTCGACTGGCACAGAAGTAGTCGCGGTCGTAATGACAGCAGTGCACCGAATTTTATCCGTCAACGAATCATGCATATAAAGAATCTGCACTTCAGGCAAGTCAATTTCCCACACTGAGCGAGCTTGTCCCGAACGACACACCCGCGAATAATGTCCCATCTTTTGACAGTGATTACACTGTGCTGATGCAGCAGGACAACTACGATCGTTCAAGAGGTGTTTCCTAGACCCACATCGATAACACTCACATGCCAACGAACCAGGTGCAGAAGATGAAGACTTTGAAGAACGCGCTGTAGACTGCGGTTTTGGAGGCGGTCTACGGCGATGACGCACAGCTGCAGACGCAGACTTGGCATGTATCACTTGTACAGGTACTGAACGATGACTTGATAACACTTTGGCTTGTTCACCAGCAGCTTCTGTTTGCGAAGCGATAGTATGGCTTTTTCAAGAGTCAAGTCCGTTTCCAATAGCAACCTCTCACGAATCCGATGACTGTACACATTCTCCACCAGCTGATCACGCAACTGAATAATGGATTCTCCTGGTGCTTGAACTCGTTTCCTGAAAGCATGGCGATCAGCCACGATGTTCCGTTGGGGAGTAAAGTGAAGTTTCAAGGCCGCAATCGCATCTTCCATAGAATCCCCTTGATTCGACAAAGTATAAAACAATCGCTAGCCTTCAATCCCCAAACAATGTAGAAGCAATACTCGCCTGCGTTCAACCGGCCATCCATCTCCAGAAGCATCAACCACCAGTAAATAATTCTGTAACATCCGGAGCCACGTGTCGAAAGGGATAACTGGATCTCCAGGACATGGCAAAAACGGCGTGGGAAACGAAGAAACAGAAGCCATCCTCATCACAAAAAAAGAAATCCTCGTCGCCAATTAGTTATGTCCTTAGTAAGTAACAATGAGGAGGCGTATGGACATAAAGAATACTTTATTTAAAACAAAGAAAGTAGCAGAATAGTATAACGCATGTAGTCGCTGGTGTAACACTTCTCACTCTCCGTCTCCAATTCCCACATACCCATAGAAGCAACCTCTACTGCCACCTACAGGTCAACATGCACATAAGAACACAACTCTTGTGTCGCCAGGCAAGTGAAAACTCTGACAGTAATAATCTCCTGCATCTTCAGTCTGAACTCCACTGATGCTCAGAGTGAAATCTGTGTTTGATCCACTGTTTTTTATCCAAACACTATTGATCCACTCCAATAGTATTATTCCTTTTGTTTCACTTGGAATACCTTGTGTCTCCAGGCCAGTAATCCTAAAAAATGTTTCTCCGACTTCTCTTGAAGAGTTCACTAAATTAGTGGGTTCTATGGAAATTTCTTCTAGTCCACTAGATGTCATACTCTCTGTTTAAAAATGTTATTGACATGGTTAGTCCTTGTGTGCTATCCATAATTAATTCATTAACGTCTGGTCGAGTTCCATTGTATTTTAAATGGGCTATTGTTCAACCTATTTTAAGGAAAACAAACGTCTTGGTTACGTATGTAACCTCAGTTCCTTGATGGAGGGAACGAGATGTTGTGTCGAAAACGACAGATGGGGTTCGCCCTTGAGAACCATTCAACTCTTACAACTATAGAAAAGGCCAATGAAATTTAGCGAATGAAATTTGCATGCCGGGCTCCGCCCCCGGATATCCTGTTACTGCGTCTGATAGCACCAGGCCGGTTAGAACTATCTGTGATAGGTCATATGGTGTCCCGGCCTAAGGGGGAAGGCTGCTCTGCCCAGCCAACCCCCAGGGGGTGCTTGCTTAGTGATGGATGGAATGCCTGTTCTTAACCAGTGTCTGGATAAGAAGGAAGGTTGGTGAGGTACCAGTTTCTTAACCATGTGTTTGGGGAAGAAGAAAGGTAGATAGCACACTGACCCAACCTCTTGGAGGGTTGAGAAGGTGCTTTCGCAGGCATACGCCCCCCCGGATGCCAGTCCTACATGTCGCCACGCAGGACGTGGGCTGACACCGGGTTTACGCAAAGGTTGTTAACCCTTGCGAAGGTGTTTGGGCGTAGCCCAACCCGCAGCTCTACAGATGTCTGCTAGAGAGGCGCTTCTGGCCAGTGCCCAGGAGGCTATAACCCATGTGGAGTGAGCCTTCAGTGGGCATGGGAGTTCTGAGATCGGAATGCCGTGGTAACGGCATCCACGACCCAGTGCGCCAGCCTCTGCTTGGAGACAGCCTTCCCGTTCTGCTGTCCTCCAATACAGACAAGGAGCTGGTCAGAGCTACTGAAGCTCTGCGTGCGGTCCAGGACACAACACGGATGGGGTTGGGTCTTCCTCCCCTATGGGGAGCGCCTGCAAGTTCACCACTTGGTCCCGAAAGGGAGTAGTGGGAACTTTGGGCACGTATCCGGGCCTGGGTCTCAAGATAACGTGAGAGTTACCAGGGCCGAATTTAAGGCAATCCGGGGACACAGAGAATGCTCGGAGATCCCCTACCCTCTTGAGCGCCAACAGGGGGGCCATCTTACTCAGGTGAGGAAGATCGGAACCTCCGAAGGGCTCTTGGACACACGTTAGGGTCCAAGAGGGTATGGAGCGGAGATGAGGCGGATTCCGCCCTCTCGTGCTCCTTAGGAACCTGGTGACCAGGTTGTGTTGCCCTAGAAACTTTCCATCAACTGAGTCGTGATGAGTGGCGATAGCGACTACATACAATTTCAGTGTGGAGGGGAGATGTTAGTCTCCAGTCTCGTAAGAAGGACAACACAATCCTGATCGAGCACCTCAGTGGGTCTTTCTCACTGAGAGAGACACCAGGACAAGAAGATGCACTGTCTAGAGGCGTGTAACCGCCTTGTAGATGGGGCCTAGCCTGGGTGATGGTCTCTGCCGTAGAGGGAGAGTAGCCATCTCAGGATCTTCTCGTCCAGTCTAGAGACCAGACATGGGTGTTCCAGAGGTCTGATCTGGGATGCCAGAACGTGTCCTTCCCCTGAGAGAGCAGGTCCTCTCTCAGGGGAATGGTTCAGGGGGAGTCGCTGTCCAGAGCATCAACTCTGAGGCCAAGTGTGGTTAAACCAGTGCAGTGTAACCAATTACACTTGGTGCTCCTCTTCCCTGACCTTGCACAGTGTCTGTGCCAGGAGGCTCCTGGGGGTGAAAGTGTGCTTCCGCCCATCAGCTGAGCGCCAGGGCATCCGTGCCGAGGGGGGCCTTGGTCAGGGAGTACCAAAGCAGACAATGGGTGGTGTTGTGGGAGGCAAAGAGGACTATCTGTGCCTGTCCGAACAGCACCCAAATGAGCTGGACCGGGGATGAAGTCGCCACTCTGCGCAAGGAGTATACTGACGAGAGAGCGTGTCGGCTGTCTGGTTCAGTTTGCCTGGGATGTGTGTGGCCCGCAAAGAGTGGATCACCTGCTAACTCCACAGGAGGAGGCGTCGGGCAAGTTGTGTTAGCTGCCGTGAGCGTACGCCACCCTGGCGATGTACGGTTCGGCTGTCATGCTGTCCCGGAGGACCAACACGTGCTGGCCCTGCACTAGAGGCCGGAGCCTTCTCAGCGCAAGCCGCACAGCCTACAACTCTTGACAATTGCATACCAGCTTAATTGCATGTGCCCGTTGCACACTGTACCCCACCCCTGCAGCAAAGCATCCGTCGTCACCACGACGTGCCTCGTAACCTGCCCGAGGGGAACCCCGCCCGGAGGAAGGTCATGGAAGACCAAGGGGTTAGGGTGCGTCGGAGTATTACCCCCGCGGAGAATGCCATGTGTCCCAGGAGCCTCCAGTTCAACTCTGACTAAGCGAGTGCTGCGGACAGCTGCGCCGTCATGGTGCAGAGTTTAGTTCCGAACCGTAGGAACGGCCGGTGTCGAGGGGGATCGAGACATAAAAGTAAGCGTCCTTCAGGTCGATTGCCACGAACCAATCCTGACACCTGATAGATGTCAGGATGCGCCTCTGCGTGAGCATCCTGAACGGCAGCTTGTGAAGGTGCTTTGTTCAGGGTACGCAGACCTCTGGGGCGCAACCCCCTGTCTTTCTTGGGAACGATGAAGTGCGGGTCGTGACCCACAGAACATCTTGGTTTTGAGGGACAAACTCAATACCTATTTTGTCAGAAGGGTGGTGACCTCTACCCGAAGTACGGAGGCGTCCCTGCCTCTGACAGAGGGAGAGATGATGCCCCGAAACTTGGGAGAGTCTCTGGCAAACTGGATTGAGTAACCAAGACGGACCGCCCGCATTGGTCAGCGAGACAGTGTGGGCAGTTCTCGAGCTCCCAGGGACTGTGACAGGGTGACCAAGGGGACGGTCTGTTTCATCATTCCCATGGGGGTGGTTCGTCGGCTGGCGGAGCTAACCATCTGTCACTGGGGGTCCCCGGAGGGAAGGTTGGTTCCGCCTTTTTACCTGCCTGGCGGGACAACGGCACGCACTGTCGGTTTGAGAGTGGTGACGGCTGTCGTATGTATACGACCTCACACCTCGGCAGGGTGTGAGGTGGGTTCGACGAGCACAGTCCAGTGGAGTGTGCGATCGGCTGCAAATACACCCGGGGAGAACGGAAAAAAACTCTGCGAGTAAGTGGGCGCCAGGCCCTGAAAAGGGCCCGGCTTTGGTGACGAGGCAGGAGTCGTTCCGTACCGACCAATCAGAGCCGTGGCTGTGAAGGTTCAGGCCCGATGTTGTTCTCCCTGGGGTCGTCCCGTCAGTGTCCCTTCTCGCGAGAAGGTTGCTGACGGGGTGGAGGTTTCCCCCTCGACGTCTGCTACCGGGGTGCCGCCTGTGAGGGCACAGGAACCGGAGCCGATGTCGAAGGGCAATCTGCAGGGAAGCAGACGTCACGCGGGATCTCTGAGGCCTCTAGGCAGCCGAGTCGCGGCGTGAAAAAATGTGGCTAATTGCCACTGTCTGCTTCACAGTCAAAGAACTGCTGTGCGCAGTCCTCGACGGTGTTACCAACAACCCACCCTGCGAGATGGGTGCATCAAGAAAGCGGACTTCCTTGGTGTCACTCCTCTGCACAAGGTAAAGCCGGGGGTGTCTCTCCTGGACCACTACCGTGGACATCGTCCGACCCAGGGCCCGTGCCGCCGCCTTGGTCGCCCGTAGAGCGCTGCCAGCGGCGGCACGGAGATCCTGCATTATACCCGGGTTGGCCTTATCCTCGTGGAGCCCTCTCAACACCTCGGCCTGGCGGACCTGCAGTATGACCATGGCATAGAGAGAGGAGGCAGCCTGGCCCACGGCATCGCAAGCCTTCGACACCAGTAAAAAGCCGAAGTCTTACGCGCTTTGGGCGGTAGGCGTGGCCGATTCCCCCCAGGTGATAGGCGGACGTTCCAACTGGGGGATCTCGACGTAGTCCTTGGCTGCCCCACCATCGAGGGAAGTAAGAGAGCCGCAGTTGGTTTCACTGGAACGGTCCGTGAGTGGAGTGTTCCAAGTTTTACACAGCTCCTCATGCACCTCCGGGAAAAACATGGCACCCGGGGTGGGCACGGTTTGCACCGCGCTCCGACCTCAGGAACCACGCATCCCCGGATTAGCATGGATGACATCACTTCTGCTTCCTCCTGAGCTCGACCGCTGTGGGTGGAGCTCGGATTCGTCAGAGTCGGATGCCAGTCTCCCTCCGATGCTGCGAGCGACATCTCATCTACTCGTTTGGCTCTCATCTGAGGCGGTCGCATTTTCTCTCTCCCCGTCCTTGCCATATCTTCCTTGCTTTGTCTCCTGTCTTGTCTCGTCTCATCTATTGAGAGACTCTCTCTGCACTGCTCTCGAAACTTGGAAATTATGGATCTGAACAACTGGTCCCTTAGCGCAATTGACACCATTTTCTCGACGAGAAGCACGAGGTTCGGGTGAACCTGAATGCCCTGACGGAACGTTCGCAGCTGGCTACACGATGGACGCGTGGGAGAGATGGCGGATCGTGTGTCTGGCGGCTCTTTCAGTGGAGGAAATTGAAGATATCTACCTTTTCAGAACCATGATAACAGGTATTATGCTGATTGGATTATGCTTTGCCCTGGGTTATCGAAAAATTCTTAAAACGGGAACAGCTGTCAATAGCCTCACAAGGCTTCCCGTTTTGACGGAGGCCTTGGGAAAAGCGGCCAGCACTGAGACTGAGACTATTAATCGCAATATGGATTAAATCTTGAAAAAGCTCACGGCTATGGAAAAGAAAATTGATGATGCTACAGACCAAAATGGACAAAGAGAGTAGACGTGGAATTTGAATGCGGCTTACTCGCCTCAAGACGAAACAACTGCAATCTTATCTTTTCGGCCCCCCTGTACCAGGATTGGCCTTGGCCGAGGCCGATACTGGAGAAACAACTCTGAAGGGCAATGTGGCGAGACGCTCTTGCGTTCCCTCCCCCATCATACACACACACACACACTTTTGGACATTATACAGACACACACACAAACACAGACTCTGACCGATTCCAAACCTCCGAAGCTATGACGCGCCAGCGGTCTGTGTTAAGCGCCGTAATGGCTGCAGGACCGGATGGCTGCTTGCCGGAGCTGGATTACTTACCCTGTTGCAAGTCTTGTCTATGTGTACTGTGTGCTTGTTTTTTTCCCCACCTTCCTCATGTTATGCTGTATTTCCTTCTTGATACATTTCGTTGCATTGTACTTGTACATGTGTAATGACAATAAATTGAATCCAATCCAATCTACGTCACACATCGTTTCCGAGTGTGTGCGTGAGAATCCGGACGGTATGCCACCGCCGGTTGGCGAACGTTCAGAAGAGCGAATCGGGGTGCGAACGGCCCGTGAGCACTTGGCTGGCGGGTTTACGTTCGCAGAGTTCCCCATATCACTAACGCTGCTAACGTGGGTGGTCATCAGGGCCGTAGTCATAGATGTTACAGCCCAGGTAGCAGACGAAATGGTTGCTGGTTCCCGTAGGAAGACAGCCACCTGTGGCCGCAACTTCTGAATGACAATCTGCCCGGGCAGATGTGTCAACGAACGCTGCTTTAGCGTGCTGGATGCCCAGACGCCTAACGCAGAAATCGTGTCCATCCCCCTCCTCGATGAGGGTGCCGCACCCAAGAGAACAGCGGGACATGCCGCGCTGGAGAATGCTCAGTCAGTCATGAAAAGGATATATAGATGACTCTATAGTAGTCAGAGTTGATTGGTTCTCAAGGGCGAACCCCATCTGTCGTTCTCGACACAACGTCGAGAGACCGACAGAAAGGGAACCTGGATCCCTCTTTACCCCAAAATTTTAGAAGTTTTATGGTAACCCTTTAAGGTGACTTAAATTACCTTTTATGGATAAGGTTCTGGAAAAGTGGTTGTAAATCAACTCACAGCTGTTTTCAGATGCTCATAATGTGTTCGATACATTCCATTCTGGTTTTTGTCGTATGCACTCTCCTGAAACTGCTCTTCTTAAAGTCATAAACGATTTGTGAATGCAAGGTGTTGCAGGAGAATGTTCTGTTCTGGTTTTATTGGATCTTACGGCTGCTTTTGTATGAGTTGATCACTGTTTATAAATTGAGAGACTTAGACAGTAGTTGAGAGACTTAGACAGCAGAGTGGACTCTCTGGAACAGCTCTAGATTGCTTCTTTCATACTTATCTGGGCCTGTGTTCTTAAAGCTTCTAGGAATCCTCTAAGAAAGCTCTTAATTAAGCTTAAACTCTTCTACGTAGGAGTCTTATGTGAAAAGTGATTCAGGAACAATCTAAAGGCAACTCTAAGCAAGGAAAACTTTTATCTTAGTGAGGAGGCGGGGCTGACCCCATTGCTATGTCTTTTGAAGACTGTGATTGGTTGGTTGGCCAAGAAGGAAAAAATGGGGCTTTTAAGTGTAAGGTCATTAGTTTGAAATCGCACATGTAACTTTATGTAACTCACACACACATATATTTTTTATTTACCATGCTGTTAATGTTAACACAGTAGATAGAAAATGAATAGTGACACAATACGTTTCTGTAAGTGCTGTAATTGTTTGTGTGATACCATAGAAGGTTGTGACAGAACCAAATCATCTCTGCTGCACAGTTGCATTTCTCCAGTTTCTGAATATGTTAATGTAGTGATTTTGTAGTGAGTCACAAACACGAACCTTTCACGATGTAATGTGTTGTGTCGATTAACTCTATGTCATTCAATTCAATGTAATCTTTTTCTTAGAACTAAGTCACTAAGAGCAACTCTTTGCGTATGTCTCATCAATAGCGCCTCCGTCCTGTGGTGTTCCTCAGGGTTCTGTTTTGACACCATTGCTCTTTGCCCCTTGTTTAGTCCCTCTGGGGCAACTGATAAGTAATTTTGAAGGTATTCATTACCACTGCTATGCAGACAATATACAATTTTAAGCCCCATGAAAATACAAAATTGTCGATTTTTTAAACTGTATTAATTTTATTAAAGTCTGGATGGCAAACAATTACCTGAAGTTAAATTCTGAAAAAAACGGAGTACTTGTCTCGGCCCCTACTGGTGTTTTCCCTTAAGTGATATTTGTCTTGGTCCATAATAACATTCTGTTAAAACTACCCTCCGGAATTTTGATGTTCATATGGGACAAGCTTTCAGCCTTGATCAACATGTGAATTATTCTGTTCGAAATTGTTTTTATCAATTGAGAAACATCGAGAAATTGATGCAGTTGTGACCACTGCGGAGATGGAAATGATTATACTTGCTTTTATTTCCTCCTGCCCCAGTTATTGCAAATCTCTTTCAACTCATCTTAATAATTCATCCAGAAAAACTTACAAGTGGGTCAAAATCATTTTGTAAGTGAAGTCGCTGTATGAGTAAACATGAATGTCGGCGCTAGACGGGTTTATCAAATAAGGGAGATCGGTTCCCGATTTAGACTAAACATTATGTTTTACGTTACATCTGTGCTAGTTATATACACATAAACAGTGCAGTGCCAATTTACTTAATGTAGGCTAACAGCCACCACCAGTGTTTAAATGTTAAGCTATCTTTTAAATTCTTAAGCTATTTATCTGGTCGTGATACTCAAAAGATTACCTCAATTGCAAATAGCCTGTTTACATATCATAAAGGGCTAATAAAATACAGCTAAGTTACTCCATAGTACAGCCAGCCATGTAACGAATCTAGTTTTGTGTTACGAGATGGACTCTGACAATTCATAATACTTTTTTAAGCCAAATCACGTTACAAACACCAGGTTAAGTAAATTATTATTTCTCTTTTGATTTCTCTTCCCGATGCGGCAGTGCTATTCATTGTTCTGAGTTCCGAGGAAATAAAGGTGTACAGATCTGCTCTATGTCGTTTTTCAGACGCTTCAGTATTTTTATCATTAATTGAAAACATATTGTGGAGGTAATAGATGAACACGCAGTCATGCAGAGAGAGTGACAGCGCTAGTGCTAATCAGAATGAATGGCAGAGAAACATATTAAGTTATTGTTACTAAATAATGATTCAGCAGTTGATTGTGACATTTATTTCATGGACTGTGGCTGTTGTTGTCACTTTGAAATATAAATGTTGCAGATTGACCGTTTAATGTGATATTCATTTGAATAACAATAACTTGTATTTATGCTTTTCTACATATTCTTTATTTATTTTAGTAATGTATACAATATGTGGTGATTAGAGTGTGGCTCTCTCTATATATATCCTCATTGGAGGCTGAGCCCCCCTAATATTGAAAACCTAGAATCGCCCCTGCTGTAGCCTAATTGCTTAAATCTAATCTTTCGATTTTGCAAACACATGGTGTACCATATAAGAGGTACCATTCTTATACATACAGTGCCTCACAGTCGTTGCATATTACATAACCAGCACTTGATTCATCCTTGTTAACCACTTTTCTTTCCTACCTTTTGTTTTGTTTTTTTACTCTCCCTTTTTAAATTTCTGTCGGATCTGTTTTGCCTCCATTTCTGCTTTAAGAAATAGACTGTCCTCTACTGCCGCGACGCGCGCATTTCTTTTAAATTACTGCAAATCAGCGCCTGCTTTAAAATGCATTTAAAAAAACTTTGTATTTTTTTTGAGAAATTTAGTTAATATTGAATATGATATCTTCCGCGAACCACCAGCAATTAATCAGAATGTATTTTTTTTAACCCGACCCACCCGACCCGGGGATCATCAACAGCGCCCGCGGATTTAACCTCCATCCGCATATCACTATTACACACTGACTTTCTATCATGGTCTATGGATCCCCTGAAGTTGCCTTGGCCACCCCGAGGACACCCCATGTGAAAAACTCTAGCTCCTCCACTGCTTACGTTGGCTTCCTGTTAAATTTAGAATTTAATTTAAAATTCTGCATGGTCAAGCCCTCCTACACATAAAAGAGAAGTTGTAACACAATAACTACAGCAGGAATCTGAGTTCTACCAGAAAGACTCGGAAGGCCAAAGTTGAGTATTCAACATTTATTTGACAGCTGATAGACAGAATATATATGGTTAAAATACAGATGTAACAGTTCTTTGGAGTAGGCCCTGTCCGTGGCTCGCAACCAGAGGGCCAAGAAGTCCTCCACTTCCCGCCTTGAGATGGTAAGGCGGGGGCGTAGCCAACCCCCCTGGGGTTATGTTGACAGGGACCTCCTGGTGGTGGTGGGGAGGATGGGGGGAGAATCACGTTGCTCTGACTGCGGACATAGGAAGGGGTAAGTGGCGATCTTTTATGTTTCATGTTGGAAGGTGATTGGTTGGGTGTTGATTGGCAATGAGTGATACAGGATTGAGTCTTCCTGGCAGAACTAGCGCTGAAGCTACATTTCTACTAGAAAGACTCGGAAGGCCAAAGTTGAGTATTCAACATTTATTTGACAGCTGATAGACAGAATATATATGGTTATAATACAGATGTAACAGTTCTTTGGAGTAGGCCCTGTCCATGGCTCGCAACCAGAGGGCCAAGAAGTCCTCCACTTCCCGCCTTGAGATGGTAAGGCGGGGGCGTAACCAACCCCAGAGAATGATCGTGAGCTTACCTCTGGAGCGGGGCCTACCCCCCCAAAAGAAAAAGAAATGATTTCTACTCACCTGCTGCTTGGAGTCTCTAGCAGAACCTGCAGAATGATATTAAATGCAAATGTTAATGATAAAACATTTTACCGGTCGCGAGTAACACTGAGACGGGGCCCGGATAGGCCAAAACATATACACGAGGCCTCGATGGGCCACAGCACTGAGGAGGCTGACGAGAGGCCCCAGTGACAGAGGTCCCGATAGGCCTCAACACTGACGAGGCTTTGATGGGCCACAACTCTGATACATAGCTCGGAAGGCACGACACTTGAGACAAGGCCACGATGGGCCACTACATTGATGAGGTCCGTACAGCCCTTCTTTTTGACAAGGCCCCGATGGGCCACAACCACTGACAAGGCCGACTAGAGGCCCCAGTGACAGAAGGCCTGCTAGGCCACAACACTGACAAGGCCACGATGGGCCACAACATAGAAACGCAGCCCTAATAGGGCACAACACTGAGACGAGGCCCGCTGGGCCACAACACTGACAAGACCCCGAAAGGCCACGACATTATAAGGTCCATACAGCCCCTTCTTTTTGACAAGACCCCGATGGGCCACAACCACTGGCAAGGCCGACTAGAGGCCCCAGTGACAGAAGGCCCGCTGGGCCACAACACTGAACAGGCCTTTGTAGGCCACGACACTGAACAGGCCTTGGTAGGCCATGACACACCACCACCAGTATTTGCAAGATTTACCTGGATTTTAGACGGATAGAGGTCGTTGAGCTGCCATGATGGTTGAGGAGTCCATTCTTATGTAGGACTCGTAAGCGGAAGATGACCATCTACCCATTCGTTTGATGGTTTCAGTTGGGATTCCGCGTTCGGCCGCGGTAGTTGCTGCTCCGATCCTGAAGGAGTGTCCGGTATACTCGAGAGGCGAGAGTTTGCAGGCTTTGCATACGTTGGTTAGTTTTTCTCTGAACCATGCCTTCGTAACAGGTGCTCCGTTAGGTAAAATAAAAAGTGGAAAAATGGAAGGGGTTTTGGGGCGGACTTTAAGATAGAGTGTCATAGAAGTGAACGGGCAGAAGCTGGTGTTGGTTTTCGTAAGATTTATTGTAGTGCCATTCCGCTTCGTGTCGGTTTTTGTGCTTTTAAGGTTGATTGAAAAGGCGGAGTGGGAAAACTGTATATCAGAAAACGAAAGGTCTTGCGTTGGGTCGAAATATTTTGTTGAGTGTGAGGTGAATTCCCCCGGACGCAAGAATCCATAGAAGGCTGAGAGGAATATGGCCTCCAACAGTGTATTAATGTAAGATTCAAAAAGCTTGTTGCGAAGGGAGTCTATAAGTCTGTGCAATATTGGTAAAGTAATAGGCTTGCGTTTATCTGGATGTCTGCTCGACGAATTGCTCATGCCTTTGAGCAACAGACGGACTGATTGATTGGTGAAAAGGCTTGGATAGTCGTTGTTATGATACTTTGCGTAAAATTGAATTCCCGCCAATAGTCTACGAATGGAGGATATTGTCTGGTTACAGTTTTCGTATTTATGGACTAGGAAAGAGCAAACTGACGAAATCATGATGGGAAATAGGGGAATTTGAAAGGAGAAGCAGAACATGTTAAAATGAGACCAGGCGGATTTGTATGCCTTAAGTGTCGACGGAGCAACGCCTTTAGACATATACTGTCCGACCGATTGTCGGCGGTAGTCTAATCCAGCCTTATCTCCTCTAGAGCGGGGCAGGGCAATGGTTCCTGGTCTGCCGACGGGCAAAGTCGTCTGAAAGCCTGCAGACAGAAACGAGATAGAGCATCAGCGATAACGTTATGATGGCCCGGAATGTGTCTGGCTGTGATGTTGAAATTATGTAGAACTGACTGCCAGATCAGACGTCTAACGAATGGCATGATAAACTGGCAGTGAGATCTCCCTTTGTTGATAATGGCAACTGTTGCCTCATTGTCGCAGAACAGAGTGATTCGTTCGCGAGACCATGCCGAGCCCCAGATGACGCTAGCGACTGCTATGGGATAAATCTCGTGAAGAGCGGACGAAGCGAAACCTGAAGCGAGTTTGGGGAAATCGCGTGGCCACTTCTCGGCGAACCAATGACCTCGAAAATATCAACCGAAGCCGATGGAGGGGGCGGCGTCGGTAAATAATTGTAGGTCGAGCAGCGATTCTGAAGCATCGTTATAAAAGAAAGATCGTCCGTTCCAGTTATTTAGCAGATAGGACCAGAATCTGAGGTCAGAACGGCTACCTTCGTCTAGCAAGATCATGCCGCTTATTTTTTCCGCCGAATGTGTCAGGGTAAGCATGCGTGAAATGAATGACCGGCCTTGGGGAATGATGCTCATGGCGAAGTTTAAGTGTCCTAAAAGGGACAGCATGTCGCGTTTAGTAGCGGCGTTACGCGACGAAAACTCCCCAGTGAAGGATCTGATGCTGGTGAGTTTATCTCTAGGGAGAGAAGCTTGCATCTTGACTGAATCTAGTTGGATGCCTAAAAAAGTTAACGCCGTAGATGGACCCTGCGTTTTCTCGGCAGACAGGGGTACGCCGACGTCGTCAAAGATCTGTCTGAGTATGTCGAGGGAGGATGTTTGTGAATTAGGAAAGTCGATGAGTAGAAAATCGTCGAGCGTAGAACGAAGGGCAGTTTGTTGACGTTCAAAAGGATCCAACACAGTGCTTCGGAAAGGCAATTAAAGATGTGTGGGCTGCTTCTACAACCAAAAGTGAGTCTAGCGGCGAAGTAAAATTTTGAGTTCCATTTAACTCCGAACAGGTGGCGGTCTGGGGGGTGAAGTGGTATAATTTTGAATGCGTCTGTGATGTCGGCTTTGGCTAGGAAGGCACTGGGGTCCGGCAAGTTTAAGCAGCCTGATGGCGTTGTCAACTGAGGCATAATGCAGTGAAAATGGTTCTAAAGGAATGCATTCGTTAACGCTTGCAGTCGTGCTGGAGTGGGGAGAAGACACATCAAAAATGAGGCGTTTCTTACCCGAATATTTCCTAGTAGCTACGCCGAGCGAGTTAATGCGAAACATGGAATAAGGAGGGGAGTCGAACGGGCCTATTATATATCCTTTATTGACTTCTCTCTCCAGCAGAGATGAAACAATTCCGGGTTCAGACATGGCGGATTGTAGATTTTTTGCCACAAAGGGAACAGTGAGTCGTGACGTCGTACCTACCCGGAACCCTTGAGATAGGCCTATTAACAAATAATCTACGAAACATCTATCAGGGTGTGACGAGAGGTAATTTGCGAGGATGGGTACGTTGATGGGGGTAGATACTGAGTTGATCAGCATTTTTTCGCCCGGACGACGGCTTCCGCTCGGATTGCCGGCCTGGATCTCCTGGGGCAGACTGTTTTTGGGTGTGGGTCCTTGCAAAAGCTACATACATGAGCGAATTTGCATTGGGGAAAAGAACAAACAGATTCATTAAATTGATTATTCTCATTACACTCATTACAAAGATGAGCGCCGTTAAATTTAAATGTGTCCCGACCCCTAGCATCTGAGCGCTTCCTTACGTTTCCAGCACCGAATACAGCAGGCGAGTCTGGACTAGTGATTGTTTTTTAGGGCAAAACTGTGCCGAATGTCTGTGAGAGCTGCAAATAGCGCATGCGAGTGTTGTATGGCCACCAAAGTGGCGAACGAGTAGTTCTGTGTCTACTATAGACCAGTCAATTCTGGAGTTAAAAAGAGAAATAATGGATGCGGATTTAGCAGAGAAAGAAGCATGGTATTCGTAGAACAATGTACCCCCGTAGCGTTGACTGAAGTCTGCCATGGTTGCTAGATAAATATCCATTTCCTCCCTCCTGTCGGGATAAACTTGGCAGAGTATGTCGCGGTAGACTCCAAAAGCGATCGCGAATTCGCCGAACGATAGGTTACGTTGCAGTCTGGGATCGGATGTTCGGAGGAAAACTGCCACGTCACCACAATCGACCATTTTCCTGTCGACCGCAGGCGAGGGGAGTAGGAGTAGAGCTAAATTAATATCCTTACCTTGGATGATGTTGTTACGTAAAGCGGGAGATACCGTCGCCGCTGCTGGGGGGACGAATCGCCTACCGAAAGCTACCGCTGGAACGGCGGTGGCGAGGGTAAAATGTGTGGTGGCCTGCGAAGTAGTTGCGTCCTGTGGTGTTGTCTGGATGGTTGTTGAAGAAGCTACGGGGGTATATGTTGACGGCAGGCTAAATTGATCGTGTTGTTCGGGGTTGGGATTAATAGTCGAGGCTGTTGAGCGCATCCGGATATTAGATCCTGGGTTGCTGAGCGCTGTCTCGAAATCCACCATTTTTGTTTGTAATTCCTTGCACGGTGGCGGAAAGAGATCGAAAAACCTCGAGTAGCTGGTCGTTAGCGTCGCGGGGTGCATGCGGGGGAGATTGGATCCTTGTGGGCTGCAGGCTCTTTTTGGATTGGCAAGGTGGAGAGGATTTGCTGGACCGCTTCCTACCGGCTTGTTTGGGCTGGGTTGGTGACGCTGATGTCGTTGGTGTTACTTCGGTTGTTCCGGGGGGGACACCCAAGGTATTGCAGGCCAACTGGAGCAAGTCGTCCCTGGAGAGATCGAATCGGCTGGAATGCCTGCTGCTCCGAGTTTGCTGGTGATCAATTCAGATGGCCACTGAGCCCATGGAGAAACGCGGCATTTAATTCTTGAGCTACACCTCACGTTGGCTGGAGACGGAGGGATGAATTCCTCGTCGGAGTCAGTATACTCGCAGAAACTATTCTGAGACATTGCGGAGGTCAGCGAGTCAGGCTGTTCGATTATGGCGAATCACGTTGCTCTGACTGCGGACATAGGAAGGGGTAAGTGGCGATCTTTTCTGTTTCATGTTGTAAGGTGATTGGTTGGGTGTTGATTGGCAATGAGTGATACAGGATTGAGTCTTCCTGGCAGAACTAGCGCTGAAGCTACATATCTTTAAATCAGATCCTGCTATTGTTCCACACTCTAGATTGAAGACAAGAGGTGATTGTGCCTATGAACTAGTTGCACCTTAAGCTGTGAAATGCTGTTCCACACTGTAAAAAATCTTCCGTATTTTTTACGGAAAAATACCGGCAGCTGTGGTTGCCAGTAAAATTCTGTAAAAAATACAGGAAAAGAACGTAAACAGTCTTGCAGTTTAAAACTTCAGGGCACAAACTTCAAGCTGTGAATGAACTTAATACATTTTAGTTTTTATATCAACAGCATTTCGTTATAATCAATGAAAGCTTGGTCCAAATGCATAAAAGTGAAAACATTTACTTAATTTATTTATTTGTAATTCTTTATTAAAACATCAAAGTCATATTTAAACAAAGCAACATGCAGCATGACATATGCATCTTATTGCCTGACCTTGACTTAAACACAGACTCCACTCTTCACCATAGTGGTGACCCACAAAACATTTAATATCAGAAAAGAAAAGAGAAAATACAAATTCTGTAGTTTTGACGGAAAAATACCTGCAGCTGTGGTTGCCAGCAAACTACCGTAAAATTACGGGAACATCCTGTCTTTATTCATCCAATCAATTCACAGTAGAAAACATGAGCCACACCCACTATTCATCTTGTAAATACGTCAGAATACTGAAGACGATCATCACTTCTGCTTCACAGGGACTGCAGCATAACAGCCATGACTTGATGCTTTATTGGTGTATTCAAAGTCATCGTTTTTGTGATCAGGGTTTGCTTTAGTTGGCCTCTTTCAGCCGTCATAAATAAGTTTCCAGTTATCTTTGGGCTGCTATGACATTGTTTTATATAAAACATAGTTTTGTAGCAAATGACATCAAATGAAAATGTGTTTAGATATTTTCAAAAGCTTTTTCTGGGATGCTGTGTAATTACTTGATGTTTTTTTGTTACAAATGTCTCAATGGATTAACATTTAAAATTCACATTTCCTGCAATTGTCAATATAAAAAGTATTTGAACTGTTAAAAAGCTTGCATTTGGTCTTTGACTCATAAATCAAGAATCAGAGTATGAATCTCAACAGTGGTGACTAACAAATGAAAAGCTTACAGCCGCAATGCATGCTGGGAGTCATTTATGAGTTTTGTGCTTTGATGATACCCAGAATGCATTACGTTTATCTTAAGTGTTTTTTTCTGTTGTCACTATTGTTGAGACAAACTGTTATATTCTTGATGTCTGCTAGAACATTTATCATGTTTCAGATTTGCCGTTGAAGATATTTTTTATCTCATAAAATATCACAGTTGTGGACAACAAATAACATTAAAGCAAAACTTAAACTCTAAAACATGTACTTCCTCTCCAATCTAAAGAAGTTGATGCGTTAGCTTTTTCTGAACTTTTTACCCTGCTGTTTTGGTGTCTGTTTCCCCACACAGATATCAAAACTGGGCAAAGACTTCTTCCCATGGAAAGCAAAGGGTCAAGACAACAACTAATGGAAACACTCATCACCATAATGGTGACTCAACAAAAACCATGGACATGTAAACTTGTGTTAATTTTCAATTAGAACTTTTGTAGACGTGCAACAGAAATAAAGTGACAGTGGTGTCTGTAAGTGAAGGTGATAAAAGTGTTTGTGGAGTTGAAAAAAAACTCCTTGTGAAAACTACAGAATTTCGGCATTTACGGCATTTTTCACAGGGTTCTTTTGTAAAAACAATGGAATTTTTGCTGTTAATTTTACAATGTTTCTCCGTATTTTTTTACGGACACTTTCTGATAACAGGTTTTTTGTGTGAAAACAACAGGATTTTACTGTTAATTTCACAGGCATTTTTTACAGTTTTTGAATTTAAGATCTGTGGACATTTTAAAAAGGCAGCTGAAAACTTACTTGTTTAAACTTGTTTTTGTCTAAACTCTTTTTTACAGTTGTTCTATTTCTTTATTATTTTCATTTCATACTTTTTTGATGTAAAGCACTTTGTGACACTGCTCTTGAAAGATGCTATAGAAACAATTATTGCTTACTTACTATGCAAACACATCATGAAAACGCTCTTAAATATAGCAGATACAGAGCGGTTAAATGTGAATGTGAGTTTAAACAACACACATTATATACCCATACCATTGTAAATAATTAATTTGACCTGTTCGTGTTTTTTATTCATCCATTTTCTCATCACATTTTGAATGTAACTCATTTCTTTCCCCTTCCTTAACAGGACACCGATATTAGATCTACTAATAAAAACAAGCATAAAGTGGATTACAACAAACATGACATTTTGTAATTGTTCTACAATGTCTTTTAGTGTAAATAACCAGTAAATAAATAAAACTGTATTATGTATGAATTTCTGCTTGTTATATGAGTGAGAGTTAGTGAAGCGTTCAGAGGTTTTTGTACAGCTGCTCTATTAGTTTCTATCACTGTGGTACACGTTCGGCGGCGGCACCAGACTGGAAGTTGGCAGTAAGTACAAAATTATATAAAAATGTTCTCGATGTTGCTTTTTAATATACATTCATGCTAAGTATCATTCGTCTCGTTTTATATTATTTATTTTTTATATGAATTTGGGGCACATTGAATATTTGATTTGAGATTTCTTAAATTGACTGCTAGAGTTGAGCTCTATATGCGATATTTGAAGTGCTCAAGAATATCAAAAAATAGGACAAGTTTTAATATAATATAATGATTTAAACCTCCACATCTAGATATTAAAAACAATACCACATAGAATTAAATCCTACAACTTTTAGAAAAAAATGCTCTATATATACTTATTTTGACTTTCCCCCACCAAGTGATAAAACTGTGATTTCCCACTGACTTCTGCGCTCGATTATGTTTGTCACGCTGCACAGTCGCTTTGTGTTTTCTTGCTAAAATAAATAATCCTGCCTCGTTCATATTTGTTAATATTTTTGGGACGTATTCTGTATTCCGTGTTCCAACATAAAATGTGGTGGTTAACTTGAAGATCAGATGTGTGCAATTAAATCAAGAAACGGTCGAACAAGCAGATGGTAGAGACAGAAAGACAAATAGGCTAACTTGTATTGCTACATGTTGTAGTCTTGTCGCTTTGTAGATTTTGGCACACTGCGATTTTGTTCGATTACAAACCCGTATATATTTGTCTTTTAATGTTTTTAACCAACAAAAATAATAATGCATAACTAAACACAAACGATACAAAATTCATGCTGCGTTGCAGAATTTACAAGCACTTGTGTGTTTCTCCTTTGTAATGGACTGAAACCATATTAAGCACATCTGACATTTTAATCATAATTGACATTTTTTATTTTAACAGACTTTGATTTTAGATTTTTTACGTAGGCCAATGTTTGGTAGTTGTAAACTCCTACATTTAATCATATTGTGTGTTCTAGATATTATATCAATGCTAACCCCATGCTGTACTATTTGCACTTCAGGGATCATATATTCATGCCAAAAGTGTTTTATCACTTATAGGTTTGGATTGTGTCAAAATGGGAAGACATATGGTTTCCTTTTTACTTTTGTTTTTTTATTTGATTTGAATCTTGATTTTTGTGTTCATAGGCTTCTTTCTAAATATGTTTTTGGTATGTTTGTATAACAATTACCATGAAAACTATCAATTTGTAATGAAGACCCTTGCATGGCTTCACCGGTGGTGCGATGATTTATCAGACTTGTCACATATAAAGAAAAATACTATTTCCAAACTATGGTGAATGTAAACATTATAGAGAAGTTGTAAAGTACAATGAAAAGCCTCAAAGTCTGAACCTTGCTTTTGGTTTAAATTGAATATTGGCATCCATTTAGTTTTGTCTTATAATTAAACAGGCAAAACAGTATTTATTAAACATGTCTGTTTATTTTTAACTGGGCAATTTTTGCCTCGTGTTCTCTGTATATCAGGTGTAACTCGTCCAACTGTAACTGTTCTGCCGGCGTCCAGTGAAGAGATTTCCAGTAAGCAGACTGCAACACTGATGTGTGTGGTCAGCAAGGGCTTCCCTTCAGACTGGAGCTTGAGCTGGAAGGTGGATGGGAACATCAGGTCTCAGGAGAAGAGCGCTGGACTCCTGCAGAATGACGGTCTGTACAGCTGGAGCAGCAGTCTGACTCTCTCTGAACACGACTGGATCAAGAGCGTCTCAGTGAGCTGTGAGGCCACACGAGGAGACCAGACAGTCACTGGACAAGTGAAGAGAGATCAGTGTTCTCAATAGATCCTCTGTCTTCTGCTCTCTTCTTCTCATTCATGTCTCACAACAGTGGCTTTCTATTCATTTGTGCTTCATTCATTCAGTGCTGAGTGTCTATTGCTAAAATTCAATAAAAGACAAATAACAAATGATTTTGTTACTTTCTTTTGTCTCTTTTGAACTTAAATATGTGTTGGGTCATTTGGGTCAAAACCAAGGCTTTAATTCACATTGATAAATAAACTTGACACAATGAACCACGAACACACCTGCAGATAAATAATGGAACAAGGGTTTTATTTGATGTTTGTGTTGGGAGAGTGTTTGAACATCTGCTGTTGTGTGAGAGGAACAGAATCCTGATGATGCAAATCTAATTTTCAGTTTCATTGTTTCTCACTTTGTTCTCTGGAATGAAGCAGTTTAGTTTCCACTGACAGTTAACACACTGAATCATTTATTTTGTGAACACATAATCTGCATTCCTCTTTACTTTTCCTTCAGTGTGTCCAGATCCTCCCAAGGTTTTCACTTCTTAAACATCTGAAGTTTTTTTATCTTGTCAGTTGCCTTTGGCTGCTGACTGGGACTTTAAGACACTGAGGCAATAATTCTCTATAAAAACTGTTTAAACTATTTTTATCATATAAAGCATGATAAACAATGTTAGAATTACTGTGCTGCTTTAATGTTTAGCGTGTAATAGTGTGTGTGCAGCAGCAGAATCAGTCAGGTGTGTCAGTGTCAGTCTGACTGATGGAGGTTTTTGTACGGCTCTGTATCACTGTGTGAGTGGATACTGATAATGCTGTTGACAGTAATAATCTCCTCCATCTTCAGTCTGAACATTTCTGATATTCAGCATGAAGTTTGTGCTTGATCTTCCATCAGTAAATCTCTCAGACACTCCAGACACTCGGCTACCAACACTAGAGAAAAGGAGTTTGGGTGTTTGTCCAGGTTTTTGATGATACCAGGCTAAACTGGATGAAAAAGATGAACTGCTGGATCTACAGTTGAGAGTGACGCTCTCTCCTACTGACACCATCTGAACGGTGGGACTCTGAGTGAGAATAATCTCACCAAAACAACCTGTCACAACACAACCATTAGTCAGTATTAGTCAAACATTCATTAAGAGACACAAACACATGTAGAGATCAGAAAAATGTATTTCCAGATGTATTATTTTTTGCTTTTCATGAATTGACAGATTATTATTTTGCGTTTTAATCTCACCTGTAAATAAAAGTATAAGAGAGCAGAGGAGAGTTTGTGCCGTCATATTGCCAATGAATGAGTGAGAAGTGAAGGAGCAGTGATGTTGCTTTAATGATTGACTGACAGTCTGATGTTGTGATGAGAGACACAAATTCAAATCAGTTTCCTGTCTCACTGTCAGTTACAGAACAAACATTTCAAATGATGATGAACTCTAAAAAAGGTTTAATGAATAGGTTATTTTATATTTTATCATATATTTTATATTCAAAATTCAAATGGGAATGTAATTTTCAAACACAGTGGAGTGGAACTAGTTAGGCTACAATATCTGATGTAGATCAAAATCTTTTCTTGCATTTAAAGGGGTCGCAAAGCAAACAAGCATGTTGATCTTGTGCAGACAAGAAATTGATCGGTGGTAAGAACTTTAAGAATATTCTGCAGCAGTAACACTGTTGTTCATGCTCTGGCACGAAAGTTAGCGTAAAATTCCCGCTTATTTAGGGAAAATGTGTGTAACGTTAATGCACATCATCAGAAACTCACCAAGAACACAAACAATCTCAGACATCTTTGTCCACGCATTTTTATTATTATTTATGTCCCTGTACACAAACATGTATATGATTGGGAAACCCGCCACAGAAATCAACCTCTCCTCCAATTTGCCTGGGAACAAATGTGGTTGGAACCAGTTTACAGGGCTGCACTCTCTGGAATCCTCTCAAACGGTAGACTTCAACGTTCCGATTGTTTGTCGCCGAACCGCGTCATAGCTCATTACCATAAATTTAACCTGATTTAAACTCTCCTTGACGCCCTCAGAGGCCAAGAGGCGCCAAGCTGCTCCTCGCTGCTACTCGCTGCCGGCTCACATTGAAAATGAATGACTTCCCGCCACTTTGACGCTCTCGACGGCAGCGGTCTGAACGCACAGTAAATCACACAGGTATATTGTATCAATAGCCAACAAAACATTGTAAAAAATTATACAATTTTCTTTCATGCAAAAAATCAGTAGGATATTAAGTGATGATCAGGTTTTTTATGAAGATATTTTGTACATTTCCTACTGTAAGTACATCAAAACTAGCTGCTGGCAGCTTTTAGGGGAATTCACCTCCTTTTAAAAAATTAAAAAATAAAAAGTTTATTATACACATTTTCACATGAAATTCACATTTAAAAAAATAATTTGCCAAATGCTTTTCTCTCCCTATTTGCCGATTACAGTTCGTAAGGAGCGTAAATTATGTTCCTTTCTAAGGAATTTACCCTGTTGAAACACACCTGAAAAAGCTATTCAAAGGCTACAGGAATAATAAACACATTCAACTGCTGCGCAGATTGCTTGACGAATCATGTTAAAGTACCGGGAGAGCGATTCAAAAGCATACAAAGCATTTAGCACTTGAATCGCTCTTGAGGTACTTTAATATGATATGCAATGGATATTTTTAATCAGGGTTAAAGCTGAGCTCTTTAGGAAGGTGGATCTCTCGGGCCATGAGTTGAGAACTACTGTTCTCGTTCGGTGTTCAACCACACTTTAATTTGAGATTTGTCTGTATGCTTGTTTTGTTCACATATATGCAGTGTCCGATTTAACTCAATAATGTTACTGATTTAATGGCGGTAGGTTTTTCTTGCCAATCAAATTCCACCTATTGTGTAATTTCTGATTGATTTTGGGCACAAACAAGACATATTTAGATATATTTTACATTCACTGGGCATTGATCTTCACCACAGTTATTATATACCTAAGAAATACCTATTTAGATATATTTTACATGCACTGGGCACTGTTCTTCACCACACCACAGTTATTATGTCCCTGAGAAATACCTAAACAGTATAAAGAAGACATATCCTGGCGCCAGTCATAACCGAGGACCAAATTTGGGACACTATGACATAAATCTACATTAAGTTTTGCAAAGGGAAGCAGGTCATGATGACCATTATGTAATTGTGGTGGAGAAGAAATAACTAAACAGTATCAATAAGACTTGTTCCGGATTTCATTTTGTTCATTCATTTATACCTAAAAAGTATTCAGAAGTATTGATAGGAACAGTAGGAATGTAAATTGACATATGTGTATCAGTGGAAACATCCGAGAACACATTTTACTAAAAATAATTGCATACAAATTAGTTTGTAATGATGATTTAATGATTTGATGTTGTAATCAGTATATCTGTTAAAAGATTATTCACATGAATACACTTTGTCATTTTAAGGATGTTTTGAGTACATTTTGAGCACTTGTAACAATGTAAATTCCAGTGATGTTTCTGAAGCCTAAAAACCAGAGGCCTGAAAGTTTGTGACCTGTTTTTCTCTCGTAACCTTGGGTACTTTTCCACTGTTTATTGTGCATGATCCAGTAGTTTTTGATGACTTCATAAGTATTAAAATTTTGCCCACTGAATTTAAATATGTTTTGAAAATAAGACAATAACGAGCGATCCACCGTTAGATACATAACTCATTGCCTACGAAATAAACTTGGCAGATCAAAAGCATTGGATGACGGAAATAAGAGATAACGGGAATTTACCTGATTGGTTTTTGAGGAGTACTCCTCTCAGAAGTTTTGCTATAACTGTAGGCTGGAAGGCACTGGCTTTTCAGATGCTCTGGGGAACATCTCACTTTGTTTGATTCGAACAAATAAAGTAAACTCTTTGACACCTGGACCCTTTTTGTCTGCAAGATTTTTTGAACGGCAAAATCAACTTTTGCCACATCACGCCTTACATCTTCTTCGTATGGCATGTGAGAGAAGGGGTGTATCCTAAAACTGAGCCGAAAGCTGATTGGTTGCCCCGACGTGTGTGCTGTCCAGTGCCATTTTTTGACTCGACTGACAAATGGATAAAGAAAAGCATTTGACAAAACTACAAAGAAAATCAATTGGCAAATAGAGAGAGAAAAGCATTCAGCAATTTATTTTTAAATTCAATTTTTATGTTTTTATGTTTTAAAGCATGAATTAAATAAACAGTTTTAAATGTATCTATTTATTTATACATTTAAAAAATATTTTTATATTTAATGTTTTATTGTTCCAGTAAACAACATTTTAAAACACAAATTAAATAAAACATTTTAAATAAGTCTATTAATTTCTCAATTTAAAAAGTGATTTATTTGTTTACATTGCTATGTTTTAATTAGTTAATTGATCAATTGATTCTCTTTTAATCGGCACTCCCGGTCCTCCAACAGCATCAGAGTTGCTGCGGTTTTGACGTCTTTTCCTTGGGTGAGGAAACGTGTTTATATTTGTTCATTTATATTCCTGACATGTTTTATGAGATATATCGGTAGGTAGTCAGTCAGTTGTTCCTTTCGTCAGAATACAGCTTTTTTGGGCTATTACTCGAAAAATTGCATCGAATAAAGTGTTGCTGTTAGTTTTAGCATGTGATAGTCATTACACATCAATGATTAGCGTTTAAAATGATCTAGTATAAATTCACAATTATTTAATGTGTTTTTTGTGTTTTAATATCCTCAGATAACACATTATCGCACTTTGGCGGATAACGTTAAAGAATTAAACAAAGTTATCAGAAAAGGACGCACTGTTGCTGCAACTCTCAAAGATTTTCATGACCGCACTCAATTGGATGCTTTCGTCAAAAAAGGCCACACTGCAAAACTGGACGTGGATCAAATCGTCAAACAATTACAAACTATTATTCAAATCCTTGACAATTAGAGTTCAAGAAATCATCTGAATCATGTTCTAAAAGAATCCATAGAGCTCTTTGTCAAGGCAAACCAAAATGGTCCAAAGGTCAGTCTTTTTTAGAAAATCCTAACTTTAATGCAATCAGTACCCAGGTGGCACAGGTACGTCTACGTCTGCTAAAGATCTGGAAAACATTTGCTGCGTAAAAACATCTGCCAAACATCTTAGAAAGAGCAGATTTACATCCATTCTAAACCATAAACATCCTACAGATGTCTTCTAGATGTCAATATGAAATCTGACGGCACTGAAACTATCTTTAGTGTACTGTTTGAAATTAACAGGCAAAGAAAAGAAGGATCGAGTGCGTATTTGGCGTGCTGTCCGGGAAGCGGGCTCCGAGCTCGCCAGATTTATCCGAACCCGAAACACTCTTCCTTGGTATGGGCGACTGCGCCGAGCTCGGAACCGGTCTGAGCCCAGAGCACACCCCCATAAATCGAGAAAGTGGGACAAGCGCCGGAATATGCATACCCCCCAAAGCGATGCTGAGCGCTGCTGAGATGTGGCCTGCGTTTGGGTAGAGACAAGAGGATGAGGGCTCCTTAGGAGATGTGGTTCGTTATGAGAGGAGAAAGGGATAGGGGTTCCTCCGAGGATGGTTGAGACTGAGAAGATGAAATGAGGGTGCCTGCTACAGTGATGAGAAGTTGGAATCCACTAGCGGTTTCAGGAACCATCCAAAATGAACATGGATTCATGGGTGTACCTGTTGTTGGAAAGAGGCGACTGAAGGAGGGAGCCAACTGTTGCAGAGCTTCTGATGGAGGCTCCTGCTGGGGTGATCGCTGCTGTGAAGCTTGCTTCCGTAGAAAGTTGTAGGCGGCAGAAAGCGAGACGGAAGCACTGGCCTCTGATTTTAGTCCTCGAAACTCTAATGAAAGATCACAGGAGATGATCAGTGTAGTCCATGTTAACACCAGGTTTTAAGATGCATTTTAGTTGATTGGGTCACTTGTAGACAAAGGAGACCATTACCATTTACACCTGTTTTAATCCATCACTTTTGTTTACTTTCAACCACTTCTCCAAAATTTTTAAGAGGGGAGGGTTTATGAACTATATCTGAATGATTTTCACACACAGAACTGTCTCTATCAGTTACCTGGTGGTGAATAAAAAAACTACAAAGAAGTTCTGTGAGGGAAAACACTTTGATGAAAGAATAACAGACTTTGTCGGTTTGAACCAGTTTGACAACTACGGTAACTGTTTTGTTCAGTTGTGGACAACTATTATTGTCCCTGTGCCAAATTGCTTTATTTTTTCCTAAATTCTCTGTAAGTCGCTTGGATAAACACATCTGCTAATTGACTAAATGTAACAGTATTGTTAAATGGTAAATGATAATAATTCAAGAGCCATGATAATAATATTCTAACTGTTTAATGTTATTGGGATATATTTAACTTATGGAGGAATGTAGATGTGAAAAAGACTTACACTGAACAAACCTAGTATTTACAAACATTTCTGTGTATCTTTAACTAGAATGGCACCTTATGTGGTGATACGTTTTTTAAGAGCTTTTTTGAGTGGTCCATCTACAGTTATGAGGTTGACAAGATCTGCGGTGACCAACATTTCATGTGCCCAGCTTGTACCCCTCTAATGCTGGCAATTGCCTTGGATGGCAACCGGAACTCCATCACTTTAAAAAGGCGGGGAAGTAAGTGGTTTGTTGCTGTTGTTATTGTCATTATTGGTTGACTTTCTTTTTGTACGGTGATAACATATTTCTGCTGTAATGACTTGATGTTTAATTTTAGTAATAAAAGGACCTTGGAGCTGAATGTTTTATACTTCGAGGACTGTTGTTCTCTTTTTCTATTAATGCCAGAACAGCTCTTCAAATTACCCTGAAATTGCTCTTAGATTTGTGTTTATTGCCATTAAGAGATGTTATCAGAAAAAAATATGAATTATGTTTCTATTTGATGTGTGTGTTTACATCTGGAAGACGTATATTTTAGAGTGTTTGCTCATCTGCAATACGTCTATAGGACGTTTCCTGTTAGGAGATGTCTTTAAAATGTAATGATTTAGAATGTATGTTAAACTGACATAAATTCTAACATAGAAGAGATTATAAAAAGAAAGAAATTAAGTATTGAAAGCGCCAGGCAGCAGCGATTCACTGTTTTAATGAGTGAGCCACTTAAATTATTCATTCATCCAATTCGTTTAAAAGTCCCATTATTTTAGGAAGAAAACAAACATCAATGTGAATACTTTTGTCATGGATAATTACAGACGCTATTGAAAAAGGAACTAGCAAAACAGATGGCTGCTTTGGTAACTTGTTATACTGATAGTTATAGCTAAATACATTTCAATGGATTAGCTAGCTAACATATATGGTGTGTACTTAGCTATTATTAAACAATATTCTCATACCTCATTCTCAGTACATGCTTTATATTTTTTTTGCATCCCTCTCTGACCAGCAGTTAAATATAGTCCGCTGTGCAGCGCTTCTCTTCATTTTTGGCGTAGGTTAAGTTACCCGTGTGCTCTTCCGTTCAAACACCACTCGCGTTGTTTTGGTGAAAGTGCGACTCATTGGTTGGGCGTTACCAATCGGTTCAATGTAGGGGGAGTATTTTTTGTCTAATTTATTATGACACACTCATATTTGATTAGGAATAAAATTATTGTCACAAAATAATGTAATTCTACATATTTTTCATTTGATCTACTGTGATTTTCATGTTGAAATATTGGAGGGGTTGTAACTGATGGATTTGAATATTGGGGGGGTTACCTCCTCCCCATCCCCCCCCATAAACTACGCCCCTGGGTCATTGTCCATCTGCACTGTGAAGTGCCGTCCAATGAGTTCTGAAGCATTTGGCTGAATATGAGCAGATAATATTGCCCGAAACACTTCAGAATTCATCCTGCTGCTTTTGTCAGCAGTCACATCATCAATAAATACAAGAGAACCAGTTCAGCTGGCAGCCATACATGCCCACGCCATGACACTACCACCACCATACTTCACTGATGAGGTGGTACGCTTAGGATCATGAGCAGTTCCTTTCCTTCTCCATACTCTTCTCTTCCCATCACTCTGGTACAAGTTATTCTTTGTCTCATCTGTCCATAGGATGTTGTTCCAGAACTGTGAAGGCTTTTTTTAGATGTTGTTTGGCAAACTCTAATCTAGCCTTCCTGTTTTTGAGGCTCACCAATGGTTTACATCTTGTGGTGAACCCTCTATATTCACTCTGGTAAATTCTCTTGATTGTTGACTACCTCCTGTAGGGTGTTCTTGATCTGGCCAAGTGTTGTGAAGGGTGTTTTCTTCACCAGGGAAAGAATTCTTCAGTCATCCACAACAGTTGTTTTCCGTGGTCTTCCGGGTCTTTTGGTGTTGCTGAGCTCACGGGTGCGTTCCTTCTTTTTAAGAATTTTCCAAACAGTTGATTTGGCCACGCCTAATGTTTTTGCTATCTCTCTGATGGGTTTGTTTTGTTTTTTCAGCCTAATGATGGCCTGCTTCACTGATAGTGATAGCTCTTTGGATCTCATCTTGACAGTTGACAGCAACAGATGCAATTAGCACACTTGAAATCTGCTCACTGTAATTGGGATAGTGAGGGAATAACACACACCTGGCCATGGAACAGCTGAGAAGCCAATTGTCCCATTACTTTTGGTCCCTTGTCAAGTGGGAGACACATATGCAAACTGTTGTAATTCCTACACCGTTCACCTGATTTGGATGTAAATACCCACAAATTAAAGCTGACAGTCTGCAGTTAAAGCACATCTTGTTCGTTTAATTTGAAATCCATTGTGGTTTATGTGGTTTATCCATTTATGGACTTGACTGTATGTCAGGGCAATGTGTTCATTGCTTATTTTATATTATTTAATTATACATTCTTTTCAGATATAACCTGCATAAATAAAACTTTTATTCACTCATTAGATCAAATGGAGTGGACGTTTTTAAAAGGAAGCTGCATATACCATTGGGTTAATAAGTAGAACAAGCTAATAGCTTTTTATCAAGTATTGGTTAAAGCACAAAGTTTATGTCCAAAGCAGGTTAGTAAGTTTATATGTAATGTTGGCTCCAAAAAGTTTTCTACATTTTTATGTCTCACCTCCCAAAAGTAATTTGAAACTAGTGCATCTATTGGATTCATTTGTTTTGATTGACAGGACTAAAATATTTGCTGACATTGCAGTGTACGGGTGGAACAAAATGAAGACTCTATTTATATTCATCTATATTGTTTGTGTTAAATGTTGAAGCATCAGACTTTCTCAAGTGTTTGGATTAGTAAAGTGTTTCAATAAGTTGATTTGAAGGCATTTCTCACCAAATGTCATCATTTAAGTCAACAACAAATAATCAAATTCTGCATATTGATGATACTTTTTAAATCTTTATATGTAGTTTGTGAACTAAGGCATGAGACTTGTGGGCCTTTCAGAGGGACACAGCAGGTGTGTCTAGTTTTTTTTTCGATAGGAAAGCAGAAAGCAGTACAATGGGCAGTTTCACAGGTGGAGCACAGGAAGAAAACAAATATGTCCAATAAAAGCTGCACAAATTGCTTCTACTACATGAGATAAGCACATAACGTGTGAAACAGTTCCACTAAACGGATATAGTCTTACATTGAATGTTTAGACCCAGTGTTTGTTTTTTACAATCCAACTGTCAACTCTCACAAAAATGTACATTCCATAAGATGAGATGACATTTTGTGTCCAGTTAATTCAGGAAACCAACTAATCACATACTTTTGCCATTGTAACTACCTTTACCACTGGTTTGTATGTTTCAGACAACAGAACCTAAAAAAAAGAGACGGAAAGCATACAAGACATGAAAAAAAGAACTGTCGGTTTGCTGCATCAGTGGGTCACACATGTACAGGAGTGGGCCCACACTAGTATGTAACAGCCATATGTCATTCAGTATACCTTTGCAAAATACTGTCACTGTAGTGTAACCTAGGCTTAAAAACCTTTGTAGCCTGAGTCAGTTTAGTTAGCGAAAATACACCTAACTAAAAAGTGTAGGAACGAAATAAAAAATAATACATGTAATCTATTCCATACAGATATGGCCGATAAAGGATAAGAACCAAGATGTAATAAATTGTAATTAGTGTAAAATTGAGTGATTACGGGAAAAATGTTGTCCTCTACTTACCTTTTTATAACTCCGAGGGAGATTAAAACACATGTTTCATGAGGGAATCGGTGAGTTAAGATGTTTATTTTGTTAAACATTGAGTGAATGTACATAATGTTGATGAAGTATGTATTACTGCAGTTGTTAAAATGTGTATTGATTTAGAATGTTATCCTGTGTGTGTACACAGGCCAGTTTTGTTATCTTAAAATGTAGATTCTGGATATTCTTAACGTTACCTGTGGACTGCATTGATCTGAAACACTTATATGGTGTATCAAGTAAAGACGACAAGCCACCCACGAGACAACCTGAGACATCTAATATTTTGTTCTTTTGATATGTGCATTTAATCACCCCAATGAATCGTTTCACTTGGATTTCGAAGGTTTGAAGTATTTTATTCCTTTTGATACTGGGACATTTCCGCAAGCAACCGAGGAAAGACACTTTTCATTTGGATATTGGTCTTTGCCTTACAAAAGACACTGATATTGGGTTGATTCACGTTGGTGTATATCTCACGTGAACATTTAAAGTGTTCAATTATATTTGGAATGTTGATATTTTGGGATTATTGATAATTTATTGAATTTGTTTCCTTTTGTTATTAATATTTTGTATGGTGTCGTTTACATATTAATTGTGCTTCATTGAAATCCCAAAGAAATTCTACTTTTCATAAATGAGACCGTTTAAATCATATGTGTGTCTGTGTGTGTATCGCCTGCCTAGAATTCTGGTGTCTTCTGATCTGTAGAAAAATCTGGTCAAAAGAATAGACGATATTCACATTATGGTAACTCCCCTTAACACAGGTGGGCAGGTATTACATATAGTAGCGAGCCAGCCAGGAGGCAAAGCAGGACACACACACATCTATTAATAACCATTTAGTTACAATCAGAGAGAGCTAGCAATTTTGGAACAGCCGTTAAAACAGCAGAAAAAAAGGAAAAACAAAAATGAAATCGCAGAGAAAGTGTAAAAGTCCCAAATGCCATTTTAATTAGTGGCTTATCTGGAACGGAACTAGATGAATAAATAATTGATTTCGCAAAACAGTATGGTCAAATTAGCATCCCGGTAAATTATTCTAGCTCAGAGTAAGCGAAGTCTTTCATAGTTGAATTAACTTCTGGATTAGCAGTGCTAATCCCCTACATTCAGCAAGCACAAAATAATGTCTCCTTCCGAGTGACAGCCTTGTCAAGTACCTATGTTCAGAGTTTTGGAAAAACCACAACCGAAATTTACCTCGAAGAGCTCAAAGCCTTAACGAATCGTAACAGGAAAAGCTTTGAGGACATTCTGAAGGAAATGTTAGTTCACATACGAGAGGCGGTTGTGCCAAAGCTGAGCCCTGAGGCCCTTCCTTTTTGAAGCTAATGACTCTCTATTTGATAATCCGACAGATCTGCCTCGCATAGGTTCCGTTCTCAAGCAACTTCGAGTGTCAACAAACATTGCGCAATGTGATACCGTCCCACAAGTTTCCCTAGCCGCAAGCACACAAACCCCATCACTCGCTGTCACCTACTTAAGCCAGCCCCCCCCCATGGTACAAAAAGTTGTGGTAGAGCATCTGGTACAAGCAAGTGACTTTGCAATGTCTGGAAATTCACCGTTGTGGCTTCGTGTTTTCTCTGGGTGAACTCCCCATCTTCCTAACGAGGCTGATTACGAAACTTGGCGCACCAGTGCTGAACTCCTCTTTCGAGACCCAACGGTCTCAGATATCAATAGAGTGCACAGGTTCGGTGAGAGTCTCTTGTCTCCTGCTGCAAACTTTGTAAAATCCTTTAGTCCACAGCATCGCCTTTGTCTTACATTCAGCTTACATAAACTATAAGAAAATTCTAAGAATCCAGGAGTTACGTTCGAAGCAAAGACTAGAGGGAAATGTCGGACTGGTGCGTTTACCTGAGAGATCCTGCAGGCCAAAGCTTTCCTGTAGCTCAGTGGTAAGAGCATTGTGTTAACAATGCAAGGTTGTGGGTTCGATCCCAGGGGATTGCAAATACCTATGTAAAATGTATAGGATATAGCAATGTAAGTCGCTTTTGATAAAAGCGTTGGCCAAATGCGTAAATGTAAATGTAAAGCGCAATCCTTTGTGGAATAACTTCTGAACAAGGGGTGTACCCGGACAAATGGGTAGTGGTCGAACACCCATCTTCCTCTTCCTTGCCAGGTGGCTTGATTGTTAGGACATGTGTGGTCACTCTTGGTGAGAATAAGCTTGGTCACTTACCTGTGTTAATCTCCATCCTACCACTCACAACATCAAGATTCATCAAAGGTGCATTGTGGCTGAGCTAAAGGCTGTACATTCTGTGACCTCTAGTAAACAGTCCCACAGTGTGGACGAAACAGAACCTTTTCCAGACACTTCTCTTGAGGTCCATTCCATTCCATTTTCTACCGCTTATCCGAACTACCTCGGGTCACGGGGAGCCTGCGCCTATCTCAGGAGTCATCGGGCATCAAAGCAGGATACACCCTGGATGGAGTGCCAACCCATCGCAGGGCACACACACTCACTCATTCACTCACTCACGCACTCACACCTTACGGACAATTTTTTCCAGAGATGCCAATCAACCTACCATGCATGTCTTTGGACCAGGGGAGGAAACCGGAGTACCCAGAGGAAACCCCCGAGGCACGGGGAGAACATGCAAACTCCACACTCACAAGTCGGAAGCGGGAATCTGGAGGTGTGAGGCGAACGTGCAAACCACTAAGCCACCGTGCCCCCCTCTCTTGAGGTCAACTTTGGCAATTCGCCTATTCCATCAGAATGGAAGTAAAGACATATTAGCTAAATAAACGGGATGCTTGAAGTTTTTTCATTACACACTCAAGACCTTTGATGCACCAACAAGGTTATGCATAGGATCAACATCATGGATGAAACAACTTTCAAACACCGTCAAAGGCCTATACATCCATAGGACATGGAAGCTGTGAAGAAGCATCTCCTGGACTTACTTGACGCTGGAGTCATATGAGAATCTGAGTCCCCCAACTCTACCCCAATTGTTGTTGTGAAGTCAGGATATGTATAGACTTCAGGAAGTTGAATCAGCAGACTATAGAAGATGCTTATGCTCTCCCAAAGCTCGAGGAAACCTTTATGGCCTTGACAGGATCCAAGTGGTTCTCTATACTCGACCTGAAATCGGGTTTCAACCAAATTGAGGTTAAGGAAAAGTATAAAGCCAAAACTGCGTTTGTGTGCCCTTTGGGGTTTTACGAGTTGAATTGTATGCCTCAGGGAGTCAATAATGCGCCAAGCACCTTTCAGAGAGTCATGGAGAAGTGCATGTCAGACACAAATCTTTGTGAAGTTCTGGTCTTTATAGATGACATTGTTTTCTCCCAGAATTTGGAAAAGCGCGAAGAGAGGCTATTCAGAGTTCTTATTTGGCTTAAGGAATACGGTATGAAACTTGACCCAGAGAAATCTATCTTTGTGCAAACCTCAGTTGGTTACCTTGGACAGGTAGTATCTGACCAAGGAGTGCAAACAGATCCCGATAAATTAGTAGCTGTCAAAACCTGACCGATTCCTAGGAATTTAAATGAATTTAGGTCCTTCCTAGGATTTGTCAGATATATGCGTCGCTTTGTCAAGGATGTTTACAAGAAAATCAAACCATTGAATGACTTAACTGCAGGATATCCCCTACTCGTAAGGGCAGTAGACAATGGACATTTCCAAAACCCCAAGAATTTCTTCAACGATAGATGGACAACTGCTTGACAGGTGTCATTTGATCAGATCACTGAAGAACTCACTACAGCTCCTGTATTAGCCTTTGCTGACACCAAATCACCATATATCCTACATACTGATGCAAGTACTTCAGGATTAGGCGCCGCTCTTTACCAAGAGCAGAACGGAGAAGCCATTATAGAGTAATTGCTTATGGATGTAGAGAACTCTCAGCCAGTGAATCCAAGTACCTTTTCTGCAAGAAACCGAGGAAAGACACTTTTCATTTGGATATTGGTCTTTGCCTTACAAAAGACATTGATAGCGGGTTGATTCACGTTTGTTTATATCCCACGTGAAGGTTTATAGTGTTCAATTGTATTTGGAATGTTGATATTTTGGGATAATTGATCATTAATTGAATTTGTATATATGTACATGTGAATTGTGTTAGTGATTTTGATCGCACACTTGAGATTTGACTTATTTGTCAAAATTTTGTTATAAGTACATCAGATTTAGTCTAAAGAATTTGAGATAAAGAGTAGGTAACATATGTTTTTTTAGGCCCTACTTTGGGTAATGGAGTGTCCAACAACAATTTTATCTACATACAATGTGTAAAAACACTTTAATCTCGTAATTATATGCAGTTATTCGTACCCTACTTCTTTACTGACTCTCAAATGATTCGTTCCGCGATTCACCCGTCTAGGCCCCTCCTACCCGGTAACCTTGTGTCATGTGATTGGTCAGATGGTGTAGTCTGTTGTGATTGGTCAAACGCATTCATCATTTGTCGCAAATGGAACGCCTACCATCATAACAGGATTACGGTTTACATGTGGTTGGATCTCTTTATATACAGTTGAAAGAAAAAGTATGTGAACCCTTTGGGCTTACTTGGATTTCTTCATAAATTGGTCATAAAATGTGTTCTGACTTCATTTAAGTCACAACATTAGAGAAACACAGTCTGCTTAAACTAATACCGCACAAACATTATACGTTTTCATGTTTTTATTGAACACAACATGTAAACATTCATAGTGCAGGGTGGAAAAAGTATGTGAACCTTTGGGTTTAATAACTGGTTGACCCTCCTTTGGCAGCAATAACCTCAACCAAACGTTTCCTATAGTTGCAGATCAGACCTTCACAACGGTCAGGAGAAATTTTGGACCATTCCTCTTTACAAAAGTGTTTCAGTTCAGCAATATTCTTGGGATGTCTGGTGTGAATCGCTCTCTTGAGGTCATGGCACAGCATCTCAATCGGGTTGAGGTCAGGACTCTGACTGGGCCACTCCAGAAGGCGTATTTTCTTCTGTTGAAGCCATTCTGTTGTTGATTTACTTCTATGCTTTGGGTCGTTGTCCTGTTGCTTCAGTTGGCGGACAGATGGTCTTAAGTTTTCATGCAAAATGTGTTGATAAACATGGAATTCATTTTTCCATCGATGAAAGTAATCCGTCCAGGGCCTGAGGCAGCAAAGCAGCACCAAACCATGATGCCCCCTCCACCATATTTCACAGTTGGGATGAGGTTTTGATGTTGGTGTGCTGTGCCTTTTGTTCTCCACACATAGCGCTGTGTGTTCTTTCCAAACAACTCAATTTTGGTTTCATCTGTCCACAGAATGTTTTGCCAGTAGTGCTTTGGAACATCCAGGTGCTCTTTTGCAAACTTCAAACGTGCTGCAATGTTTTTTTTGGACAGCAGTGGCTTCCGTCGTGGTGTCCTCCCATGAAGTCCATTCTTGTTTAATGTTTTCCTTATTGTAGATTTGTCAATAAAAATGTTAGCATGTGCCAGAGATTTCTGTAAGTGTTTAGCTGACACTCTAGGATTCTTCTTCACCTCATTGAGCATTCTGCGCTGTGCTCTTGCAGTCATCTTTACAGGACGACCACGCCTAGGGAGTGTAGCAACAGTGCTGAAGTTTCTCCATTTGTAGACAATCTGTCTTACCGTGTCTATCCTGTGCACGTTCTCATGAATGCCCGGCCAAAAAAAACGGGTCGTTAGGCGATTTATAGTTGCAGCTTGTCCTAGGTTCCCCGCCATTGGGTTACAATTTGCCGTTTGGAAAAGCATTTCCCGACGGCTCTTCGGTATGACTAATTGGGTTGTATCTTGCTTTGACTGAATGTCCTGGGTCACTCGATACAACCGGTCTTTCAAAATAGCGAAATATGGATAGGATACGGGTTGCGCAGGGTGGAGAAGTTGTCCGTCGATTGTACAGACCTGTTCAACCGCATGTTTGAGAGACTCGTCCTGAGACTTTTCCAGAGGGAAATCATTGCTCTGAGAGAAATGGCTGAAATGGTGAAATACACCAAAGGGTATTTCACGACATCCCCGTGTACACACCTTACCTTAACCCCGCGGCTCGTATCCAATCCCTCGAACTGAATCAGGCTTTGGTGGATTGAGGTTTGGTTACACCCTGAAACCACCAAGACCTGATATGTACCCCCCTAATACTCACAGGTATCTGGTACAGCCCGTCCTGACCGAGGGCAGCCTGAGGATTGTCGGGCACCCGTACCATCATACCGACCTCCATCATAGGGCAGCGGTCGATAAAATGGCCGGGGTCCCCACAACGCCAACAGGCAAGCCCAGAAGCCGCCCCAGCGGCAGGAAGCAGACCCCCGAATTGGCGAGGAGAGCATCTGAAGGAAGGGGAGAGGTAGGTGCGCCGCTGCCCGGCTGGCTGGAGGGTCCCTCCGAGGACCTTACGCCCCCGTATGGTCGTGCCTCTGGTAAGAACCGAGTCCGCGGCGCTGGACGCGGATGGAATGTCCCTCGAGACCTGGGAAAGGGAACGGGTTTGACAGAGGGAGAAGGGACAACAGAGTGAGAGAGAGAAAGCGATGGTAGGCCTACGCCGGCCCCAGGGCACACCACCAACTGGTCCTCCGCCAACTGGATCACCAGGGCCAGCATTGTCGGGCGGTGACACTGGACCCACTGGGAGGTTTTCTTGGGTAACCTGGGCACGAACTGCTCCAATGTCATCAGCCATCTGCGACAGGCATCCCGGAGCTGGTGAGCAAAGGCAAACGGCTGGGAGGGGTCCTCGAACTCCAGGGACCGGAAGCGCTGTTTATGTTGCTCTGGACTCCGCCCCACCCGCTCGAGGATAGCTTTCTTGAGGTCCGCGTACTTCAGGAGGTTCTCAATCGGAAGTTGCTGGGCGGCCGTCTGGGCTTCTCCGGACAGGATGGGGATGAGACGGGCTGCCTTTGCGTCTGGTTGCCACCCGGATACTTCCGGCTCGTCCTGGGCTCCCATTTTGTGTAGTGGTACCGTCGGGGAACCAGCCGATGTTGGTTCCTGGCTCAACCAGCCCCGGAATGTCTCTCGGTCCTCCTGCTGGGTCTGAAGAAGGGCCTTGAAGCGTCTCTCCTGGTCTTCTCTAAGGCCCAACAGGACCTGATGATGTTCCTGGTGGAGACCGGCGAGGGAGCTGATGACCTCGGCAAACGGCGATCCTGGCGGCGACTGCATGCTGGTGGCGGCTCCTTCCTTTCTTCCCGGTTTTCGGCACCACTGTAAAAAGGTTCAAGATTGGAGGAAGAAAGGAGGCGGGGTCAGCGTGGCTGGGAAAACGTAATTATACTTTATTCCTGTAATACTTCTGAGTTACAGACCAGCTCACTCAATCACTGACATATACACACACAATCTCTTGTTGTGACGATTCCTTTTCCTCAGGATAATCCTTGACGTTTCGTCCGGCACTCGGGTTTCCTGGTATGCGTTTCCCAGCCTGGTTTCTCTCTCTCTCTCTTGCTCCGTCCGTCGCGCTTTAAATGCGTCTCCTCGCCAATTACTAGAACGAAAATCAGCTGTTTTCACTAAGCCGTTGATCTGCTTACTTACCGTCATTCTCCCGACACGCCCTCTCGCCGCAGACTGCGCCAAACCACGCCCCCCTTGCCACAATGGTTTGTTGCTGCATTAAATGAAGTATAATCCAAATGGCTGGTACAGTCATTTAAAATGTTTGTGAAAGTGAAAACTTCTGAACTTTTAGTTCATATAAAATATGCTGTCATGAGTTATTAATCACAATTTTGTTTACAGTGTAGTTAATTGTAATGACATTATGTCCCCCCTCTTTTGTGCAGTTTTAGATAATAAACCAACACTTTTACCTGTTCCCAAGCAAGTTGTGGCTGAAGCATATGCAGTAAGTTGTGTTTTTCTAACTTTTACATCAAAAGGAAAGAGTGCAACACTTTGTCATGCCCATTTATTTCCATGGCACAGGACAGTGAAGAAACCCTCTCAGATTGTCCTTTGGAGGAAGAACCTGTAAGTGCATAAATAACTTTACCCTAATTTGTATATACTTGTGTACCAATTCTTTCTGTCTGCAACATGAGTTGCAGGAGTCCACACCTAGAGAAAGGCCTACAGAAAGGCTTCCAGAACAGTCTGCACAAAGAACTGCTGATACAGAGGTGGGGCAGTGTTGTACTTTTACTTTTGTTGCATGAGGCATGTTTTGACCCTTTTTTTCACGAAATTTCACAGGGTGACATCCGTACCCTATATAAATGGCATCTTAAACAGAAAATTGAGTATTTTGAGTTGAAAAAAGAGAAATTAAGAGGAGAAATAAAACTCGACAACTTGAAAAAGAGAAAAATTGCACTGGAGATAGTTGCTTCAAAAGGACCTCCAGAGTCAGTGCTAATACACTATTTCACACATAGTAGTATTTCTGACTTAACATAACTACCTCTTATTCCAGGCAAAATATGACTTGCTGGCTTTTCTTTATAAAGAATATTTTCGATAAAACTCAAGGAACTAAGCACCTTTGTCTTGTCTTTTATTATCTTCAAAAATGGTGTTCCACAATTCTGTCCCGTGCAGCTCTGCCACTAGGTTGGTCCAAGTGCACTCGCTGAAGGTCATCATCAGGCTGCACCCCAACCACAGGGGTCTTTTCCTTTCTGATGGTGGCAATGTTATGCAATATGGCACATGCAACAATTATGTCACAGGCCCTGTAAGGTGCAACCCTCAGATTTTTCAGACACTGAAATCTTCCCTTTAGTTGCCCAAAGGTAATTTCAATGCCTGCCCTTATCCTGTCTAGAGCTGCATTGTAGTGGGTTTGAGGTCCAGGGTTTGGCTCAGGGAAGGGCGTCATAAAATACTACCTGCAGGCATGTCCCCAAGCAGGATCCTGTCAAAATCCCCTGTATAATGGAAAAATGCAGTTCTGTTAGGCTCAGCATAATACTGTGTATAATACTGTGAGCTTGAAATGTATGTTCCCTTACCACGTTCAAATAATGTGCATAAATGTGACTCTCTGAAAATGCTTGAGTCGTGCACTGATCCTGGCCATTTTGCTTCCACATCGGTGATATGGAACATAGTCACACACCATCCAGGAGATTTTAGTCAGTCAACTGCATACTTTTTGATTTCATTACTTTTTTTTCAAGTAATATATTACTAATCAGGAATATTATAAATGGTAATCATAATTTACCTGCACATTTACACTGTGAACCCCCTTTCGGTTCACAAAATCCCCCTCATTGGGGCCTGGTGGGGCCTTGATGGGGACGTGTGTGCAGTCTATGGCACCAATCATGTTAGGGAAGCCTGAAGGACACATACTGTTAGTCATACTTATTGGTATGGTCATGATTGCATGTCATTAACAATTATAAATGTACCTGCAATAGCAAAAAAATCCTGCTTTACAACCTGTGGTCTTAAGTGGCTTGGAAATACCACAAAAACCCCTAAAAACTGCTTGAGCGCTAGGTAAACTTTGGGAATGGCACGACAGACAGCACTTTTCACCAAGTTCTCTGCATCTCCAATAGTGTAAAGGAAAGTGCCACAAGCAAAGAATCTCAGGCCAATGCACACAGTCTGTGCTGTTGTTAAAGCCCGGCTCCTCCATGTTGAACACGTAATGTGTGGTTCCAACAAATGAATGATGTAAATAACACCCTCACGAGAAAAACGGTATCTCTCAACAATGACGCTATCGCACTGCGCTAAAGAATCCTGTCTATCCCGCAATACGTGATTAATTCAAAAAGCTCTGCAAATTATTCTTCCACCTTCCGCAACAGGTTGCTGTCGTAAAAATGGACAAGACATGGCTGTGACAGACTTACCTGACAGACTTAGGACAGGCTCCACCTCTTATAAAGCCGCAATCTATTCCTGTTTACATGAAATAAGCCTGCTCTGGAGTTTACGGACCTGTTGCTATCACAGCAAGTCCAGGATGAGCGTCCAAGAACCCGACAATCCAAGATCATGCCAAATCGTCAACAATCAAATCCAGCTAACCATTTTCAGAGGTTTTACACCCACCTGACTTTAAATGAGTGGTGTTGACCTTGTTGGCAGCACTGAAAGTATCTATCTATTGTAACATTAGATAGAAATTCTACAAGGGGTGTGTAAACTTGCATACCACTGTAAGTGCAGATGGACACTTGGAGTTTAACTGTATGAATATTACAGTGGTTACACAACCAATGATCAAAATGTACATTTTTCAAATCTCTTAACACTTTTTTCAATTGCTTGGATACAATACACATGAAATTAAGATCATTTGTTCATTTAACAAAAATCACCGGTTCAATATGACACAACTTAACATCAAAGTATTACTATTTCAAAATGCAACTCACACATTACATCTGAGTTTAGTGTGTTATTATTTCATTACAAAGATAAAACGATCAATTGATATAACTGCTTAAAATGATAAGTAACTGTTGCATTACTCTTGAAGCAAAGCTTTTATGGAAGTTGATGAACAATTGAGTCCATGTTTAGATTCTGACAGTTTCAGGATAGATCATTTGACACCAATTACCACAGAATTTGACCCAGATGGACTGCATTATCTATAGAAGTCATATTTCATTCTTTATCAGATATGGTTTCTATGGTCCCATGTACCTCTTTTACAGAAAACATTTTCATATTCAACATAACTGTATGCAAGATGTCACTTTTACGTAACTGCTTTTGTGGTTTTACTGTAATGAGTTAGAGCAAGGACTACTCATTACGGCTGATTGATTTCACATATTTGTAAGCATATATAAGTAAGATGGTATCCTAGTAGCCTACTCAACATAGTGAGGACATGGAGCCAGAAGTGAAGGTGAAAGGCTAGGATTCCATGGTGGTGAAAGGAATAGAAGGGGACAACCACCCGTTTTGAGAGGTGGCCGTGGGCTTCGTCATAGAGAAGGGCTTAGGCCTCAGCATAGAGGTCACCATGGACCAGACCTCTCGTTTGAGAGGTCTGGTTGAACGTGGTAGAGGACAAGACGGCAGACCTAGACACCGGCAGCAACAGCAAAGGGTGTCGAATGAAATCAGAGCTATGGTTGTATACTACGTCATAAATCATGGCATGACAATGAGTGCAGCAGCTACAATGTTTCAACCAAACCTCAGAAGATTATCTGTGGCCTCAATCATCAGAACTTTCCGCAATGAAACCCGGTAAGTCTTCAGAATCCACTAAACTTTACGCTACTTGAAACTGTTACAGTGAAGTAGTGTGTACAGCATGATAGTGTGTACCACAGAGTACAATGTGCTTTCTGTAAATTTGTTCTTACTGTGACTTTCTCCCTGCAGAATAGAAACTAGGCCAAATAGGGGAGGCAAAATTCTGACTGACCAACAAGAGCAGGCTGTGGTCAATATGGTTCGGGTCAAAAATGATATTCGCCTTAGAGAAATTCGGCAGCACATCTTGGACAATAACGACATATTCAGCCATAAGTTTGCCGACTATTGCAAGGGTGCTGAAAAGACATCAGGTGTCTTTTAAACAACTATACCATGTGCCTTTTGAAAGAAATGCAGATAGAGTGAAGCAACTGAGGAATGAGTATGTTCAGGTATGATCAATTTGCCGGTTTTTGGTGCAGAAAAAAATCCCTAAACATTCTATGTCATTGTAATCAGTAATTGTTTTTGTCTTTTTTAGAGGGTGATGGAGCTTGGATGAAAACCATCACAAATTCTTATTTTTGGATGAGGCAGGCTTAACCTAGCCAAGACAAGAAGGAGAGGTTGGAATTTCATTGGCCAGAGGGCAACCATCGAAGTACCTGGACAACGTGGAGCCAATATTACCAAATGTGCAGCTACAGTTGAAAGAAAAAGTATGTGAACCCTTTGGACTTACTTGGATTTCTTCATAAATTGGTCATAAAATAGTTGCAGATCAGACCTGCACAACGTTCAGGAGAAATTTTGGACCATTCCTATTTACAAAAGTGTTTCAGTTCAGCAATATTCTTGGAATGTCTGGCGTGAATCGCTCTCTTGAGGTCATGCCACAGCATCTCAATCGGGTTGAGGTCAAGACTCTGACTGGGCCACTCCAGAAGGCGTATTTTCTTCTGTTTAAGCCATTCTGTTGTTGATTTACTTCTATGTTTTGGGTCGTTGTCCTGTTGCATCGTCCATCCTCTGTTAAGCTTCAGTTGGCGGTCAGGTGGTCTTAAGTTTTCCTGCAAGATGTCTTGATAAACTTTGGAATTCATTTTTCCATCGATGACAGTAATCCGTCCAGGGCCTGAGGCAGCAAAGCAGCCCCAAACCATGATGCCCCCTCCACCATATTTCACTGTTGTGTAGGATCTTGGCCGGATCAAAGGTGACCATTTGTCGTCGTAAAATTCTACGACCTCTCTGTAGGGGTCTAACCGGTACCAGCAAGTCTGATCCAGCTGCTCTCTCTTAAGCATCCATCATTTGGTCAGGATAGTTTATAACACATCCATTGGACTTCAAAGAAGTCACAACAGGGAGGATGGGGTGCTACTCCAAAGATGGACCATTTGCTCTAAAAGGAATGTGGCCTAGGTTTCATCTCGTCTGGAAATTGTCTGTCTTTTCTCCTTATCCACAAAAGAATGTTCTAAATGGATATACCTCTATATCTCCACATTGTATGTTTGTCCCCATGTTATTCGGCCTTGCCTATAACCTCAAAAGCATGTGTGTTTAGTTGTATTCTGTTTATATTTTCATTCTTGTACAAACTTCAGGTCAATGTACTTATAACACTGGCATGTTTTATATCTAAATGTTTCTCTTTTCATTCCTTGAAATATGATGTATAGCACAGTAAGGTGTTTCCTACCATACTCATTTTATGTAATTCTAAGAGTTTTACAGCACCAAACTCCTAAGTAATCCTAAATGCAAATGAGCTAATAGGCGAAACAAAGGAATTTGACTTCGCTCCAAAATCAGCTCATCACATTGGATTTGGAGGGGCGTGGAACCCCCCCAGGCTTTAAAACACCCGTGAACGGAGCTATCGATGCTCAGCTTTTCCGTGTGTTCGCGCGTTCCAGTTCAAGAACACCTCCTGAGACCTGTCTCTCTCTTCGGACAAAAAACTTCGACAGTTTTTCCTTTCGGCAGAATTACTTCGGCTAACTTCGTCAGCCAATCCCGGCTCTAAGAGAGAAGTAGACGGACTCACCCGCTTGCTTTGAAACCATCAGGACTTTGAGAACACTTTTCCACGGGCACAAAACCTTGTCCAAGCACACTCAAAGGAAACCAATGCAAGTATCAACTATTTCCTAAATAGGTGCGTTTAAGCTGTAACCCCTTTTAACTAAGGAGACGGTCCTCGATGGTTCAGTAATATTATAATATAATTATTATTATAATATAATATATAGGAAAGTAATATTTCTTAGATTTGATATACGATCTGCGGATCACTCGCTGGACGAGTGAATTTAGTTTGTCGCTATTATCAGGTCTGCCGAATCCGATTAAAGTGTATAAGACAGGTATAGTTAATCATCATTAATTATACGTCTTTTACTGTGATCAAACTCATAGTTTTCCCCGAAATACACTACAGTTGGGATGAGGTTTTGATGTTGGTGTGCTGTGCCTTTTGTTCTCCACACATAGCGTTGTGTGTTCTTTCCAAACAACTCAATTTTGGTTTCATCTGTCCACAGAATGTTTTGCCAGTAGTGCTGTGGAACATCCAGGTGCTCTTTTGCAAACTTCAAACGTGCTGCAATGTTTTTTTTGTACAGCAGTGGCTTCATCCGTGGTGTACTCCCATGAAGTCCATTATTGTTTAACGTTTTCCTTATTGTAGATTTGTCAACAAAAATGAAGGCATGTACCAGAGATTTCTGTAGATGCTTAGCTGACACTCTAGGATTCTTCTTCACCTCATTGAGCATTCTGCGCTGTGCTCTTGCAGTCATCTTTACAGAAGATTTTTTCCAAGATATTTAGCGAATGAAAACATCCATTGTGATGTAGACGAGAACCTGTGGCCAAATCCATGATGGAAACGTAGATGCATAGTGCAGAGAGGAACACTTCAGTTTACAGTGTACTGTATTTTTTTTCTAAGTTGTTCCTTGGAAAACATATGTTGTGATTTATTTCATCAATAAATTACAGATTACAGTATTTCAATGATACCACTGTGTCTGTACTATTCTCTGTAGTCTACAGTAAATTAATGAAACCTGAATCACATATTTTGTAAAATGTCTTGGTTACGTATGTAACCTCAGTTCCCTGATGGAGGGAACGAGACGTTGTGTCGAGAACAACAGATGGGGTTCGCCCTTGAGAACCAATCAACTCTGACTACTATAGAAAAGGCGAATGAAATTTGGCGAATGAAATTTGCATGCCGGGCTCCGCCCCCGGATATCCGGTATAAAAGGAAGCCGGCGTGCAGTATTCATTTACCTCTTGTTCTGAAGAGCCTGAGAGCCTCTCACGACTGCAGCAGAAGACGATACGTGTTTGTGGCATATGGGACACAACGTCTCGTTCCCTCCATCAGGGAACTGAGGTTACATACCTAACCAAGACGTTCCCTTTCTGTCGGTCTCTCGACGTTGTGTCGAGAACGACAGATGGGGTTGCCTATGGAAAACGCCACAACGCTGTATTGCGTCACAATCTCAGCGAAGCGACGGTAACAAGCCTGGGCGTGTCAGCTCGAAGCTTCGTGAAACTGTAACCTTCCAGTGTGGTGGTCGGGGGTCCCAGAGCTTTCTTGGAGAAAGATGGGTACAGCCATGACCGGTAACCTTTCACGGACGGGGCCTTAGCTCTCTACTGGCGAGAGGCCGTCCGGCTCGGGTTTACATCGGATGAGCGCAACTCTTAATGAGTGAAGCGCTGCAGAGGCCACCTCCTACCCGTGGGGAGGAATATGGTGGCGATATATAAATGGTCTTGTCCTTGGAGGAGAACGCATGGAACGTGCGGACTGGGAAGTTAACCGCGAGGTGGAGGTCCACCTGGGAAAGCTCATGGGTTACCATGTGTGGGAACCATTGTCATGAGGGTATAGCAGACGGAACAGCCCACGGGGGGGGTGTTACTGCGTCTGAGAGCACCAGGCCGGTTAGAACTATCTGTGATAGGTCACATGGTATCCCGGCCTAAAGGGGAATGCTGCTCTGCCCAGCCAACCCCCAGGGGGTGCTTGCTTAGTGATGGATGGAATGCCTGATCTTAACCAGTGTCTGGGTAAGAAGGAAGGTTGGTGAGATACCAATTTTCTTAGCCATGTGTTTGGGTAAGAAGAAAAGGGTAGATAGCACACTGACCCAACCTCTTGGAGGGTGGGAATGTGCTTTCGCATGCATACGCCCCCTCGGATGCCAGTCCTACATGTCGCCACGCAGGACATGGGCTGACACCGGGTTTACGCGAAGGTTGTTAAGCCTTGCGAGGGTGTTTGGGCGTAGCCCAACCCGCAGCTCTACAGATGTCTGCTAGAGAGGCGCTTCTGCCAGTGCCCAGGAGGTGGCTGAACTCCGTGTGGAGTGAGCCCTCACTGCCAATGGGCATGGGAGATTCTGAGATCGGAATGCCGTCGTAACGGCATCCACGATCCAGTGCGCCAGCCTCTGCTTGGAGACAGCCTTCCCCTTCTGCTGTCCTCCAACACAAACAAGGAGCTGGTCAGAGCTACTGAAGCTCTACGTGTCCTTCCCCTCAGAGAGCAGGTCCTCCGTCAGGGGAATGGTTCAGGGGGAGTCGCTGTTCAGACTATCAGCTCTGAAGCCAAGTGTGGATAAACCAGTGCGGGGTAACCAATAACACTTGGTGCTCTTCTTCCCTGACCTTGCACAGTGTCTGTGCAAGGAGGCTCCTGGGGGGGGGAAGGTGTGCTTCCGCCCGTCCCGTGGTCAGCTGTGCGCCAGGGCATCCGTGCCGAGGGGGGCCTCGGTCAGGGAGTACCAAAGCAGACAATGGGTGGTGTCGTGGGAGGCAAAGAGGTCTATCTGTGCCTGTCCGAACAGCACCCAAATGATCTGGACCGGGGGTGGAGTCGCCACTCTCCGCAAGGCGTATACTGACGAGAGAGCTCGTCGGCTGTCTGGTTCATTTTGCCTGGGATGTGTGTGGCCCGCAGGCAGCGGATCACCTGCTAACTGCACAGGAGGAGGCGTCGGGCAAGTTGTGTTGTCGTGGCGATGTACACTACGGCTGTTGTGCTGTCCCGGAGGACCAACACGTGCTGGCTCTGCACTAGAGGCCGGAGCCTTCTCAGCGCAAGCAGCACAGCCCACAACTCTAGGCAATCCAGCGCAGACGGGGGCCCGTACAGCGCCCTGCTTCTGCGTGCCCGTTGCACACTGCACCCCACCCCTGCAGCGAGGCGTCCGTCGTCACCACGACGTGCCTCGTAACCTGCACGAGGGGAACCACCGCCCGGAGGAAGGTCATGGAAGACCAAGGGGTTAAGGTGCGTCGGCAGCAGGGCGTCATCACCATGCGCCTGCTGCCGGTGTGCCACGCTGTCCTCGGAACTTGACTCTGTGGCCAGTGTTGAAGCGGTCTCATGTGCATCAGCCCGAGGGGTATTACCCTCGCGGAGAATGCCATGTGTCCCAGGAGCCTCCAATCCCAACACTGGCTGGGCGCGTGCTGCGGACAGCTGTGCCGTCATGGTGACAGAGTTTGGTTCCATACCGAGAAAGAGGATGCTCTGCACTGGGGAGAGTTTGCTGTTTTCTCGGTTGACCTGAAACCCCAATCGATCTAGATGCCGGAGCACCAGGTCCCTCTGTGTACACAACAGATCTCACGAGTGTTTGCCAGTCGTCGAGATAGTTCAGGGACAGACCGAAAGGGAGGACTCTGTACTGATATGCCCACCCCTCGAACTCGAACCATGGGAACGTGGCAGTGTCGAGGGGATCGAGACATTGGAGTAAGCGTCCTTCAGGTCGATTGCCACAAACCAATCCTGACACCTGATAGATGTCAGGATGCGCCTCTGCGTGAGCATCTGAACGGCAACTCGTGAAGGTGCTTGTTCAGGGTACGCAGACCGGTGGGGCGCAACCCGCCGTCTTTCTTGGGAATGATGAAGTGCGGGTCGTGACCACTGAACATCTTGGTTTGAGGGACAAACTCAATGCCTGTTTCGCCAGAAGGGTGGTGACCTCTACCCGAAGTACGGAGGCGTCCCTGCCTCTGACAGAGGGAGAGATGATGCCCTGAAACATGGGAGAGTCTCTGGCGAACTGGATCGAGTAACCAAGACGGACCGCCCGCATTAGCCAGCGAGACAGTGTGGGCAGCTCTCAAGCTCCCAGGGACTGTACAGGGTGACCAAGAGGGGAGTCTGCTTCATCATTCCCACTGGGGGTGGTTCGTCGGCTGGCGAAGCTAACCATCTGTCGCGGGGGGTCCCCGGAGGGAAGGTTGGCTCCGCCTTTTTACCTGCCTGGCGGGACAACGATACGCACTGTCAGTTTGAGAGTGGTGACAGCTGTCGTATGTGTACGACCTCACACCTCGCCAGGGTGTGAGGTCGGTTCGCCGAGCACAGTCCAGTAGAGTGTGCGATCGGCTGCAAGTACAACCGGGGAGAACGGAAAAACTCTTTGAGTAAGTGGGCGCCAGGCCCTGAAAAGGGCCCGGCCTTGGCGACGAGGCAGGAGTCGTCTCTTACCGACCGATCAGAGCCGTGGCTGTGAAGGTTCGGGCCCGATGTTGTTCTCCTTGAAGTCTTCCCGTCAGTGTCCCTTCTCATGAGAAGTTTGCTGATGGGGTGGAGGACTTCCTTGGTGTCACTCTTCTGCACAAGGTATAGCCGGGGGTGTCACTCCTGGACCACAACCGTGGACATCGTCCGACCCAGAGCCTGTGCCGCCGCCTTAGTCGCCCGTAGAGCGCTGTCAGCGGCAGCACGGAGATCCTGCATTATACCCAGGTTGGCCTTACCCTCGTAGGGCTCTCTCAACACCTGGCCTGGTGGACCTGCAGGCTGGCCATGGCGAAGAGAGAGGAGGCAGCCTGGCCCGCGGCATTGCAAGCCCTCGACACCAGTGATGCCGAAGTCTTACATGCTTTGAACCTGTGAGAATCTGGAATTCGTCCTGTCCTCTACAAATATTGCATCTGTGTTTAATACAAAGTTCATGTATCATATGTATTCATTCGTATTCATTCCTATTAATATTAGCTTCTATTCACATAAGATGTGCCTTACTTTCTTGTTGTTTAACCTCGGTGAAAGTTGTACCATGTCATGCTTATGTTGATATAAGTATCTGTTGTTCTCCATATCAAGGTTCCTAATGATGCCTATGGACAATTGTTTTGTTATTGTAATATTAAATATGTACTCATATCTGATTGTTCAGGAGGAAAGACTAAACAGAAAGTCTGGTGATTTTCCACTGTTTTGGTGGTTTTATATGACGCCTCCTGATGCAAGCTTATAAGTATTAGTCCTTAACAATAAACTTTGGACTCTGATTGAAGAAGCACTTGTGTCTGTGTCAAACTTTGTCTCCAGGCCTGAAACTCTGTGTGTTCAGTCGATTAGACTCTTCAACCGTAGAATATTGTTTAGACAAGGGGACGGAAGAAGTTTACATTCCTTCAGGACCGTAGGCGTGGCCGATTCCCCCCAGGTGGTAGCCGTCCGCGGCACAGGTGCACCACCGCCGGTTGGGGAACATTCAGAAGAGCGAATCGGGGTGCGATCGGCCCGTGAGCACTTAGCTGGCGGGTTACGTTCGCAGAGTTTCCCATATCACTAACGCTGCTAACGTGGGTGGTCATCAGGGCCGTAGCCACAGATGTCACAGCCCGGGTAGCAGACGAAATGCCAAATTTCATTGGCCTTTTCTATAGTAGTCAGAGTTGATTGGTTCTCAAGGGCGAACCCCATCTGTCGTTCTCGACACAACGTCGAGAGACCGACAGAAAGGGAACTATATTTAATGATTGTACTAACAAATTCACAGTGAAACTATGGGTATCTTGTGTATGGGTGATCTAAAGTAATGTTACTATGCTATTTCATAATAAATTACTATTTTGAAACAATGCTTCTGCAAATGCAAAGTCTCTTTAAAGATATGAACGCAATATGCTAAGTTTTGAACAATGGACAGCCTGTGTTACAAATAATGACTGTTTTGAGTTTTGTGTCTAGAGTTGTGAAAAAAGACACGAAGGTTCTGTTATTAGTGCAAAAACGATCGTAAAAAACTGTAATACATTATGTGGGTTACTGTGTTTGTTGCTAATAAACAGGGGCGAACACTGCAGGTTAGTTTCGTTTTGAACTTATCAAATCATTCGTGCTTAGGCTGAAAAATCAGTCACAGGTTACTAGTTATGCTTTCATGTTGTGTGTGTAACATTAACCTTATTCCGCTGAGATCTGCAGGTGCGCAATCTGGGGATTTTAGGCAAACAAGCACAACGTGAGCGCTGTTTGCTGGGATGGAATTTTTAGTCTACAGAGACGTTTAAGACGAAACTAACCACAGAAGAATTCAGGAAATATAATTTAGCTAAATCATTTACATGGCAGTACTACGCGTGTGTTGACAAGCCGGATGGAAGGGGTGTGGGGTTCACTTTAACTCATTGTCATTTAAAGAGATATGCACATAAACGGGTTGCTGTGAACAGAGCTGTTTTTGACGAGGCGAGAAGGGTTTTGATTACACAGCCATTGAATGTTTTTAAGCTAAATATGTTCCAGACATTCCATCAAGACCCTTATAAATCATACCAACTTGTTGAAAATGCTCATCTGAGGAAACCTTTAAAAAGTTGGGGCAAGTGTAATATTCGATTCGATGGTAATCCACCTCCTGTTCCACCTCTTTAGTCCTACCACTGCAAAAGTCTGGTCAGCTCTTAACTTGTACCTGGTCCTCGGGACACAGGGACAACCCCTTGTTCTGAAGATCTTAAAGGCCTGGGTGGCTTGTATACCTGAAGAAGCTAAGATAGATAGGGCAGGGCTAGTCCATTTTGACCCTTATAAAAAAACGAAACGTTTAAATTCTATTCTAGCTTGGATTGGTAGCCAATTTAAAGAAGCCATTACAGGAGAAATGTGGTCTTACTTGTGGGTCCTCATCAACAATTTGGCAACAGGATTTTGCACTAGTTGAAGCCTTTTTTTGGCGGTTTGGAATACACCCACATATAGGGAGTTACAATAATCAAGTCGAGAATACACAAAGACATGATTCAGCTTCTCCAAATCTTTGAAGGATAAAAATGCTTTGACCTTAGCCAAAAATCGTAGGTGAAAAAAGCCGATTTCACAACCGAATTTCAGAATCTCAGATCTAATTGCTGCGATTTATCAATAGATTAAAAAAAAAAGATTCACATAACTGAAGGGACTCCTCCATTAAACCAATTGCAGAGGGGTTTATTACTGAATTATAGTGCTAAATAAAATCCTGGGCTTGTGGTGATTTCGAGCAAGTACTATAGAAAGTAGTTCCTTTTCTCAGCTTTAACTGAATTCTGATAAACTAAAAGAGAGTCCTTAAAAATCTCTAAAGAAACCTGGAGACCATCTTTTATCACCTACGCTCTGCCTTTCTGCACTCCCGCCTAAAAGCTGAGTTGTTTCATTAAACCAAGGCTGGGGTTTCGGCTTATCAGGAATAATTCTAGTAGGAGCAACAGTGTCAAGGATAGAAGAGCATGCCAAATTAAACACATTGAGCAACTTCTCAGCATCCCAATGAGATGGAGGATTCTCCAAGGTAGTAGTGAATGGAGCCCGAAAAAAACTAATTAACAAAGGTTAAAAAAGGTTGTGGAGAGTACACATCGATACATGACGACTCAGTACTTGTCGACACATCGAGTTGGGGCGGATAGGTTTTTTTCCTCATGGTTGAAAGAGATGGTTTTGTGGTCTGAAAAGACCACATCATCCAATGAAACATTAAAATATGACAGATCATGTGATAGTACAAGGTCTAGTTTATGGCCATGTAAGTGTGTGGGCCCATGATCATGTTGCAACAAGTTAAAAGAATCAATAAGGTTTAAGAAATCCGTGGCTAAACGATTTAATGAGCACCCAAAATCAAAAGCTGATCATATTTACATAACAGTCCACTCACAAAATCAGCAAACTGCTGAATAAAGTTCATATTAAATTACATTCAATCGTACATTTAAAAGGGTTTTATAAAAATAACTGCCAGACCTCCTCCACGACCAATCAGGCTAGGATTATTCAGAAAGTTACAATTCAGTGGGACGAAATCAGAAAACAGACTCGAATCTCCACTGCTAATATAGGTTTCGGTCATACACAAAAAATCCAACTTTCTGTCCTTAAAAGATCATGCAAAAGTTTTGTTTAAAAGAGACCTTACATTACAGTTTTTCTCGATTGCTAATTACCTCATTTTGCAAAGGTTAGACAATGTTCTCATTCAGAAAACACAAACACACAATATAATGAACTGAAGTGTCAAGATGTAAACTCAAATAGCGCACGTTCCATATTTTTGCAGAAAATAGTATACTTTTACGAAATTGTTCCAAAGGTGCAGTGGATGCCATATTATTTTACACTGCCTCCTATTGACAAATTGCTTTATTGTTTCCTTTATCTTCTCCTTAAGTCGTTTTGGATAAAAGCATCTTTATTTGTGCAGTCGTATACTGTATTGTGTTGCATGACCAGTTCATATTGTTCTTTGGTTTTTTAACTGTTCTTGTCTTGTAAGATCATCTTCATCTACTTTGCATTAGTGTAATTGTTTATTTCATTTTTTCCTAAATGAAATTCTTGCATTGTGGTCTATGTGCATTCTTTTAAGTTGTATATTCTAATAAAAACTAAGCTGTCAAATTATTCTTGAATCCCAATAAGAGGTTTTATTAACAGTGTTTTGAATTGATATCACCAGTGTCTAAGACTAAACTGTTTGGTTGAGTGTTTTTGAGGTCTTCTGTGTCATATCTGGGAGAACAGTTTTTTGAAAAAATAGGATGTTTGGTGAATTGGGTGAGATGTTATGGATTTGTGATCACTGTTTTGATAGTTCGAGGCATAATATCAAGTAATGTCTTTAAGCAATCGAGAAAAACTGCAATCAAGGTCAGTCTTATCATTGGATGATGGTCCTGCTTTGCCGGTTATGTGCGACCTAAGCAGGGAAGGTTAGACAGATTTACACCCCATCTGCGTAGATGCGAATGCCAAAGGCATATACTCCCATCACTGGAGTCTGGATCCACAGGCGCCATACCATCCAACACAGGTGCGTGGGAGTGAGCGAAGAAAGTTTGGTCCAGTGTTAAATCCACAAGAAAACGGGGAGGATTCGATGACTCGGAGACCACAAGGTGCACCCTCGCCACAGCCAACATGCCACCTCTCTTTCCTTTATTAGCAATATATGTAATTAATTGATGTAATAAAAATGCATGCCCTTTTGTTCAGAGATTGCAAAATTTAAACAAAATAAAGGACAAAAAAATAATGCACAGAAAAAAGGGAAGATTCCAATGTATATGATCTTCAGAATTTAGATGCTCATGATTTAGTAATGGAAAGACTTCAACATCTAGCTATGTCTCAGAGTGAGATTGGAATCAACTATTTTTCAAGTATCACTAATTACTAAATTCTTATCAGGTCTTTTACTATAAGCTTCTGTTGTTGCAGAAGAAGAAGTTTTTTTACTAAGGTTTGAAACATTAGTTCTTCATTTTTGTCATGCTGTATTAAAGCATTTGTAAAAAAGATAAGAAAGATCCATAATTTTGGTATGGGGTAAGCTTGAGTGAAAAGAAAAGGATTTTAGAAACGTATTTACCGACTGAGTATTGTGTGAAAACAACATGAATTGTGTTAATGGTATAATCACAACAGACGGATGTTGTGCTAATTGTGTTTAGAGTTTTGAAAATGTGACTACATATCGGTCAAAGGGATGTTAGAAATTGAAAAAAACTGTAATAATGAGGCTAGTGTGTCTGTAGTTCCTCTTTGAATGACAGAGGTTTTTGTACGACTCTGTTTCACTGTGTGAATATACTTTTACTGTTGATATGGTGGAAACTCTGACAGTAATAATCTCCTGCATCTTCACTCTTGACTCCACTGATGCTCAGAGTGAAATCTGTTTTTGATCCACTGCCACTGAATCTTGATGGAGTATTTGTGTGTAACTCATTTGCTTTTTTAATCAGGAGTTTAGGAGCTTCTCCAAGTTTCTGCTGATACCAGAAAAGAGGCTGATAAACCGCAGACTGATAGACTTCAGGACTGGTTTTACAGGTGATAGTAACTGTGTCTCCTGGATGAACAGATTTCACTGCAGGTGTCTGAATGACCGTCACTTGACCTCTTGATTCTGCATAAAGAACTAAAATATGAGTAAAGATTCATAATGAAAGCATTATCTTACACAGTGGATCAGTCATGTGAAAGTTAATGTTGTTCTCACCTCTGAAACAAGAGCTGGTTATCATCCAGATGAAGATGCTGATGAAGATCATGGTGACTGTGGGTTTAGATTTGTGATGATGGACACCTGAAGCTTCTAAAGATCTCTCAAACACTGTGTTCCCGATGTAAAGTGTCTGTATGCAAATTTATGCTCAGTATCTTTTCACAGGTTATCGGAACGTCTGCTATTAAAATTTCTCATTATAATATTTTTTTAACAAATTGATAAACACATGTTTTTCAGAAATTGTCTAATGAAAATGTTACAAATGTATTTTGGGGTTTGATTGTCATGAAGATCAGCTCTTGATCATGTGAGTTATAAACACATGTAGAGCACTGAAGCGTACGCTGCTCATGCAAATCTGCATCTCAGTGCAAACGCTTCAGTAGAGCGAGAGATCAGGACATCTAAACTGATCTCACAGAAACATTATTGATATGTCTTTGTGTTCTGCAGGGTCAGTTAACACTGTCTTCATGTGGAATGTTGAATGTAGTCTTGATACTTGCAATCCAAAGTATTTATATTGACAATATAATAGGAAAAAAAGTTAAAATCTGGACGAGTGTTTGTAAAGTTTACCCCTCCACTGGTGTGTCTGTGGTTGAGTGTGTGTCTGTCTGTGTGTGTGTGTCAGCCTGACTGCTGGAGGTTTTTGTACAACTCTTTATCACTGAGTGAACGACCAACTCCCGGTGTGGTGTGCAACCATACAGTAAAAAACACCTGCATCTTCACTCTTGCACAACTTTCAATCCAACAAACACATGTGTTTTCTAGATGGTAACAACCTCTCGCTCTCTGTGTGTTGCGTGAAAAAGCAGATGTCCTGAGGTCAGCTAAATTATTTTTCTCCATAGATGGGAATTTGACAAAGCTGTGGTCACTTACATTGGACTGGGGAAGAGTGGCCTGTAATTCTCCTCTGGAGGAGTTTGGGACTTACAGTCCAGTGATGTTCATGTTACTGAAAGGGCTTGTAAAAAAAACTGTTTGAGAATTTCCAAGACAAAAAAATAAATAATCAAGTTATCTCTCTTTTTGATTATCTCTCTTTGTGTTTTTGAAAGGGTAAATATAGTGTTTGATCATGAATACGCACTCTGTATTTGCTCACAGTAAACACTGTTTCTTACCTGCCGTTTGTACTTTCAACCTCTTTCATATCTTCTTGACGTCTAAAATCGTACATTGGCACATTCACTGGCATGTATTATTTACCAGAAAAATTGTGCTTTCGATTTCAAACTGTCTAAGTTGAGGTTTTAATTTATAGCATATATTTATGTTGACAAGGTCATATAAAAATATAATATGTATACATAAGATATGCAGTTTGTGTATTCTGTACACTTCTGTTCAAAGGTGAGTGTTTAACTGGTGACATTTATATTGACAATATAATAGGAAAAGCAGTGAAAATCTGGATGAGTGTTTGTAAAGTTTACCCCTCCACTGGTGTGTCTGTAGTTGAGTGTGTGTGTGTGTGTGTGTGTCAGCCTGACTGTTGGAGGTTTTTGTACGACTCTTTATCACTGTGTGAATGACCAACTCCCGGTGTGGTGTGCAACCATACAGTAAAAAACACCTGCATCTTCACTCTTGACTCCACTGATGCTCAGAGTGAAATCTGTGTTTGATCCACTGCCACTGAATCTAGATGGAGTTCCAGACTGAAGGGTGCTGACCCGATATATCAGGAGTTTAGGAGCTTCTCCAGGTTTCTGTAAGTACCAGGACACACAGGGTGTGCTACAGCCTGATGGAGGAATTGAAGTAGAACATCTAAGAGTAACAGATTCATCTGGTGCAGCAGTTTTCACTGAAGGACTTTGAGTTACTGTGATCTGTGATTTACACCCTGAAAAATAAATAAGAAGATTAAAATTTGACATACAGTTAATAAGAAAAAGTCATATTTTATAAATAAAGCATATCTACCTTGAAAAGAGAATAAAAGTGTACAGATGAGGATGATGAAGCTCATTGTTGATGTTTTGTGTGTTTGTGTTCAGTTGTGAAGTGTTAAACTCACAGCGCTATAAACACTCTCAGAGCTCTGAAGCATCCGCTCACTATGCAAACACATCAAGACCATACTTGTTCTAAATATAGCAGATATGACTTACAGAGCAATAAGATGTGAATGAAAGTGAAAAAATATACACATTGTCCCCTAGACCCATTTGTGTTGAAGTTAAGATTTTTTTGTATTTGATGTGTTCATGTGTAAAAAAATACTGATTTATCTTTTTGCCCTTCACGAACAGTATACAGATAAATCAGAATTGCAAATAAAAAGATTTACTGTGTATATAGTCATTTTTTTTATTTTGAATTTTGTCTACTGCAAAATGCTAATTTTCAATTCTGTGTGTAAAGACAGGCAGAAATTTAATAATGTTCATGTTTGTTTGCTGCTCTTTCAGTATTCACTCACATCTGATATGATCATATGGAAGTAAAATAGTGACTAATGTTTTTGAAGCAAAGAGACGTGCTGAAAAGCACTAACTGAAAAAAAATGCATTGTATTAACAGTTCTTGCATTTTAAGGTTCTGCAATTCAATATGGTTGTACATTTAAGATGTGAATATTACAAATTGAAACATTTCACACTCGGTTTCACTGTCTAAAACTAAAAAAATCTAAATTCACCTTTTAAATTTCATTTAAAAAATTGAACTTGTTTTTAAATACAACCTTTAATATTTGACGGATAATTTTCAGTCCATATTATTTCGATTAAAAAATTCGCTTCCACAAATTCAGCGGTTCAAATTCGGCTTGAAATTCAAAGTTTCACACCCGGGAATCCCAGGAAAAGCAATAGAGCGCCGATTCTACAACTGCATGATCTCTTCCTGCTGCCTGAGCGCTTCACCAGCAGGTGGTGTAAGTCGGTTCTGATGTAGATCAAATCAAGAAAAACAGATACTCTTTAAATGTTTGCCACGGAGTCCACTCATCTGCTCGATTAAGTGAATTTAGTTGTTCTCATAGATGGCTTCTTATGCTTCATCAAGAAAAAAAATATTTCCGTTTGTACTGGCAGCTTAGCTCACCACTATTAGCCCTAGAAAGGACATGGAGCACGGGGACAATTCTAGGTGGCCTGGAATCATTGGACTAGTCATACATTTTAATTTAATTATTTAATATTCTACCCGATCTCCTTGTACTGTCTATCTAGAGTATGAGTTTACGTTTGTATTTGGCTTGCTATTTATACCCATTCATTACTTTTTACGTGCATATGATATATTAACATTAAGTAATTTAGCAGCATTTAGCATTTTTATCCAAATTAACTTCAAAAGAGGTCAGGGAGCAATAAAGCGATATGTCATACAGAAGCAAAACAATATTGGTTTAGATGGTATGGGTAAATTACACCTGCGTATCAAATGCATGCAAATCTCTGTGGCTTGCCACATGCAAACATAAAATCGTGCTATTGATAAGCACCGTCTTAAGTCATCAAATAATGGTTTGAGTTTCGTGGATTAGAAAAAATGGATTTATAACAGTGCTTTACTAAGCCATACTGTGTATTGAGTTTTTAAAATAAAATAAGTTAATTTCATGAAGCTATTTGAATGACACATGCGATGGTATATGATTAAATGTGCCAGAAAAAAATACAATAAGATTTTAAAGCATTACATTAGGTTCATAACACGATCACAATAAACTTAATGATTCAAATGAAACAGTTTATTTTGGTATAAAACTAAATAGGAAAAAAAACAATAAATATCCATTTAAAACTGACTACAGTTGGAAATGAAAAAGTAGTGCAAACAGATATAAGAACAAGCCATGAACTATTTTAACACAACGTAAAATAATCTACAATATAAATAACCAATTAAAAGTAAAGTATTTTCTTCAAAACGTAATTGTAAAATATTTTTAAATATAGGATATAAATGCTTAAACTTAAACAAACTAATAACCACTTAGAAGAGACATATCAATGGAAATAATTATGCCTGTTTTTCATCTGAAATCTCTGAGGTCAGAACGAAAAATATAGCCAAGTATAGTCTATTAGGCTAAATAATCGAATGAATAAAAACAAACTGAAATACTGCAATAATAAAGACACCTACCTACGCATCTCATTCAGTCATCATAAGTTTAAAGAGGGTAAACTTGATCGTTTATCTGAACTGTACACGTACATTTTAGACACTTTGCTACGAGGTGTACAGGTCTGTTAGATCCTTATGGGTCCCGGCGGTGTCCGATATGGCATTGCGTCTCTAGTAATTTAAAATGAATTTACTTTACCGAATCGACTTGAAAGACAAATATTGAATCAGTTTAAATGTTATGGAAACAACAAATATTTTTTACACCAAAATTTCCAATACATTATTAGATTAATACCGTAATTGACATTTTTGCATTTTATTAACAGACAGCAACTCAAGCAGTTTGTCGCACATTTTGGGAAACACCATCTTACAGCTGTTAGATCGATAACGCCGTGAGGTCTCTTTCTTGGCTTCGACAATACATTTCGTGTCTGTTCTGGCTCTAAAGAACGTGATGTCTATTTGTATCTGGTCAATTTTATTTGGCCTGCTCAAGAAGTTCGCTTGGCTAAAAGATCGTTTTTTCTATTTTGTATTAACAAAATAAAAACGACGAACGTTTCCACAATTCCACAACATCCAGCATTTTCTGAGAGTCGCAAATTAAAAAAAGATCATGTGAGGAAAATTAAAAGAAAGTCTGTAGAGATTGCTTCTATGTCATATAAACAGAAGCACTACTGAGAGAGTTGCATACGTGTTAAAGTCGGAGCAGTTATCAATGAGATGCTGGTTGAGATCTCAGTATTTGACCGCTTTAAACAGTTAAACACAATAAATGTCCTGTAAATGCTGATGATGCATAATATTTATGTGAACATGATGGGTTGAAGTAAAACATAACCTAATTCATTTTAGCCAGAACAGGAGGAGATTCATAGTCTGAGCATAATAGGCCTAGAGTGTGTCTGTGCAAACTACTAGCAGTGCAAGCGTCAGTTGAATTACTGAAAATGTTGATGATGTTTAAGAAGCTATATGAGAACTAAATTCACTTAATTGAGCAGATGAGTGGACTCTGTGGCAAACATTTAAAGAGTATCTGCATTTCTTGATTTGATCTACATCAGAACCGACTTACACCACCTGCTGGTGAAGCGCTCAGGCAGCAGGAAGAGATCATGCATTTGTAGAATCGGCGCTCTATTGCTTTTCCTGGGATTCCCGGATGTGAAACTTTGAATTTCAAGCCGAATTTGAACCGCTGAATTTGTGGAAGCGAATTTTTAAATCGAAATAATATGGACTTAAAATTATCTGTCGAATATTAAAGGTTGTATTTAAAAACAAGTTCAATTTTTTAAATGAAATTTAAAAGGTGAATTTAGATTTTTTAATTTTTAGACAGTGAAACCGAGTGTGAAATGTTTCAATTTGAAATATTCACAGCTTAAATGTACAACCATATTGAATTGCAGAACCTTAAAATGCAAGAACTGTTAATACAATGCATTTTTTTTCAGTTAGTGCTTTTCAGCACGTCTCTTTGCTTCAAAAACATTAGTCACTATTTTACTTCCATACTGTGGTGGACGTTCGGCGGCGGCACCAGACTGGAAGTTGGCAGTGAGTACAAAATTATATCAAAATGTTCTTGCTGTTGCTTTTTGATATACATTCATACTTGGTATCATCTGTCTTGTTTTTCTTTTATTTCTTCTATTTGTTTTGCTTTTGCAGCAAATATTTATATTTATTTTACTTACTGCTTGCTGTTGTGCTCTGAATGCGACGTTTGAAGTGCTCAAGAAATCAAGATATAGGGCCAATAATAATTAATATAATGTTAAGTTTTAATCCTCATTTATATTAAAATAATTATCATGTAGAAATAATCTTCCAAATTTTGAAAAAAAAATAACTACAGGAATCATATATTCATGCAAAATCGTTAAATATGTTGGATTATGTTAAATGCGATTGGGAAATATATTTTTTATTTGAACTTTGGTAGTTTGGAAATCTTTATTTTTGTGTTTCTAAATATGTTTTGGGTATGATTTTATAACAATTACCAAAAGAAAACAACTAGCGATTTGTAATGAAGTGTCATGCATGATTTCACTGGTGGTGCCATGATTTTATCAGACATGCCACAATTAAACTAAACATAATATGTGGTGAATGTAAACATTACAGAGAAGGTGTAAAGTAGAATTGAATCCTTAAAGTCTCCACTAACACAGTCTTGATCCTAATTTAATCTTGGCATCCATTCAGTTTCTTTCTTGTAATGAACGGATTATTAAAAATACAAGATTAAACAGGCAAAACAATATTTATTAAACTTTTCTGTTTATTTTTCATCTGGCAATTTTTGCCTCATGTTCTCTGTATATCAGGTGTAACTCGTCCTACAGTTAAGGTCCTGCCGGCGTCAAGTGAAGAGATTTCCAGTAAGCAGACAGCAACACTGATGTGTGTGGTCAGCAAGGGCTTCCCTTCAGACTGGAGCTTGAGCTGGAAGGTGGATGGGAACATCAGGTCTCAGGAGAACAGCGCTGGACTCCTGCAGAAGGACGGTCTGTACAGCTGGAGCAGCAGTCTGACTCTCTCTGAACACGACTGGATCAAGAGCGTCTCAGTGAGCTGTGAGGCCACACGAGGAGACCAGACAGTCACTGGACAAGTGAAGAGAGATCAGTGTTCTCAATAGATCCTCTGTCTTCTGCTCTCTTCTTATCATTCATGTCTCACAAAAGTGGCTTTCTATTCATCTGTGCTTCATTCATTCAGTGCTGAGTATCTTTGGCTAAAATTCAATAAAATAAAAATAACAAATGATTTTGTTGATTTTCTTTTGTCTCTTTTGAACTTGAATATGTGTTGGGTCATTTGGGTCAAGCTCAGGGCTTTAAGTTTAAACTTCACTCACTGAACCATGAACACTTGAAGATGTGCTCCGTTTTATTTTTGTGTGACAGTGACATGAAACTCATGAGAGTGTGTGAACATCTGCTGTGTTGTGAGAGGAACAGAATCTCTCATCCTGATGATGCAAATCTGAGTTTCAGTTTCACTGTTTCTCACCTTGTTCTCAGAAATGAAGCAGTTTAGTTTCCACTGACAGTTAACACACTGAATCATTTATTTTGGACAACTGTGATAACTCAGACAGTAATAATCTCCTGCATCTTCACTCTTGACTCCACTGATGCTCAGAGTGAAATCTGTGTTTGATCCACTGCCACTGTTGGTCGAGTATATCAGGGGTTTAGGAGCTTTTCCAGGTTTCTGTAAGTACCAGGACACACAGGGTGTGCTACAGGCCGGAGGTGAACTGAATCTACATGTCAGAGTAACGGATAAAATAAATGATAAAAGTCAAATGAAAAATGCAGTCAATAAAAAACCCTTCTGGTAATATATATACAAATAAAGTAAATGCATGTTTCAAATTCTCCTTTGTATAGAGAGTAAAAGTTTCCAGATGAAGATGATGATGAAGGTCATTGTTGATGTTTTGTGTGTTTGTGTTCAGTTGTGAAGTGTTAAACTCACAGCTCTATAAACACTCTCACAGCTCTGAAGCATCCGCTCACTATGCTAACACACTCGACAAGGATTTAAATATTTATCTAATGCAAAAACGCAAGTTGGCCATATTGAGTGTTCGCGCATGCTCATATTTAATATTTGCAACTGATGTTTTAATATATGTAGATAATGTCTTAAAATATTGTATGTTGATTAACAGAGCATTGTATTATAACAGTATGTGTGACTTCATGGTCACTTGGACACAATTGTTCCCTATAAATGGTAAAAAAGTTAATATGCATATGCTTTATAAAACCTGAAGGGAAATGGGCATCCAAACCAAATACTTTAAACCTGTGAGTGTTATCTGTATGTTAGCAATTTGTCTGTGTCACATAAATCAGTGAATAAGTCCAGGTCTTGAGTTTAACTACATTTACTGCATATTATTTTGCCACATTTTTTATATGAATGCTTATACACGGCTCATTTGAATACTTGATTCTGATTGGCCAGTCACAATATTTTTTTCTAACATTATTTCACAAATTCTTATTTCTGAGATAACTACCGGCTGCCTGCACATTATCCCTTACTTAAATGATTTGAAAAATGTCTGGTTAAGCCACTCTGTTTGCCACTGTTTGACTTGTCAAGTGTTCTTATACAGTGCTTGTGTCTGTTATATCTTCTTGACCTCTGACAGATGACATATTGTGTAACATTCATGAGAAAGTTATCTTTTAAGTTAACTGTAGACATTCAAACACAAAGTTTTGTAAAAGTTTATATTTAGAAATGTTTTTCTTAAGATTATAATATTTATTGTTGGCAATTTTAATGATGAATATGGTTGTGTTTCTAAAGCTCATTCATTCTCACCCACACTGGTGTGTGTGCAACACAGTCATGTGTATCAGTGTCAGTCTGACTTATGGAGGTTTTTGTATGACTATTTATCACTGTGTGAACACTCCACTACTGAATAGACTTTGACAGTAATAATGTCCTGCATCTTCACTCTTGACTCCACTGATGCTCAGAGTGAAATCTGTGTTTGATCTACTGCCACTGAATCTAGATGGAGTTCCAGACTGAAGGGTGCTGACCCGATATATCAGGAGTTTAGGAGCTTCTCCAGATTTCTGATGATACCAAATAATACATGAATAAGATATGCCACTGCTGAATAGACAAATATGCACATCTCTGCTGGTTTTACACTTCAGAGTGACCGTCTCTCCTACTGTAAGAGGTTTCACTGATGGAGTCTGAATCACTGTGATCTCGGCTTGACAATCTGTAACTGATACAAACATCCATGACACTTACAACATCTACTGTACATTCAAGTTATGACAGAATGACAATCATCACATGAAGTAATATGATGGAGTTTAGTGAGTAGAATAAAAATGATGTAACTTGAATAAAGACGATCAGTGTCCAGATGAAGATGTATTCAAAATCACTTCCTCTGGAGACACATCACACCACATCTAAATCATCAATCATTTCTATATATTTTAAGTATGACCTATCATCAGTGAGAGTTTAAAAAGTGATTATTTTATTCTAAGTAAAGGATTAATGTGCTTTGAGGGGAAACTACAAACATGCTTGTTGTAATTTCCCCCAAAACAATCTGAATATCTCAAATTGAAATGAGATTTCAAAAGTTCAATTATCAATCTTATTGAATTTAATTTCACTGACCCTGTAATGTCATTTTGAATGTGAAGCCATCTGTGCCTCAAAATGTAGCCTCGCAATATGGTCATGAATTAATTTTAACTAAAAACCCAGAGCGAATTACTAAGTAGAAACGTAGACCAGACTTCAGTAAAAATAATTTTTATGAGAGTTATGAGAGGCACTTTAACAAATAGTTAAGTTAATTGAACTGTCTGTTTTGTATGAATATATGTTTTTTATAGAGTGACAGTTCAGGTTTTTGTACAGCTGCTCTATTAGTTTCTATAGTACATGTTCGGCAGCGGCACCATGGATGTTGGTAGTAAGTACACAATTTAATAACTTTCTATCATGTCTTTTTAATAAACATTCATATTGAATAGAATTCAGCTTGTTTTCTACACTGTAAACTTAACCAGCGTCCGTAAAGTTTGAAGTAAAATCAAGTAAAATGTATGAGTTAATCACTTTGAAGTTTTTTAACTTGAAGTTTTTAAAGTCAGTTCAATATAATTTCAGTTCAATTGACCCATAAAGTTAAATTGATTTAACTTTATAATTTAAGGAAGCTGAAAATTGTCATTTTTTACAGTGCTTTGAATATTTGATAGCCAATTTGTTCCATAAACACTTAAAATATGAGACTCGCATTTTTATGGGGAAAAAAACAATTTTCAAATATACATTTGTTTATGTTCACACAAATACCCAATGTGATTACAATATTTAGACAGTTTCTTGAAAATAGAGCAAGTTTTCGCATAATTTAAAAGAAAAATAACGGCGTATATTTTTTATTCTTTTTGTTGAATATGTGTCAAGTTAAAAAGAGTCATTTGTTACCCCAGGGTTTCAATTCACATTTATAAAAATACACTTCAGTCAATGAAGCATGAACACACCTGCAGATAAACTGACACAAGATCAAACGAGCAGAAACCTCCTAAAGTATAATCTTCTTTTGAATGTCACAAAATAGAATTATTTTAAAATGATTAAAACAAATGTGTAGAGTATATTGTAAGCGTGTTGTGTTGTGTATTGTTGTGTTGATTGTATTAATTAAACATTAAACAACTGCTCTGTGGTGAGAGGAACAGAATTTCTCATCTTGATGATACAAATCTAAGTTTCACTCTCGGTTTTACTTAATACAAATGTGATTTTCACACTTAACTGTAAAAAACTAATCCACTATAACATGGAAAAAGATCAAGAATATTTTCACAATTCAATGACTCTGGTGGGTTAATAAGTTTAATACGTTTGACATTTTTGTGGGGCCAAATAATCACTTTTTTAAGACAATTTATAAAATGTTCCATCAATATTCAAAAAGCTCAAAGCTGCAGCAAATATTAGGGAACATTCTGTTTTTTAGCATTGAGCTTGGACTTCAGTTCTTTTATTAAGTCATGGTTGTGCTGTGACTCTGGTGCTGTGGAGTATGTGGGCTCTGGCTTTGGTGCCATGTGGCTTTGGCTTGACTCAGGTGGTATACTAGTCCTAGAGGTGACAGTCCCAAGCTTTGGTGCTGTTGATGTCCTGAGCTGTGACTCTGGTACTGTGGAAGTTGTGGACTCCGGCTTTGCTGGCATCATAGGCCTGCGTCTTAACTCTGGTGCTGTGGAGGTCCTTGATTCTGATGGCAGCATGATGGACCTACGCTTTGACTCAGATTCTGCAGTTACAGTCACAAACGTTGGCTTTGATGCTGTGAAGCTATTCCTGTGGAACACTGACTCTATGTGTGGCCGGGACTGTGGCTCTGAAGGTGTTGTGGACTTTGCCCATGATTTCGGTAATGTTGAGGCTCCTGTATTTAATGCTATTGAGGAGGGCCTGGGTCGTGGCTTAGGTGCTGTGGAGGTCCTTGATTCTGATGGCAGCATGATGGACCTACGCTTTGACTAAGATTCTGCAGTAACAGTCACAAACGTTGGCTTTGATGGTGTGAAGCTATTCCTTTGGAACACTGACTCTATGTTTGGCTGGGACTGTGATTCTGAAGGTGTTGTGGACTTTGCCCATGATTTCGGTAATGTTGAGGCTCATGTATTTAATGCTATTGAGGAGGGCCTGGGTCGTGGCTTTGGTGGTGTGGGGGGCCAGACCTGTGGCTTCGATGTTGCAGGTGTGTAGGCACTTGACTGAAACGCCACTGAGGATGGCCTGGGTCGTGGCACTGTCTTGGACTTTAACTGTAGTACTGCAAAGGAAAGCACATGCTCTATGGTGACTATAATTTAGTCAAGCATTTATTAAAGGTGAGAACGTTTAAAAACATGAGTGAGAATATTATGAGTATTTATCTGGAATAAAAACCATGAGGTAATCAATGTGCTTTGTGTTTGCGTCGACCCAAATGGGCTCCTGCAGTGCAAATAAGTTGCTGCAAAGACAAGAACATGCAACGATTCTATTTCATCTAAAAACATAGTATAACATTTTTACTATTTTACTATTTGTGCAAAACTAATGTTAGGGACAGGCTGTATGTTCTGTGCTATAAACCGTTCATACTAATCACATAAGGTAACATTAGTGGATTGATTTCTTATCTCCAGGACTTCTGCCATATATATTTAATATGTCCCCAATAAAGAAATCTTCATGTTACTGTAAGGCAGTGTATTGTGTTGCCCACCAGATGTCCCCATAACACTGTTGTGTTAGAACAGTTTTAAGTGCCGTTCGCACTATTTGAGCTTCTTGATGTGTGAGTAGTGCATCATCTTTTCTTCAGTTAATAGTGGAAAAGGGCAATGTAAAATATATTTGTTGTTATCGCACTAAAGTTCAGTTTATTGAGATATTTTGTGTTTTAAACTGCTAAAGATCTAAATACAGAGTAATATAGAGGGTTAAAATGTTTTGTTTTTTCTTTTAAATGTGATTAATGCATGTTGGCTAATGCAAAGCTATGTACGATAATATAAGCAGCACGAGCTTGCTGTCGAAATGCGTGTGCATTGAAATATACTTTGCTAGTTTCAAACTTAAGTTGAGTTCATGTTATCAACTTTGATGCCGTGCTGTGGAATAAACGGTCGAGCCACGATCCCGAACCCCTTTGTGTCTGAGTCCCAGATCTCTTCCACCACCCACGAACATACACAACACAACGCAGAGTAACAGGGGCGGTGCTAGGGCCCAGTAAGCGCGCGGAGAGAGACAAAGAGGGTTACATTACCTTTTAACAGTTTTCCCACATCCTCATCAGAGAAGAGTGAAGTCAAGTCAGATATTTCCACAGGTATGTCAGGGCCAGAGAAAGACTGGAATCTCTACAGACACACAACATAAAGTACAACATATCCATCAAATAACTCAATGTAATGGATTGACTTAAGGCATCATCTCATCTACATCTCAGATCTTTCTTCTTGGAAAAGAGGCAGAAAGATCCCGGGATCAATAAACAAAACAAAATTATTTTGTTAACAGAAACAGCTGAAAATATCACAGAGAAACTTCCAGAATTACATAAGATTTAGAAAAGGACATCTTCAGCAACTTCATATTTTAACAAATGTAAAAGCGTAATTTATTCATACCTGTTTCTCTGTCCTCTCTGCTACAGCCGGTACAGTATCGTGTTTTTTATGCTCATCTCTTGTACAAAGAGAACATATAAGCTGCTGGTCAGTACGACAGAAGACGTCCAGCTGTTTGTTATGTTGACGACAGATGTTCTCCTGAAGTCTAGTGGCATCAATCACCTCGTGTGCTTTACCCGAGTAAACCATTTTATGATGTTCAAAATGAGCATGACAGTAAGATTTCAAACACATCAGACAGGACTTGACAGCTTTATCTTTTCTTCCGATGCACATGTCACACACATCTACAACTCCAGCATAAGAATGAGTGGGATCAGCGGCCTGGACCTGAATCTGCTTCAGTTTTTCTATCATTTCAGTCAGAATGATGTTTTTACCTAAATCAGGTCTGGGAGTGAAGACCCTTCTGCAGTGAGGGCAGCTGTAGACTCTCGTCCAATCCCAGCAGTCGTTAATACAGCTCATACAGTAACTGTGTCCACAGGGAATAGTCACAGGATCGTTCAATAGATCCAGACACACCGGACATGTCAACTGCTCCACAGGAATCCTTGCTTCTGCCATTTCGAGGCACAGATATACAGAGATCCACACTAAAGCCTCTGTACTATTAAGGACACGTGTGTGAGACTCCAGTTAAGGGAATAAGTTCCAGTGTCTGTTTTTGAGAACTGTGGGACAGCAAACATTAATTTCTTGCATCAAGAAACCCCTTCACTCGCCGGCATTCAAGCATACAAAAATATTAACAAGTATTAAAAGTATTTATAACATTACAACATTAAATGTAGCTAGGCCTTCTAATGACAAAATATTAAATGTATTGGTAACACTTTATAATAACTGCACGCTATGAATCATTAGTTAAGCATCAGTACATAGTTAATTAATCGTTTATGAAGCATTAGCCCCATATTAATAGACATTAGTAAGCAGTTTATAAATACAGCTATAAATGCTTTGTTCTTGATTTATAAGCCTGTATATAATATGCTTAATAATCAAATTTTCATACTTTATTAAGGATGAATTCATCATTTCTAAATTAAGGATTACATTACTTACAAACAAGTTAGTTAGGAGTTGTCACTGGTTCATGAGATCATTTAAAAAAGTGTAAGTAAATGATTAATAAACTCTCTGAATGCACATTTATACATCTTATTATTCTGACATATAGTAACAGTTACTTAATGTGTTAATAAATGCTTTTTAACACACATTCCTTCTGTAATTCATGATTAAGATAGTTATAAAACATTTACTAGTTGTCAGTTAACTATTTTTGTGAGCTCATCTAAAGTGAGTACTATGTATGCCTTGTAAAGCATTTACAAATGAGAGTTAAAGGCTCAGTTATCTTCTAAACAGAAATAGGAAAAACACAACACAGAGGGATCCAGAACATAGAAATATTTACTTCAAGATGCCAAAGAAATTAAACTGTACAGCTGTACATATTAATGAATATAAGATGATTTAATATAAAATAAAAAATAAACCTCTGCAAAATTAAAATTGTACAACCGAACGTATAAATTAACATTAAATGAATTGATATAAAATGAAAAATAAACTGTGAAGTGATATGCAACTCTCATTTGTAAATGCTTTACAAGGCATACATAGTCCTCACTTTAGATGAGCTCACAAAAATAGTTCTCTAACAACTAGTAAATGTTTTATAACTACCTTAATCAATCATGAATTACATCTGGAATGTGTGTTAAAAAAGATTTATTAACAAATTAAGTAACTGTTACTATATGTCAGAATAATAAGATGTATAAATGTGCATTCAAAGAGTTTATTTATCATTTACTTACACTTTCTAAATGATCTCATGAACCACTGACAACTCCAAACTAACTGGTTTGTAAGTAATGTAATTTTTAATTTAGAAATGATGAATTCATCCTTAATAAAGTATGAAACTTTGATTATTAAGCATATTTTATACATGCTTATAAATCAAGAACAAAGCATTTATAGCTGTATTTATAAACTGCTTACGAATGTCTATTAATGTGGGGCCAATGCTTCATAAATGATTAATTAACTATGTACTGTCATGATAGCTTTCAGGTTACAGTATTTACAATAATCACCTGTAGTTAATTTAACCAGATAAAAACTGACTTGTTCAACAATGTTTATTAGCATAATACTACCACAACAACACAAGACTGTTCTTTTAGTAATTCACTTTTATTATGTTCAAACCATAAACCACATGAGAATATAATGTTAGACAATAGTTGGCCACACAGATACAATGAATGTTTTCTTTTATTAACATTTTCCAACTAGTCTTTAATCGCATTAAGTAATATTTTATATTTATGTGTATGGGTTATTTTCCCCAAAAAAATGTACCATTAAAATGCTAATACACATCTTATGAATTTGGTTTCTTGATAAGAGGCTTAAGGACAGCCAATTTAAAGGGTCCTGGGACATGGCCTAGATTAATTGACGAGATGATGTTATATATATGGTCAATTGCAACAGGTAGTAACTCTTTAAAAAATGTAGTTATGGGGTCTAATAAGCATGTTGTAGGTTTAGTTGTTGCAAGTTCAATTAATTCTTCCAGTTTAAAGATGAGAAACACTGTAGTTTTTTGGGGGGGCGATGGTTGGTTCGAATTCATAGGACAGACGTGGAGGTTGAGTTTTTACTATTTCACTCGTATGTTTTCCATTTTCTCTGTAAAATAATTCATGAATTCATTGCAAACAAGGTGTGGTGGAATAACCAGGTCAGGTGACGTCTGTTTATTTTTTTATTTAACAAGGTACTAAATAAAAACCTTATATTAGATATACAACTGAGTGTGTGTCCTAATTGAAGTATAAAGGTGATGCGGATTAAATCTAGGAGGCTACTTAAAGGCTGTTTCAGAAGTCGCAGAGTCTGCTTTTGTTTCAGGAGCTCTGATATGGGGGACACGCTAAACGGCCGCTCAGGACAAGTAGTGTCTCCGGCGGTGAAGACAGTCAGATAGTGGGGGGCATATGTTTTAGGTAGTAGGGCATGCTGTCGGCTAGGAGAGCTCCTGATTTTGCCATGTAAGGCAGGGTGGAAATCTACAGTATTTGCTGCATTCCATTCTATGAGTGTGAAAAAAGTTTTGGTGCTTAGAGTGCTTCACTGAACTGAAATTTAAACTTTAAAGATCTCAAGATAAATGGACCAGGGTTTGACATAACCTTGGAGGTTTCACTCCTGCACCTGCACATGCACAGCGAGAGGCGAAATCCAGGACCGGAACGATGAACTCTCCCCCACCGCCACCACCGGTCTTCGATATTTCTACGAGAAATCAATATGCTGCCCTCTGCGAGACAAAATCCAACACTGTGGTCATCGGAGACTCAATCGTCCGGAACGTACGCGCCTCCTTCAATGAAGGTAAGGTGCGCACTCACTGTTTTCCTGGCGCCCGTGTTCTCGATGTCTCTGCGCAGGTAACTGCGATTCTGAAGGAGGATGCAAGAGTTGGAGCCGTAGTTCTGCACGAGGGGGTGAATGATGTGAGAATGCGGCAGTCGGAGATCCTGAAGAGGGACTTCAGGAGTCTGGTCTATACTGTTCGCAACGCATCGCCCACAGCGAGGATCATCGTATCAGGGCCGCTTCCTACTTACCGACGAGGGAACGAAAAGTTCAATAGACTATTTACGCTTAATAATTGGTTAATGTCATGGTGTATTGAACAGAACCTGCTCTTTGTAAATAATTTGATCTGTTCTGGCAGCGACCAAGGCTATTCCGCCCCGACGGGCTGCACCACAGCAGCATTGGAGCGGAAATTCTGTCTGACAACATCTCAAAGACGCTACGCACCATTTGACTAGTAAGTACAAATTTTAACCATAGTCTGTGTTCTTCTCACTCAACTGTTAAGAATGTTACAGTTAAGAATGTTACTGCTTTCAAATGCATAGAGACTGTGTCTGTCCCCCGAATAATACAACCAAATAATTATTTATTTTAAAGTCAGAGAAAAAATCTTATCATGATTAAACCAAAAGACAATATATTTAATGAGCAAAACCAACGCCTAAAGTTTGGGCTACTTAATATTAGATCACTAAATCCAAAGGCAGTTATTGTAAATGAAATGATCACAGACAACAGTTTTGATATACTTTGCCTAACTGAAACCTGGCTTAAGCCAAATGATTACTTCGGTCTAAATGAGTCTACTCCACCAAGCTACGGTTATATTCATGAGCCACGTCCGGTTGGTCCAGGTGGTGGTGTCGCAACAATCTTTAGAGACTTTCTTACCGTTACTCGGAGAACAATGCATACATTTAAATCATTTGAAATGCTTGCGTTGAACATAACAGTTCCAAACAAAAGTAAAAAATCATTGGTCTCTCTTACATTGGTTACTGTGTATAGACCCCCTGGGCCTAACACTAATTTTGTGATAGAGTTCTTATCGGATCTATTGGTTAATGTCGATAAAGTACTAATTTGTTGGAGATTTTAATATCCACGTAGGTATTGCTAACGATCCATTAGCTGTGGCGTTTAAAGAACTACTAGACTCTTGTGGTGTAACACAATACATCAATAGACCTACTCATCGCCTTAATCATACCCTAGACTTGATTATATCTCACGGAGCCGATCTAAACAATATCGATATTATACCTCAAAGCGACGATGTTTCCGATCACCATCTTATAACACACTGCGCACTGCAGAAATCAGTTGTATATCTTGTTATTGACAGGGTAGAACAATCACCTCAACTACTAAAGATAGTTTCGTAAAGAACTTGCCAGATCTGACTCCTCTAATAACCTTTCCAACTAATTTAGAATCGCTCGATGACATGACCAGCAACATGGGCACCATTTTCTCTAATGCATTAGAAGCGGTCGCACCTATGAGGTCAAAAAGGATTAATGGAAAGATCATAGCACCATGGTATAATAACACCACTCGCGCCCTAAAAAGAGAAACGCGTAAACTGGTGAAAATGGAAACAAACCCATTTAGAGGTCTTTAAAATTGCATGGAAAGAGAGTGCAAGCTGTTACAAAAAGGCACTAAAAGCAGCAAAAGCCGAGCACTTCCGTAACCTCATAGAAAATAACAAAAACAATCCAAGGTTTTTATTTAGTACAATTGCTAAACTAACAAACAATCAGCTGACCTGGGTATTTCGCCGCACCTTGGTAGCAATGAATTCATGAAGTTTTTTATTGAGAAAATCGAAATAATACGAGACAACATAGCTAAAACCTCCAAGTGTGTCGGAAGAATTAGTTTCAACCGTCACCCAAAAAGAAAAGCTAGAGTGTTTTTCTCCTATAAATCAGGAAGATTTAATTAAAATTATTACAACATCCAAACCGACGACATGCTTATTAGACACCATTCCGACTTCTCTATTAAAAGAGTTACTACCTGCTGTAATTGAGCCCATTTGTAACATAATCAACTCGTCAATTAATCTAGGACATGTCCCAGGGCCCTTTAAGCTGGCTGTAATTAAGCCTCTTAACCAAAAACCAAACTTAGACCCCAATGCACTTGGAAGCTATAGACCGATTTCAAATCTCCCGTACCTGTCTAAAATACTAGAAAAAGTAGTGTCAACTCAACTGTGTACCTTCCTACAAAATAATGACATGAACGAAAAGTTTCAGTCTGGCTTTAGACCGCATCACAGCACTGAAACTGCGCTCGTTATAATTACAAATTACCTCCTTATTGCTTCAGATAAAGGTAACATCTCACTCTTAGTCCTGCTTGACCTTAGTGCTGCTTTCGATACTGTAGACCATAAAATACTACTAGATCGTTTACACAATTATATTGGTATTCAGGGACAGGCACTGCAATGGTTCAGATCTTACTTAACAGACAGATATCAATACGTCCATTTAAATGGGAAATCGTCAAATCATACGCAAGTAAATTATGGATTACCTCAGGGATCGGTCTTAGGACCCTTGCTTTTCTCCATATACATGCTGCCCCTCGGCAACATTATTAGAAAACATGGAATTAGCTTCCACTGTTATGCAGGTGATTCTCAGCTATATATCTCATCAAGACCAGATGATTCCTTTAAGCTATCCAAACTGGCAGAGTGCATCGAGGACATAAAACATTGGATGACTAGTAATTTCCTTCTTTTAAACTAGCAAAACAGAAATATTACTTATAGCACCAAAATCAAGTAAACAGAATATCTCCGATTACAGCCTGCAAATTGAAAGCTGCACTGTTAATCCAACAAATACAGTTAAAGACCTAGGCATTATATTATTCGGCAACCTGTCATTTAAAAATCACGTCTCAAATATCACAAAAACAGTCTTCTTCCACCTTAGAAATGTTGCCAAATTACGAAATAGTTTATGTGTTGCAGACGCAGAAAAGCTTATTCATGCATTTGTGACCTCACGGCTTGACAATTGTAATGCTCCATTTAGTGGTTGTATCATAGATAAACAAACTACAGTTTGCAGTATGCAGCTGCCAGAGTTCTTACTAGGTCAAGAAAATACAATACACCTAGAATAACAAAATCCACCAAGGGGGGACGAGCTTTCTCATACGTAGCACCTAAACTCTGGAATAGCCTTCCTGATACTATTCGAGGGTCAGACACACTCTCCCAATTTAAATCTAGATTAAAGACATATCTTTTCAGCCAAGCTTTCACTTAATGCATAGTTGATGAACAGCAGCTACGCTAATTATTCTCTTTCCGCCTCTGCCTCGGGATGCCCATCCCGAGGTAGGAACAAGTTCCACCATGTCCAGACGACCGACAGATGCCCATCCCCAATTTGAGATTACGCCAGCTACAGCTGCAGACTGACTGACCATCCCAGCTCCATCTAAGGCAATTCCACCACCAGCCAAGAGAAATATGACCATCAGACCATCCCAGCTCAGACCACTACATCCCCAACCAAGAGAAAAGACGGACAATTTGTCTTATTAATGCTGAAGTTACAATATTTGGTATTAAATGCTAAACCAAAACCACATGTCAGCAGTCTGAGTGCACCTATGACACGTCAGAGGGGATCTGGCCTTCCCGGTTGAGCCTGGTTTCTCCCAAGGTTTTTTTCTCCATTAATCAATAATTGGAGTTGGCCTGCTCACCGGGATACTGCATTCATTCATTTATTTATTTAGAAATTAGATATTATTTATTAGAATGATCTTACTCGTTGTATAAATACCATGCACTGTGCTGTGTTTTAACTTTTCTGTTTTTCCTGTTTGCCCCTGTAAAGCTGCTTTGAAACAATACACATTGTGAAAAGCGCTATATAAATAAACTTGAATTGAATTGAATTATATGTGTTAGGAATTTGTTATAGCGATGATGTTTGATAAGTCATTACATACGAGCTAACAGTGATGCCAATTTCCGTTATAGCTATTACAGCTGAGAATGTAACATTCATTTATATTTAGATGATTAAGAAATATGTAGTCATTGAGTATTGTTGCATAGTTTTATTTCAGTTTTCACCATGCATCATGCAACATGCTACTGATAAAGAGTGACAGTAAATGGAAGTGTCTTGACCCCCCAAGGTTGTGTGACGTGTGTGCACAATCCGAGAGAAGGCCTCAGTGTGATGTAGACTCCAGGACACGTGAGCCTGGAGTGGCATGGACATTCAGACTATAAAATCTAACAAATGTCTGCGGAGAGGACCAGCCCGTCACATCACACACTTGCTGCAAGGGGACACCTCTTGCTAAGGCCATATAATATGAAATTCCGCTTGTGAAATTAGCTCGGACTCCTAGAGGCGAGCATGCCTCATAGTCCAGAGCAATAGCATCCCTCACCCATTGTGATATTGTTTGCCTGGTGGCAGTCGCCCCTTTGTTGCGGCCCCCATAGCATATGAAAAGTTGCTCTGATTTACGCCACTGGCTAGTGCGATGGACGCAAGTCTGAAGAGCACGTACTGGACACAGTGGGTGTAATCGTTCCTGCTAGGACGTTGTGAACGGAGGAGGGCAGAAGGCCTCAAGAACAACCGAATACACGGTGGAGAACGGAACCTTAGGCAGATAACTCGGGTGAGAATGCAGAATAGCTTTGACCATCCTAGGGGCAAAATTTAAACAGGACGACGAGATTGAAAGTGCCTGCAAATAACCGACTCTTTTAAGAGAGGGGATTGCCCTTAGAAAAACCATTTAAAGGTCAGAAGCCTGACAGGTGCTGACTCTATAGGTTCGAATGGGGCGCTAACTAGACCCTCGAGCACTGTCGCTAAGTCTCATGTGTTTAGAAGGAGGCACCAGCCACAATAAAGCGGGCGACTAAAAGGTGTTTCCCACAAAACCCATCAATCAGGGTGTGGCCACAAAAACCCTGAGAGTACCGGGGCTTGTCCCTGATGATAGGTTCTCTTGCAGAAACTCCAACACTGAAATGATCTGGCAGTAATTGGGTCTGCATGGTGTGCCATGCATCATCTGTCAACATCGCTGTGAGGTTCCTGCCATGAGCGAGATAGCTCGCCGTGGAGATCCTCAAAGAAAGGGAGAGCCCGATTATGGGGCTCATCCCTCCGGCCACCCGACTGATATCTGTAGTTGAGATTTGAACCCTTGGGAGTCTCTTGTTCCTGCGGCCAGTCGAGTTTGAGCCTGTCTACTGCCTTGGTTACTGCCCCGAGTAGATCCTTAAACCCTTTAATATCACGAGAGGAATGCCCCGAGGCGGAGCTATCAAACCCCGCAGAAATAAGGGTAACCTCGTGTTTGACACACGTGCTTCACGACCGGTCGAACAAAGACTGTTCTCCCATAGTTTTTGAAATGGAGCATCGAGTGTAGCTTTTGATAGGGAACCAACTGTCAGACTATAAAGCCATTAATATATACAGTATATATAGCCATTTATCAGGTGATGTATCATTATTACAGTCAATGTTAATGCATGCAAATAAATGTACTATGAATCAGTGAATTTGATTGAATGTGTGTTATTATCAGTAATGAAGTAATTAAGGTAATGTTTAAAAAAAAACAATCATTGGCCAGTAACACTATTTGAAAATAAATTTTGCACTCCTTTCTTTCTGACTTGCAAATTTCTCAATGACCTTCTGGTTAAAGTCAATTATCTCAGTCACCATTCTCTTCTCCATTGACAGCATGGCCAATGAATTTAGCCTCTCCTGTGTCATGCTACTTCTCAGAAAAGTCTTAACTCTTTTCAAAGTTGAACAATCTTGAATCATGTGCTTTGGTTAACCAGAGAATGGAGAGAATTTCTGCAAAGGATTAAGTAAATTTATTACTAATAACAATAATAATGATAACAAATACAAAAGATGGAATACAGCTGCTACCTGATCTTCTGTATGTCCTGCTGGATGCTCCCCTTAATGTGGACTGAATCTATATCCTTCTTCTGGAGTTTGGCATAAAGGATGTCCACATGTGGCATGATGTTGTGGAAAAGTTGCAGATTTTTTTTGATCCTCCAGCAGCATGGCAAAGCTCCTGCCTCTCTGGTGGTAACAAAGTCAAAGTTACCCAAGTCTTGAATTGTTTCAAAACAGCAAATGAGGCCCTCTGTGCTCAAACACTGTATTGATGGCACGGCTGTTGAAGTTCCATCTAACACTGCTCAATGTTGGTAGTCTATGGGCAACAACATAATTAAGAACATCCGTGCGCTTAGTTGATCTTGAAAAAAAGCTGGCAAATCCTTCAAGGTCAGAAAAAAAATCTAACTTTGGGTATGTGAGAAGTGGCCTTTTGCATTATTAGATTGAGTTGATACGCATAGCAGTGGATGTAATGGGCAGTTGGGTACACATCTTGAAACGTCCTTTGAACACCTGCTGTGGCACCCCTCATCACGCTGGCTCCATCATACGCTTGGGAGATTTACTCTTCTGACCTTCTGGAGGGACAGCAAGATGCTCTTTTAGTGCTGTAGCGATGGAATCAGCTGTAGTTGAATGCATATGAATAATAGCAAAAAACCTCTCCTGTACGTTGCTTTTGGCTTCAATGTAGCGCAGCACAAGTACAAGTTGGCACTGTGTGGCAATATCGGTGGTCTCGTTGGCCTGGATTGATAGAAAATCGGTGCTTTGTGCTTTGTGGATTACATGTTCCCTCATAACAGACAACATACAGTCCAACAGCTCGCTCTGCATGGTTTTCGAAGTTCCCTTATAGAGTACCTAGCATGAGATCATGAAAATGGCATTTCATCCAGTCGGTTATGTTGCCGTGTTTGAAAGTAAGCTCTCTGCCAAGTTGTAAGTTCGAAGGTGAATAAATAACAAAGTTATTTGCTTGTTAAAATGGCAGTCGACTCTGAATCACACAAATGAGACATGGAATAGTTCAGCATATCTAGTTCTAGCGTATCTACGTCGCTAGACATAGTCCCGCCTACGTTTTGCTGAGACTGCCGGGAAAACTTGTTTCTCTGCACCCAAACACTGTCGCTCGTTCGTGATGAGTGTGTATCATGTCTAGAACCTGTGTTCTACGGTGTGACACTATGTCGTATTTCAACTACCAAAGGAAGAACGTCTAAAGGGGAAAATGGTTACAATTCATTTTCAAACGATACCAAAGGAGTTTAACCCCTGGGTTTTACAGTACGCGCATCATTTCACCGAAGATTGGTTTGATAATCTTGGCGCGTTCACTGCAGGGTATGTGAAACGACGATCCTTGAAAGAGGGGAAATAACAACTCAATTTCGACCTGCTAGCATATAACGCAAACGTTAACATGTACCATTATTTCTGGGGTTACAGTTGGTTTATCTTGCTATTAACTTTGCATTTTGACACATTTGCCGCACGTGCACCTATATAGATATATTTGGGTGAAACTACAATCATTTTTCATAACGTCGACTTTCTGAAATGCTCTATGTACAATGATAACTTACAGTTAAGACGAAATAATAGTATTGCTAACGTATTAACAGTATTTAAAAAATATATATATTTTATTTCATTGATGAGCAAAAGCACAACATGCACGTTGTCACACTGGGAGATTTTATGCAAGAGTTGTCACTTGCCACTGACTAACATCCTGCTCCAGTCGTGGTGGAGTTTGTTGTGGATTAGTGTCTTCTGATGCTTCCTCGTCAGACTCGGGCTCAAATTGGTAGGGTAAAATACCCGCCATCTGTAGCTACACATATAATATAAATGACATCAAACCACATGTAAACCGTAATCCTGTTATGATGTTAGGCGTTCCATTTGCGACAAATGATGAACGCGTTTGACCAATCACAACAGACTACACCATCTGACCAATCACATGACACAAGGTTAGCAGATAGGAGGGGCCTAGACGGATAAATCGCGGAACGAATCATTTAAGAGTCAGTCAAGAAGTAAGGTATGTTTTTACACATTTTAATTACATGAAGTTGTTGCTGGACACTCCATAAACCAAAGTAGGACCTTAAAAACCATATGCTACTCACTCTTTAAACACAGTGGCATTCTTGAGGTGCTCTTTCAAAACTCCATCAAGAGATGCATCAAAGTCGACCAAGCCACGGAATATCCCGGGGTTATCTGAGCTCTCGCTCTCGTTGTGGCCACGCAAAGCCAGCTCATTGCGCCACAAAATTTAACACAGTCTATTATTCTGGACAGGATGTGTCGATTCTTTGTGATTTATCCATTGTGCCTTCTAATGCCAATCCTTTAGCCTTCATCTAGCTGTTCAGCAATGCTAAGCTTCCCAAAAAACTTGAGCCTCATAGCGTTGTCAAGATGGCTGCGGCTACTTTCATGCCGCTTGCACTTATCAGAGAGATGTTTTAAATCGCAAGCCTCTGTTGTTGCCCACAACGTTTCGGTGCCAGGACTTTGAAACAGCAAACAGGGAAAAGAATAAAAGGCATGACTTGCATCGCATCCAGCTAGCCAACTACGTTTGCCATAAGAAGTGCTGGAAAAGCTCCGAGTGTAAGATCTTCTGAATTTGCAAGTTGGGTCGATCTGATGCAAACTGCTTAAGCCGTTTTTTTATCTCCATCCGAACGCCTTTTGAACGTGTATTCTTGTAAAAATTCATTTCATGAATTTTCATTCATCTCGAGATAATTTCGCTTGCTTGCACTTGAATCAGTACTTTTCAGTCAAATGACAATCTGCTGCTGAGCGATAATGAGACGCCTTGAGAACGGTCAAATCACATGAGGCCAAACACATAAAAACAATATTGATTCGCTTACAACAAAAGTGTAAAAAAAGTGTCGGCCCAAGGACGATTTGAAACAAGCCAATTAGAACTCAGCCTCAAATCACATGCTTTCAAAAATGAACGCACCTAAATAAACACTTGTTTGTCCGGGGCCCCACTCACACGTATAAAAGAAATAGTTTTATTTTTTAATAAATGATATTATGACTAACAGTGGAATAGTTCGACTAAATTATTTTATTTCGTTATTAATTTGCGATATATATTTAACTTATTGTTGCCATATTAAAGTAGCTTTTTTCTCCGGCTAACTTTAAGGGGGTGTCGCCCCTTATTGACCGGCCGCCACTGGGTTAGAGCCTTACTCTATTAACAATTTATTAAAAAATAAATTACGTGTGTTGAAGTATATAAAAATACTCTACAAAACCGTTTAAATAAAACAAAAGTAAAGAAAATGGCGCAGGGCACACTTAAACAGCGAGAGCTATGCCATTATCACTACACAATGAAACTAACAAACATTACGGACAACAACTAATAAGCAGTGAAGCCAGTTTTAAGTTGTTTATCATGTGTTTATAAGGACTTTTGATCATCCCTTGTATGTTTTGCGATCACGGTCCGGCCCGCATGAGCAACGAAGCAGGGATAACACCCGGTGCTGCAGACTGGGAGCTCTGTCATCTCACAAAAACATTGTATAAAAAAACGTTACATTCAATAGTTCACTCAGGACTGGTGGGAAATGTGCATTGATCCTCCTTCATGAAGAACTCCTGCATTCTTCATGTTATGCGGTTTACTTTGATAGGTGAACTGTCTTTCCCGTGTCCAATGCCATTACTATTTTCCCTGGTTGTTCCTCTGTTTTCTGGTGTCGATCGTGGAGTGGGACCAGGTTGAACCTGCACGGTTTTCGACGAGTGGGGTTGCAGATGGTGGGTCACTGAGTGCAGCTATGACACGTCAGAGGATGCTGGCCGTTGGCTAGATGGGTTGAATAGCTGACTAGTTTCAATATAAAATTGTGCTTCGTCCGGGTCAAAAACATGTTAATGCAGATGCGCTTTCATGATTGCCATCATTTGGTGCCAAACGGGAACATGCTCAAGATTTATGTTCTGTTAGTGCCGCTGTTTGTGCGGGCAGGGTGTCCTCTTGAAGAGGGGGAGGTTGATGATGAGTTGGTTATAGTGCAGAAGATGGAATGCAGTCTTGCAGGAAGTTGGACAACTAGGGTTGCGGGGGGAAGAGGGGCGCGCAGAAGCACAGTTAATAGGGGATGTGAGGAGGTTTTTACCGGTGTGGGACCAACTGAGTATGGAGCAAGGTCGCATTGTGCATAAGCTGCCTCCTAATATGGACACTGCATTAAAGATTCAGGCGGTCCTTCAGAAAATTTTGGTTCCAGATGAGTTAAAATTTTTACCCAATTCTACAACTGGTGGCCATTAATGAATGCAAAAAATGCAGACAAAAGTGAGTGGTTTGAAGTTGAAAAGAAGTGGTGTAGAGAGTGTTCAGAATGTCTCAAATCATCCTGGGTTAAACCCTCATGGCCCATCACAATCTACTGTTGTTTCTCTCCACATGAAGTGTTGTTCGGTCGAGAAATTGTTTTACCAGTTGATGTTGTATTGGGAGTGGGGGAGACGGAACGTTTCGACTCTCTGAATGAATATTTGGCGAAGGTAGCGGAGAGTTTGTTTACTTTGGCAGTGAAAGTTCACCAGATGAAGGCATCAGGATGACAAAAACTAGGGACTGATTTAAAGGTCTCCCACCAGTTTTATACGGAGGGAGAATTGGTATGGCTGAAAAATGTAGCATGTAAACAGAGGTGTGCCCGAAATGATGAAAATGTCTTGTGGGGTTGTATATTGATCTTGAGCAAGTGAGAGGTCGGATGGTTGTTCAGGATGAGGAGAGAAGTGTATCGCCTCCTGATAGAGTGCTTTCCTTTGACCTGTTGGTATCTCCTGAGCCTGTGCTCCCACCTGGCGCTTTCATCTGACTCTGTGGTGTCTTCTGATCCTTTGCCGCCTGCTGATTTGGTTTTGGATTCTGCGCCTCCCCGAATCTGCGTCTTGGCCTGACCTGGCGATCAGTGGCGGAGCTAGAGTTTTTTAACATGGGGTGTCCTGGGGGTGGCCAATGCAACTTCAGGGGGTCCATAGATCATGATAGAAAGTCAGTGTGTAATATTGATGCTCGGATGGCGGTTAAATCCGCAGCCGCCGCGGATCATCCGCAGGACGGGTGTGTCGGGTAATAAAAAATACATTTTGATTAATTGCGGGTGGATGATATCATATACAATATTAACAAAATTTCTCAACAAAAAAACAAATTTGTTTTAAATGCATTTTACAGAAGGCGCTAATTTGCAGTAATTTAAAAGATATGCGCGCGTGGTGGCGGTAGAGGGCGGTCTATTTCTTAATGCAGATATGGGGGCAAAACAGATCCGAGAGAAATTTAAAAAGGGAGAAATAAAAACAAAACAAAAGGTAGGAAAGAAAAGAACCGTGTGGGAGCGTTTTAGCGAAGTGGTTAACAAGGATGAATCAAGTGGGTATGTAATATGCAACGGCTGTGAGGCACTGTATGTACAGTATATGAAAGCCATAAGACTGGTACCTCTTATATGGTACATCATGTATGTGCTAAATCGAAAGATTCGATTGGAATCGAACTGGAATCCCCTGGTTGGGCCTGGGTTCCCCTGAGTTTTTTTTGGGGGGTTCCTCACCACCGTATGCATATTGTTCTGCGCTATCTGCCTGGCCGGGGGGGCTGCTTTAGAATTTAGAATTCATACTTGTATTCAATGTGTCTCATGTACAGCTGCTTTGAAACAATGAAAATTGTAAAAGGCGCTATATAAATAAAGTTGAGTTGAGTTGAGTTGAGTTAAACATTGACAGACAAAGACAGTGCTATAAAATTTACTGAGTAATTAAAGTGACGATCGGATTCGGGTCGGGTGCGGATATCTATATCAGAGAAAATTATATGTGCGGGCGGGTGGATAATTTATTTGATGCAGCGGATGCGGGTGACATTTTAGCTTATCTGCGCATCCCTAGGTGTAACCCTAACATGGCATCAAAAGAGAATTTTTTTTACTTAACCTGGTGTTTGTAACGTGATTTGGCTTAAAAAATATTATTCACATACTATGAATTGTCAGAGTCTCTATCTCGTAACACACAACTAGATTCATTACATGGCTTGCCGTACTATGGAGTAACTTAGCTGTATTTTATTTGCCCTTTATGATATGTAAACAGGCTGTTTGCAATTGAGGTAAACTTTTGAGTATCACGACCAGATAAATAGCTTAAGAATTTCAAAGTTAGCTTAACATTTAAACACTGGTGGTGGCTGTAGCTGACGTTAGCCTACATTAAATAAACAGGCAAATAGTGTAATGGATTGGCACTGCACTGTTTATGTGTATATAACTAGCACAAATGTAACGTTAAACACAATGTTTAGGCTAAATCTGGAACCGATCTCTCTTATCTGATTAACCCGTCTAGCACCAACATTCATGCTTACTCATACAGCGACTTCACTTTCAAAATGATTTCCGCAAACAAAATCCTGATGCCTAGTCTTAAAACTTACCTTATATGTGAAATTTCATTATTCTCCTGTTACTCGCATCACTGTCGTCCTTGATTAATTTGAAAGCTGTGCGCGGCACAGGACGCTTGAAATGATGATGGTGAGATGTCCATCATCATTAAACTGCCCAATAAAATTTGAGGTGCCACCCAGGACACCCCTCTGGCTCCGCCTCTGCTGGCGATGTCTCCTGAGGCTTTGCTGCCGACTGATCCCGTGTTACATTGCTTCGCTGCCCTAGGATTTTCACCTGACCCTGCGCTGCCTTCGGGTTCTGTTGGGGATGTTGCAGTGCATTCTGGCTGTGGATTGGATCCTTTTTACCCGGTGCATCTACTCTGCCTCTAAATCAGGGTGCATCTGTTATGGGTGATCAACCTAGGACATCTAATGGATTTGATGGGGAACGGATGTCCGGCACCAGGAAGTTACCGGCCCGGTTGTTGGATTATGAGTTATCCAAGTGGTTTATGCAGCTGCCAGAGTTCTTACCAGGTCAAGAAAATACGATCACATAACCCCAGTTTTATCATCGCTTCACTGGCTACAAATTAAGTATTGTATTTATTTTAAAATTATTTTCATTACTTACAAAGCCTTAAACGGTTTAGCACCTACTTACTTAACTTAGCTTTTATCACATTACAACCCATCACGCTCTCTACGATCTCAAAACCCAGGACTATCCTGAGGTAGGGAGAAATTCCGCCAGGTCCAGATGATCGACATATGTCATTCACTTTAACCAGCAGAGGTCCCAGTCGAGCTCTGATTTGAAAAGCTTCACGTTATGAACCCTTTTCTGAATCTTTTTTTTTAAAGCTTTTTTTAAGGCTCTACCTGTGTGACTCCACCAAGCAAAGAGACGGTCGGGGCAGGCGACATTAAGCTTTGATTTAATTTTTTATTCCCATACTTTTCTACTGTCTTTTTTTTGTTTGGCAACTAACATGTATTTCCAGTACATTCAGATTCAAATGAGGAGTTCCTGCAAGGAAAAGACAGAGGAGGGAATTTCAAGGTGTTGGAAACAAGCAAACCTGTTCCCCCTCCTCGCCCAGAAAGACGAGGAGTTTGGGTGAAGTTGTTCGAGAGGGCCGATGGAGTAGCAGTGTTCTCTTAACAGATCCATGTTTCAGTCAGTGCTAGAACATTGAGATTAGCCTGACTGGCGAAGACAAGTTAATAGACAAGCAGACTGTGGAGGGCTAGTGCAGGGTGACCGAAGATTGTGCTGAGGACTCCACTGTGTACGTTTGAGAGTGCATCTACTAGGGGCAGCGCACCCATGGGGGATGTGGGTGTTTTAACATCCACACTTTTCCTATGAGAGGGTTCAACAACCACAGTTTTTCCACAGTTTTGCACAAACGCCTTACAGCAAACGCTCCTCCGTTTCTATGGCGACTTAATGTCTTTAATGTTTTTTGGACAGCAGTGGCTTCCTCCGTGGTGTCCTCCCACGAAGTCCAATCTTGTTTAATGTTTTCCTTATTGTGGATTTGTCAACAAAAATGTTAGCATGTGCCAGAGATTTCTGTAAGTGTTTAGCTGACACTCTAGGATCTTCTTCACCTCATTGAGCATTCTGCGCTGTGCTCTTGCAGTCATCTTTACAGGACGACCACGCCTAGGGAGTGTAGAAACAGTGCTGAACTTTCTCCATTTGTAGACAATCTGTCGTACCGTGGACACATGCTGTTTGTAGACTTCAGCTCTGTATTCAATAGCGTCATCCCTTCCAAGCTTATCATCAATCTTGGAAACCTAGGCATTAACAATTCAACCTGCAACTGGATTATGGACTTCCTGACGAACAGGCCTCAGCTTGTTAGGTTAGGCCACATCTGCTCCACCACCATCACCCTCAACACTGGTATACCACAGGGCTGCGTACTGAGCCCCTTTCTCTACTCTCTTTTCACACTCGACTGCAGACCTGTGAATGGACCTAACTCCTTCATCAATTCGCAGACGATACAACAGTGATTAGTCTCATCAGCAAAAACGATGAGACTGCTTACAGGGAGGAGGTACGGCACCTGGCCACATGGTGCTCAAACAACAACCTGCTCCTTAACACCTCCAAGACAAAGGAGATCATTGTGGACTTCAGGAAGGCGAAAGGAGGCACACACGACCCCATCCACATTAACGGGACGGCTGTTGAACGTGTTTCCAGTTTTATGTTCCTGGGGACCCATATTTCGGAGGACCTGTCCTGGACCACCAACACCTCATGCCTGGTCAAGAAGGCTCACCACCATCTCTTCTTTCTGAGGACACTGAAGAAGAACCAACTGTCTTCAACTATCCTGGTGAACTTCTATCGCTGCACGATAGAGAGCATCCTGACCAACTGTGTCACAGTCTGCTATGGGAACTGTTCTGTTGCTGAGCGCAAGGCAATGCAGCGGGTTGTGAAAACAGCCCAGCGCATCACAGGGACTACACTCTCTTCCATTGAGGACATCCAAAAGAAACGCTGTCTGCGTAGAGCTTGCAGCATTCTCAAGGACTCCTCTCACCCTGCTCAATGACTGTTTACTCTCCTGCCTTCCGGTAGGCGCTTCAGGTGCCTCCGGACAAGAACCAGCAGACTAGGAAACAGCTTTTTTCCCAGAGCTGTTTCATTATTGAACTCTGCTCCTCACTGATTCCACTACCCCTAATAACTTACACTGTAATGCTGCTATTACATTGTTTACATTGCAATACAGGGCTGCCATGCATGACTGAACTGTACACACAGGTACTTCATGTTATCTGCTCTATCGGACTGTTTACACACACATAGCATCATTTGCACTCTATCCTTCTCACTTGCACTCCAGGAATATTACACTGAATTCTCATTTGTACTAATGGACTACTCTCATAACTGCATTACATCATCTTCTGCGCAGTAACTTTCATAACTGCATTACCTCATCTACTGCACTGTAATTTCAATAACTGCACCAACTTCTCTACTGCACTGTAACTCATCTATTGCATTACTGCATCTATTGCATAACTAACTGCATCTACTCATCTATTGCACTATAACTTCAATAACTGCATTAACTCATCTACTGCACTGTAACTTTAATAACTGCATTAACTCATCTACTGCACTGTAACCTTAATAACCGCATTAAAGCATCTACTGCACTGTAACTTCAATAACTGCACTAACTCATCTACTGCACTGTAACCTTAATAACCGCATTAACGCATCTACTGCACTGTAACTTCAATAACTGCACTAACTCATCTACTGCACTGTAACCTTAATAACCGCATTAACGCATCTACTGCACTGTAACCTTAATAACCGCATTAAAGCATCTACTGCACTGTAACTTCAATAATTGCACTAACTCATCTACTCCCTTGTAACCTTAATAACCGCATTAACGCATCTACTGCACTGTAACTTCAATAACTGCACTAACTCATCAACTGCACTGTAAATGTATAACTGCATCCACTCATGTATTGCACTATAACTTCAATAACTGCATTAACTCATTTACTGCACCGTACCTTTAATAACCGCATCAACTCATCTACTGCACTGTAACTGTATAACTGCATCTTCTCATGTATTGCACTATAACTTCAATAACTGCATTAACTCATGTACTGCACCGTACCTTTAATAACCGCATCAACTCATCTACTGCACTGTAACTGTATAACTGCATCTACTCATGTATTGCACTATAACTTCAATAACTGCACTAACTCATCTAACGACTGTAATCTTAATAACCGCATTAACGCATCTACTGCACTGTAACTTCAATAACTGCACTAACTCATCTACTGCACTGTAAATGTATAACTGCATCTACTCATGTATTGCACTATAACTTCAATAACTGCATTTACTCATGTACTGCACCGTACCTTTAATAACCGCATCAACTCATCTATTGCACTGTAACTTTAATAGCTAATGTCTGTAACTTATGCACACTCAAGTCACTTGCACTATTGTATAGTCTATATTGTTATCTGTTCATAACCACCTGTGCATTAATGTTCACAGTATATAGCCTTCTGTTTATATTGTTCATAGTACATACCGACTGTCATATTTTTATAGTACATGCCCATTGTATAGTATTTTCCTAATATTGTATTCTGTATTTATTCACACTGTATATCCTGCACTTGCTAATTGCACTTCTGGTTAGACCTAAATTACATTTCGTTACACTGTACTTGTAATTGTGTAATGACAATAAAGTTGAATCTAATCTAATGAATCTAATCTATGATTCCCTGTTAGTTTCCTTCAGCCTTCTGTGATTTGCGTTCGGTCTGCAACGGAGCTGTGTGTGAGGAGAAAAAGTGAAATGCTATCGTTCACCAGCCATTACTTTCTTAGATCTTTTGAAGATTTTGTACCTAGTGATGTTTAGAATATTTCTTCTTATATCGCTGATAATGTATGTACATATAAGTCATATATTTAACCGTTTAGGATTTACAGGGAGCAACAGCCCATAATAAATATAACCGGAAACTACTGAGTTGTACGATTGCAAGTCGGAAGTACGTCACAAGGCTACGTGCAAGTAGTCCTTTCCCATTCATAAAAATAAACTTATGTCAATGAAGCATGAACACACCTGCAGATAAACTGACAAAAGATCAAACAAGCAGAAACATCCTACCTATGATCTTCTTACTAATGTCATAAAATATAACCATTTTAAAATGAATTAAACAAATGTGCAGAGTATATTGTATGCGTGTTATGTTTTATTGTGTTGATTGTATTTGATAAAATATAAAACATCTGCTCTGTAGTGAGGGGAAGAGAATTTCTCATCCTGATAATGCAAATCTGCAAATAATGCAAAAAGTTTTACTCTCGGTTTTAATCAATGCAAATGTGATTTTCACATTGAACTGTAAAAAACTAATCCACTTCAACAAAAAAACATCAAGAATATTTCCACAGTTCAATAGCTCTAATGGGTTAATAAGTTTAATACCTTTGTTTGACATTTTTGTGGGCCCAAATAATCACTTATCATTTATTACAGAAGAATCCACAAATGGAAAATTTAGGGTGTATATCTTCAACAAGTTCACAATTTACTGCTGTTGCTTATTTATTTTTTGTATAAGACGTAATAAATGTAGCAACTTAAATAAAAAATTAAGTGGTACCCATGAAGTTGATTATAAAATGTTCCCTCACTAAGCAAAAAGATCAAAGCTGCAGCACATCTCAGGGAACATACTGTTTTTTAGCATTGAGCTTGGACTTCAGTTCCTTTACTAAGTCATGGTTGTACTGTGACTCTGGTGCTGTGGAGTATGTGGGCTCCAGCTTAGCTGGCATCATGGGCCTGCGACTTGATTCAGGTGTTATACTGGTCCTAGAGGTGACAGTCCCAAACTTTGGTGCTATTGAGGTCCTGAGCTGTGACTCGGGGGCTGTTGAGGTCCTGAGCTGTGTCTCAGGTACTGTGTAGGTTGTGGGCTCCAGCTTTGGTGGCATCATGGGCCTGCGACTTGACTTAGGTGTTACACTGGTCCTAGAGGTGACAGTCCCTAACTTTGGTACTGTGGAGGTCCCGAGCTGTGAGTCTGGTGCTGTGGAGGTCCTGAACCGTGACTCTGGTCCTGTGGAGGTCCTGGGACTTGCCTCTGGTGCTGTGGAGGTTCTTGATTCTGATTCTGGTGGCAGTATGATGGATTTACGCTTTGACTCAGAGTCAGCAGTGACAGTCCCAAATGTTCGCTTTGATGCTGTGAAGCTATTCCTGTGGAACACTGACTCTATGTTGGGCCGGGACTGTGATTCTGAAGGTGTTGTGGACTTTGCCCATGATTTCGGTAATGTTAAGGCTCCTGTATTTAATGCTATTGAGGAGGGCCTGGGTCGTGGCTTTGGTGGTGTGGGGGGCCAGACCTGTGGCTTTGATGTTGCAGGTGTGTAGACACTTGGCTGGAACTCCACTGAGGATGGCCTGGGTCGTGGCACTGTCTTGGACTTTAATTCTAGTACTGCAAAAGAAAGCACATGCTCTATAGTGACATTTATTCAGTTAAGTATTGTTTGAAGCTGAAAACGTTTAAAAAAGTCAGAATGTTATGAATGTTAATCTGAATTAAAAACCATGAGGTTATCAAAGTGCTTTGTGTTTGCATCAACCCAAGTGGGCTCCTGAAGCGAAAATATGTTGCTGCAAAGACAAGAACATGCAACAATTCTATTTTATCTAAAAAATTAGTTTTAAAAAGCTTTTTTACTATTTGTGCAAAACCATTGTTAGGGACAGGCTGTATGTTCTGTGCTGTAAACCGGTCATACTAATCACAAAAGGTAACATATTAGTAGATTGATTTCTCATCTCCAGGATTTCTCCCATATATATTTTGTATGTCCCCATTAAAAAATCTTCATGTTACCTTTTAACAGTTTTCCCACATCCTCGACGGAGAAGAGTGAAGTCAAGTCAGATATTTCCACAGGTATGTCCGGACCAGAGAAAGACTGGAATCCCTACAGATACACAAGTTCAACATAAATAACTAAATGTATTTTTGGAGCTCAAAGAGCTGTAGATCATACAATCCTTTTTCTTTTGTAACATCATCATGATTACAAACATTTAACATTAATTTAACAAAATCCAAGTTAGTTATTAAATTATTGTGAGCAAAGCTAAAATACATAAACGAGTGCTAAATTCATATATGGCGACACGTCAATATCTTCAAGTCTCATTGGTTCCTGCGTGTCATAAAACACATGTATACGATAACTAAGCACGAGAAACAAAACCAATGATATTTGAAGTTTAAATTATAAATGTATGTATCTAATGGAGTTCAAATCAGAGCATTTTAGAAAAAATGTCATCTAGCTATACATCTGAAATGACATGAGGATAATGATTAGAATGATTCCTTTAAATGAGAAATGAAATGGTTTGAAATGAAACATCTCTTTAGTTAGTTTTCTGTCACCTGCAGGAATTGGATGTGATCATGTGTGCTCAAAAGCTTGTTCAGTTCAGCATCTCTTCTCTTCAGACCATCAATCTCTTTCTCCAGTAGCGCCGCACGTCGTTCAGCTAGACTCTCTGTCTGTGCAGACCACTGTTATGACACAAATTACAATTCCATTTCAATTCTTCCTGTCTGTGAAAACATTGAACTTCACTGAGATCATGATCTCTTTTTTAACACCTGCCAACTCACCTTATGACTCTTCACATTGTCTCTTAGTTGCTGAAGATGCACTTTTTTAAATCTTATGTAATTCTGGAAGTTTCTCTGTGATATTTCCAGCTGTTTCTGTTAACAAAATAATTTTGTTTTGTTAATTGATCCTGGGATCTTTCTGCTTCTTTTCCAAGAAGAAAGATCTGAGATGTAGATGAGATGATTCCTTTTTTTCTTATAGGAACCATCTTTTATTTTTTATATGAAATGTAACTTCATATTCAAGCAAATGTAAAAGCGTAATTTATTCATACCTGTTTCTCTGTCCTCTCTGCTACAGCCGGTACAGTATCGTGTTTTTTATGCTCATCTCTTGTACAAAGAGAACATATAAGCTGCTGGTCGGTACGACAGAAGACGTCCAGCTGTTTGTTATGTTGACGACAGATGTTCTCCTGAAGTCTAGTGGCATCAATCACCTCGTGTGCTTTACCCGAGTAAACCATTTTATGATGTTCAAAATGAGCATGACAGTAAGATTTCAAACACATCAGACAGGACTTGACAGCTTTATCTTTTCTTCCGATGCACATGTCACACACATCTACAAGTCCAGCATAAGAATGAGTGGGATCAGCGGCCTGGACCTGAATCTGCTTCAGTTTTTCTATCATTTCAGCCAGAATGATGTTTTTACCTAAATCAGGTCTGGGAGTGAAGACCCTTCTGCAGTGAGGGCAGCTGTAGACTCTCGTCCGATCCCAGCAGTCTGTAATACAGCTCATACAGTAACTGTGTCCACAGGGAATAGTCACGGGATCGTTCAATAGATCCAGACACACCGGACATGTCAACTGCTCCACAGGAATGCTGGCTTCTGCCATTTCGAGGCACAGATAAACAGAGATCACACAAAAGCGTCTGTGCTACAAGCTCGTGTGTGAGAGACTCCAGTTGAGAGTAAACATCCAGTGTCTGTTTCTGAGAACTGTGGGAGTGCAGACATTAATCTCTCGCGTCAAATCCATAACGCCCCCCCCTAAATCATTGAAAATCATCTATAGTGAAAAATATATTTATGTGCAGTATACCTAAAATAATGGTGTTAGTAGAAAAAAATACAAATGCAATAAATTCGTTTTAAGCTTTCCTGAAGCTCAGCGGTAAGAGCATTGCGTTATCAGAACATTTTGTAGACTTGGTAATGGTGTTCAATATCATGTTAGAATTTTGTTTTTGTTTTCCTCCTAGGTTGTAAATTAAAATTTATGCAAAAATGCTTTCTTTATTGACACTGTACTGTGCTTAGAAACAATTCCTGACCTCTTTACATGTCACATGACATACGGATAAAATACAAAATGCACATTACTCTAAAAACATAGCATTTATCACCAGCTTGAAACATACTTAAGAAATAAAACTATTTTCAAATTTCATAACATTTAAAAACAGGCCAACATAAATTCTTTATTTGGACCAAATTCCACCATGTTCCCACCACATACATATTTTTAAGTAAAGCGATGAATAGTGATATCTTCAGGACAAGAAGCGAATTACAGATATTATTCACGTCCTCTGAAGCACGATTCAGGGATTCCATATTTTTGATTTACCCCTAGTAAATAGTAAATTATACTATTATTTGGGTTTTATTGCAGTATTTTAGCAGTTATGTCTTTGTCAGTAACTGTGTTCGTAAATGAAACACTTGGGTCTCATGCTGCGTTCCAGACACCTCTGATATTTCTAAGGCATGGCCAAAGAAAATTGAACATAGCCTACTTTAAGAGTTCATTCACGTGAATCTTACTACTATAGTCTTCTCCACTAGATTTCACTTTGTTTTTGCAACAAGGATGTTACAACAGGGAGCCTTTTTGGATAAATCTTAAATTTCAGTGAGAAAATGTCTCCAGTACGGCCAATTTGTGAATAAATGGATAAAAAATGTTGTTTCCGAACACCTGTTACTGTTGTGTCGACTGCTTCGATATACAAACATGAACATAGTTCTTCTGTAAATTAGTGCACGATTGCATAGATAGAGGCTACACTCTGTATCATAGCCCAAATCATTGTTCTTTCGTGTGCTAATTTTGTCAGACAATGACAGAATCAGACTGACAATACATACAGAATATATGTAAATGAGAACGGCTTTTTTTGAGCAACAAGCTGTATTAAAATACAGAATGTTCATAGAGTATTTGAAAAACGGGTCTGAAGTTGCAACTCAAAAACCATGACAGACAATGACATCACAAATATGTTAACTAGTGCGTCACATCACCAAATGCTGCAGTTCTATGGGGTTCCATTTGTGCCAAAAATCTGTCGAAAGACATTTGTCTTTGTCTGCGGTCATTGCCTACTTGTTCAGATAAATCAGCATAAGTTGACGTGCATGTTGTCTGTTGAAGTCGTCATAAACTATCGTCCTGCCGTCTATTTCACTGTCCTTGTTGTCGTTTGCTTCTGTCAACTTTACTATCGTTTTGTTCCGTCCTCCATTCTGTCGTCCTGTATGTCGTCCTAGATGTCGTCCGTGCTGTCGTCTTTGCTGTTGTTTTGATCTGTTATCTTGCTCTGTTAGCTTTAAAATCGTTTAAACTTTGTCAAATCTGTGCACAGGAGCAGACGCAAAGATTTTCAAACAATGTCTTATCATCCTCCCAAAGAAAAGTTTACAAGCTGTTTCGATGACTACAGGTCTATAACTTTTTCCTAAATGCGCAATGTGGAAGTCGCATCTGACTCGTAACTGGAAGGATGCCAGGAATTCTAACAATATTTTTCACGAATATGAAATATTTGAACAATGGAACAATAAAGATGATATTAAAGAACATATTTGTTCTGCATTGTGCAGTGAACTGAAACCATAGAGTATAGATATCAAGAGATGAAAGACAATTGAACCTTACACTGCAACACCGGCGCACTGGCTTTAGGATACTTTTTTTGTAAGGATGATAAGACGTTTGTTTGGACAGCTTTGCATCTGCGCCTGTGCTAGGGTGACCACCTGCTAATAAGCCCAAGGGGGGACAAGGGGTATGTTTCTGAGGGACAATGAGGGACACTGGCTGGCGCGGCGGTGCCCCCACTCCCCAGACAGATTCACAGATAGTGGTTTTCCCATTTCTAGCACATACCACTTACATGGTATGTTAATGCCCTATTCCCCTAAACATGTGTAATTGCTGATGTATGCTCATGAATAGGCCAGCCAATGTATATTTTTTAAATAAAGATTCACAATATTTTGAACATTCAATGAATTGACAAATGCACTTCCACTAACGATTTACTTTAGCTATTTAATTTGCCCAGTCTTTCTTGTACCCACACCTTCTCTTTTTAATTAATGGCTCAGACCAGTGCATTGCTAGGCCCTTTTTAGGGGAGCTAAAGCCCCCCTAAAGTTCTAGCTGAGCCCCCCCTAACATATTGTGTGTAATGTAATCTGTACAAGAATTCGAGATCGATTTATAGCCCCCTTTAAAACTCTTATTATGAAAACGGCGTTAAGTTGCGTTATTTAGCGCATTCTTCAGATCACACAGTAGCACATTGGAGTTAACATCATTAGCAGAGTAACTTTACAAGGTGTGTTCATTAACATGACATCTGCATTTTTGCCATTCTTTGTTATAAATGCATCTTAATATGATGTGGAATCGATACAAGACCCTTTCCCATCCACTGTTTAAAAGTTTTATGTGCGTTCACCCCTCGTTAACTATTTGTTAACTTTACCTCAAGCCAAATGAAAGCACTAAACACCAATGACGGCATACCTCGACGATCAAGATGATATTGTATCTCACAGAAAGTGTCATTAATGATGATGTGCTATAGTTATAGAGAGTTGACTGTAGTTTTGACAGCTCTGGAAAGAGGACGGGCAGATAAGAGTTACTGTAGTTCAGCCCGGTGCGGCAGTGTTATTCATTGTTCTGAGTTCAGAGGAAATAAAAGTGTACAGAAGCTCTATGTCGTTTTTCAGACGCTTCAGTATTTTTATCATTAATTGAAAACATATTGTGGAGGTAATAGATGAACACGCAGTCCTGCAGAGAGAGTGACAGCGCTAGTGCTAAACAGAATGAATGGCAGGGAAACATATTAAGTTATTTTTACTAAATAATGATTCAGCAGCTGATTGTGACACTTTATTTTATGGATTTGTGACTGTTGTTGTCATTTTGAAATACAAATGTTTTTGTATCAGATTTACCGATTAATGTGATATTCATTTGAATAACAATAACTTGTATTTATGCTTTTCTGCATATTCTTTCTTAATTATTTATTTTAGTAACGTATACAATATGTGGTGATTAGAGTGTGTCTCTCTCTCTATATATATATCCTCATTGGAGGCTGAGCCCCACCTAATATTGAAAACCTAGAATCGCCCCTGATTAAGCTTTGATTATGCGTGACACGGTCTCAATTTGCGGGACGCATGAATTGGGCTTCAAACGCTGTGCACGCACGCGCTACGCGGGACGGGTGGTCACCCTAGCCTGTGCACATATTTGACACAGTTTAAATTACAATTTTAAAGCTAACAGAGCAATATAACAGATCAAAAGAGCAGCAAGGACGACAGAATGGACGACAGACAGGACGACAGAACAGACGACAGAATGGACGACAGACAGGACGACAGAACAGACTACAGATTTGACAACAGCACGGACGACAGAACGGACGAACAGACAGGACGACAGCAAGGACGACAGAACAGAACAATAGTAAAGTTGACAGAACCAGATGACAATAAGGACAACAGTGAAAAAGACGGCAGTACGACAGATTAAGACGACTAGGCAATGATTGTAGACAAAGACAAATGTTTAGTACAAGATACAAAGCAGTTGACACATTTTTGGCACAAATTGAACCTCATACAGTTCCACAGAATCCAGGGGAATCAATGCACGTTTGTGGCTTTTTTTTTGGTCAATTCACCATTGTAATCTGATGTTTACTGTTCTTTTTTAGAAACATCTATATGATTTTAATCCGTATCCATGCATTGAACCAAATTGAGAATCAAGTCGAATCAAGATCTTGAGATTCGAAATGTTATCGAATGGGAACATCTGAATCCCCAAGCCCTAGATATTAACCACCTCAAACCCGGAAATGAAGTCTAAATTTGGTGACATTAAAAGTTTAGAGTATTTATTAACAAAAAGTATATACAAAAAGTATTTATTAACATTAAAAGATTACTGTCCCAGATATGATTTCCGTGTTGATGTGGGAATTAGGCCTATCTTAAATCCAAGGTGTCTGCAATTTAGCCTTAATCAATTATCGCAGAACTGTGAGTCAGCAGAATCATTTAGCGAGTATGACTCGTTCGTACAGCTCACTCAGGAATGGATTTGTTTGAAAGAGTGATCACTCCATTAACAATAAGTAAAATATTGGCTTTATTTTAGATTCAAAAAGATCTAAACGAAGAGAATGTTTACCCATAAACCATCAAAACAATGTGCTTACCGTACAGAGAAGTGACGGAGATGTCCAAAACATGCTGGTTAGCATCAGGTAAAGATGTTTTACATCCCACAGTGCGTCAAAACAGGTAAATGTTTTTGTACATTTACCTTAAAAACCACAGTATCGATGCCGTGACATTACAAAAGCCTACGTGCAGCCTAAGGTGAAAGAGAAACTGATGTAGGTAACGTGATGATTATATAAACTTGTTCAAGAGACAAAATGTCAACAATTCATTTCCTGGTGAGAGAGTTATGTGCTCTAAATACCGTTCATGTTACAGTATTTAATACTATAATAACCAGTAGTCCATTTAGCTAAATTAAAACTACTCAATCATGAAAACAAAGTTTTTGCATTTAACCTCAGTTTAAAACAGTTTTGTAATATAAAACCACAACAAAACAAGACAATTAATATCTTATAGTATAATCACTTTTATTATATTCAAACAATAATGTTCAATGTTAGACAATAGTAGGGCACACAGAGGGTTATAAAATGACTGTTTTAATTGTTTTATTTTATTAACATTTTCCATTTAGTTTTTAATCTCATGAAGTAGTATTGTATGTATATTTGGTGGCCTTATTTTCACAAACTACTTCTCTCCCACTAAAATGCTATGCACATCTTATAAAAAAAATCGTTTTATACTGTTTCTTATTAAATACTAATATCTTACTTTTATTCAAGTTAAACAATTGCTTGACTAAAAGGAAGAAAGTACAATGATTTTAATTTACTTTTTTACATTTAACAAATTACATGAAATAGTAAAGTATGGTAGACTATGCTTTATTTTGTTGGTGCAATTTTGTAAATAAATGTAAATGTAAAAAAACATTCTGATAAAGTAAAGATAGTTGACAATTATTTATAACATTACAACATTAATGGTACTAATGACAAAATAACATAAAAATATTAAAAGTATTTTTTACTTTTTCTTACAAAGCCCTGTCAGGAGATCAAAGTTGGCCATTCACGTCATCAGAGGGAGACTGGAGTGCCAGTGCAACACGAGCTATTAAAAGGTAAAAGAGGAAAGGCGGTGCAGAAAAAGTTACGGAAAGCAAAAAAAGTCTGACGCTACCAAATGCGTAAAGTTATCTGAACTCTTTTCAAAACGTTTCAATTCGGCTGTTGCACAGGAGGACAGCAGTGCCGTAGAGGTAAGAAAACCCAGCTGTTTAGACTGGTTAAGCTTGAATTGCATCGCTGAAATATTAGTAGATAAGGTGGAATTTAGGGTAAACACTGTTTCCTAAATAGACTTAGACTGCTGTAGGCCACTTGCGATATGTAAAGGTACGTGTGTGACGTTAGAAACTGGCAGCAACTGTGTCAGGGTGTGTCTCTTGACTCCTGTATCGGCATTTGTCAGAATTGCCAGATGGCCATCCCCCGATGCACATGCAGCACACACTAGCAACACTTCAGCATAATTCAATTCACAAATGTATACAATAAAGTACTTTAAAGGATTTAAAAAGGTAAAAATATCTTGGTACACAAAAACAAACACATGCCAGAGTCTTCCAGTACCAGTGCTGTGAGGAAGGAGGCTATGGTAAGCTAGGAGAGACAGAAATGAGTGTGATAGAGGTGGAAAAAACAGTGACACACAAATGTACTTCAGGTTTATAATTAACTACAGTAGAGGGGAACACATTTGACAACAATCGATATGGTGCCAACATGAACAGATATTTGAACTTAACTGTACATTTGGTCGTAATTATTAATTAGGTCCCCTATAATTGTTTCATAAGTGCATATTTTTATTCAGAATCAGAATAATGAGGACACTCAGGCCCATCATCAAGTAGAGGAAAAAGAGCACGCAAATGAAGCAGAGTACACAAGAGGTGCAGAGCTGGCAGGAGAGCTTGCAGAAAACAAAACATATGCCATTAGAAAAGTACAAAAACATTGATTGCCAATCACAAACAATAAATGTTTAAATATCTGTTACATGCTACTGCTTACATTATTTCACCATTTGTACACACAGGTAAGTAGTGTCGTTGGGTTGGGTCCCAATCCGCCCCTGCCTGCTAGTCAATATCAGGTAAATATGTTGAACAGCCCACAGTGTATCAAAACACTCGCACACAGTGTATCAAAAGACTCAATGTTTTTGTACATTTCCCTTAAATACCACAGTATCGATGCCATCACGTGACAATACAGAAGCCTACATGCAATGTAAATGCTAGATAGAGAAACTAATGTAGGCCTACGTGAAGTGATGATTATATGAATGTGTTCAAGAGATAAAAGGTCAAGAAATAATTTCCTGGTAATAAAGTGATAAGTGCTCTAGTCTTGATAGCTTTCAGGTTACAGTATTTACAAAAATCACATGTAGTTAATTAAAACTACTCAATCAACACAAAAGGGTTTTACATTTAAGGTCAGTTAAAAACTGACTTGTCCAACAATGTTTATTAACATAATACTACCACAACAACACAAGACTGTGACAATGAAAGTACAGCATTCTTTTAGTAATCACTTTTATTATGTAAAAACATAAGCCACATGAGAATATAATGTTAGACAATAGTTGGCCACTCAGAAACAATGAATGTTTTATTTATTTTATTGTATTAACATTTTCCATTTAATCTTTAATCTCATTAAGTAATATTTAAATTTTATTTGGTGGCGTTATTTTCACGAACAATTATTTTTACCATTGAAATGCTAACACATATCTTGCATATGAATTTGCAACAATAATGTTTATTTTAAAATTTAGGCTTATTTTGTAAAAAGTTGCCTAACTGCAACAATGTAAAAGTGTAAAAAGCACTATAGAAATATACATTTAAATTGAAAAGAGATTTGAACTACTTTTATATACTGTAAATAGTAAAAACCACAAAAAAAGTTCACAGAATTTATTCCGCATCTCTGTTCTCAGAATAACCTGCAGATCATAAGCTTCACACAAACTGAGTTTGGTGACTGGATTGTTTTTATTGTTTCATTTATTTATTATTTATTCAGCATATGAAAGAAAAGTGAATTTTTTTCAGTATTTTATCTTGCGTATAACTTCCTGTTATCTGTCTCATTCTCATATATTCATATTTTTTTCTGTCTCATTGACTTTTTGAAGTCGTTCTAAACTAACAGTCTACAGCACAGGTGTCAAACTCAGGTCCTGGAGGGACGCAGCTCTGCACAGTTTAGCTCAAACCCTAATCAAACACACCTGATTCAGCTAAACTTCCAAGCAGGTGTGGTTTAGAGCTGGTTGGAGCTAAACTGTGCAGGGCTGCGGCCATCCAGGAACTGAGTTTGACATCCCTGGTCTACAGACTGGTGCTTACCACGGTAATCCGCGGCCTGCAATCCTGCACATGATGATTGACCACAGAACTCTTCATGATGGAATTATTACCTTTCTGTCCCTTCCCTCGTTTGCATGTGACATCACTTCCTTTTCCACCTTTGGACACCTCTTGAAACTTTCTGCTTTCTGTGTTTATTGAGCTGTACTCCCCATGTTCCTCAGTGGCAAGTTCCTTGTCTGCCGTGACAATCGATGTCTGCGAGTGATTGTTCTGATTTGGTTTGGGATCTTCTGATGTGGGTGGGATCATCTGGATTTCCTCATAGATGCACTGGTCCGGTTTGGAGTGGTCAGGGGTGCATGTAGATTGTTTGTCAGATGTTGTGATTGGTTGATTAGATTGAGCGTCCTGCAGTTGCTTGGATGTTTTGGGACTTTGGCGTTCTTCAAAGTCAACTCCATTCTGACCTTCATGAACACTGGAATTGTTTTCAACATTTTGAGCTTTCCGGTTGCTTTCTTGGTCTGTTTGTTGATTTTCCAGAGGCAGGAGAAATGCTTTCTGATGGTCGGCCGGGGCCACCTCACACCATCGCCTGTTTGACAAAAAACACTCTGATTTAAGATTACCAGAGAACTTTTGTCCGTCAGAGTTTCTGGTTTTCTTTTGAGGTTTGTTTGTTTGATTATTTCCCTGATGACCCTTAAAGACAGTCAGTGTTGAGATATGATTAATGGAGTGGCTTTCTATTACGATGATGTCATTGCATGAGGATTGTTGTGATATCACATTCTTCAATTTAGTGTGGGGTGTTGGCAGACGGGCAATCTCTTTGCCGTTGCTCTGAATTGTGTGCCTGTTGCCACTGTAGCCATTATTCAAGTGTAGAACAGCTTCATCTGACAGAAAATAAAAAAATAACAATAAAAATGAGAAATCATAAACACTATAAACTAGAGGGATTATATTAGGATGATTCCAAAGCACCTGTTGTGCACTTGTTGGTATCTGTCTCTTTCTCATTGGCTGAAATGAGTCCCAAGCATTGAATGTCGTCTGTGAAGTGTTCTATGACCGCACTGAAAGAAATATATGAAAGAAAAAATGTTCTGATTATTTTAGGCTAGATATTCACCATTAAAGAAATAGTCCACCAAAAACAAGCTGTATGGACCGCATTAATGGTGCTGTGTTTCCTCGTTTTCATTTTACCGTATGGAAAAAAGTAGTGTACTGTAAATAGTGTTACACTACAAATATTTTTGTAAATGATTTGTGCACACAGGTCTAACAGGTTTTGAGCAACACGAGCAAACATGTTTCGTTGAACACAGTTTCTTCCTTTAAGAAGAAAACACAATGGTTGTTCAGGGAAGGAAACTATTGGCTGACAACATTTCACAGACGCTACGCATCATTTGACTAGTAAGTCAAAACTTTAACCATAGTTTGTGTTCCTCCCACTCAACTGTTAAAAATGTTAATGCTCCCAAATGCATATAGACTGTGTCTGTCCCCCAAATAATGAAACAAAATAATAATTAAGTCTGAGAAAAAATCGTGTCGTGATTAAACCTGAAGACAATGTAATAAAATAAAAATGATAAAGTTTGAGTCCTTCACCACAGGGCAGTGTTGGCTTGCTCACCCAGAAACTGCATTCATTAGATATAAAGAATGAACTTGCTTGTTCTGTAAACACAATGTATTGTGCTGTGTTTGACCTTTTCTATGTTTTTCTTATTTTCACCTGTAAAGCGGCTTTGGAACAATGCACATTGTAAAAAGCGATATATAAATTGAATTGAATAATTTATCAAGCTTTTGTCAGGCAAAACCAAATTAAAATACGTCATAATCACACAATCTAAAATGCAGCAGATAAATGCAGACACATGCACATCCTATAATGCACAAAGAAATGCAGCAATTTGCATTCACAAGACAAAATATTAACTGGCACTAGAACTGGAGTAAGTTTTGAATGACTGTGCCATTTCGCTCAACCTGATTTTGCCAAGTGGTTAGAAAACATTTGATAAATAAAACCTAAACCCACACCAAACCCCAACCCTAACCATAACTTACCCTTAAAATCAGAGGGAAATGATATGTAAAAAACAGTGGTCTAGGAGCACCTAATCCTGGTTGGAAGATTAAACTAAAAATCAACTATAAACTTATTTCTGAAATCTGATTGTTAGATTTAAATGTTGTCCCAGGGTCAACATGATTTTGTCCTAAGGACATCAACCACTTGGCAAAAAACAGAAGAGCTGTGGCCTTTCAGATACACTATATATAAAATGTATAAAAGTACATTTAAAGTACTTTTATCCCGGTGAAATTTTTTCTTTTTTTACAATTTTCATGAAATATTGCAGAATTTATAGTAAATCGTTTATCAATGTGGGTTATTCTGTTTTTAAAAACCGTGTGCCCTCATAATCTTAAAAAATTCTGAAAATGCACTTCCTTCCTGTAATGACTATCAATCTTAAATCACGTATGTTAGACGACTTGGGTGGAGCATCCGTTAACTCCTCCCCTTCAACTGTCAGTCTGCTGCCAGTGCCATGTTTAAATGCAACGGCTGTTTTATAAATCCAATCAAATCAAAGAGAAAGACGAAAGCCACACCCACTATTTTTCTTATTCAAAATTCCATCTTCCGGAGACTTTAAAGGGATAGTTCACCCCAAAATTAACATTTTTCATTATTTGTTCAACCTCATGTAATTTTAAACCCGAATTACTTTCTTTCTGCAGAACACAAAAGAAGACATTTTGAAAAATGTTGATAACCAAGCAACATTGCCCTCCATTGACCTCCATTTTATGAACACAAAACCACTGAAAAATGTCTCTAAATATCTTCTTTTGTGTTCCATATACAGGGTTTAAACCACACGTGGTGAATAATGGACTAATTTTGTTACTATAAATGTAATTGTTTTTAAATGTCAGTGTAGTTTTTGTAAATGTTCATACCTTAGGGGTCTATCTTCACGCTCCATGTGTCTGACTTTATTTTCTCGTCTCTGAGAGGTCATGGCGAGGTCACAGTCAGTCTCGCCGTTCGTGACATATGAAGCTTCAGGCTCGAGCTGTAACATGCATTCATGCACACATGCACAAAATATCTAATTTATAATCATTACTGTTATTGGAATCATAGGTGGACTTATTAAATTCAGTGTAGGGTTAGTTATAGCTGGTAAGCACAAACAGCACATTATTATAAAGCATGAAAGATTCTTTCACCATTGACAGCTATTCAAAAGCAACTAGGGATGCACGAAAAAGTATCGGCCAAATCTGTATTGGCTGATAATAAAAATTAGGCTGATATATTATAGACGATAAATTATTAATCATTTATTCTGGTTAAACCACCTCAGCTGCACGCTGCACGCTGCTCACAGTTAAAATCTACTACAGTACTGTCTTTCTGTCATGATCATTCACTTACTGCTATTAGCAAATATTGTTGTAGTATGAAGATAAATATTTATTAGGAACAAAAGCATATTGTTTTAAGCTGACTGCTGTCTGAATGCTTTCTGTCTTGAAACCTGTTAGACTTGTGGCTATTGAGAACACCTTTCAGGGTTGCTCTGGAAGAACATCTATTATTTAAATAATATCTTATTTAAATTAATTCAAATAAAACTTCTTGAATTGGCGCAAGAAGGCATGATACATGATTTTCAGGGGAAATAAGAATTTTCAGTCTCAGAAGAGGTTATATTAGGTACTGTATATTGGCCGATATAATGGTTATCGGCTTCCAATGGTCAAGAATTATCGAATACCGGCCAAAATGTACATATCAGTGCATCCCTTACAGCAACATACAGTATAAATCACAAACATTATGTAAGACGCTGCAGCATAAATATTTTGACTTTTCCAATTGTAAACATATTTTTGTTTTTTTAGAAAACTTGCATTGCCTATACTATTTGTTCACAAATACTTGAAACATCTCGACATGAAGCTTTAGTAAAAGCAACATCACATATGTAAAATAAAAGGAAAGCTTTTGTCTTTGTACTGAATTAAATTGAAACAAACACGACCGTACCTGCTGTTGAAGGTGTATCCAGCCTTTTCCATCAGCCTTTGCAGAAAACTCATTCTGTTTGTTGGGATTGTCTCTTTCCTCTGGCAAATCTGCCCAGTGGCAGCGTCTGGTCTTGTCAGTGGTCTCATGCCGCATTCTGCTGGGTTTTTGGGGGATCCTTTTGTTCTTCAGAGCTGACTGCTGGTGGATCTGTTCATGGTCTTCTACAAAGATGCACTCGGCCATTAATGGTGTCGGAAGGGTTGATGTAACCACGCGTGTCAGTTGCAGTGGCTCGTGAGGGGATTCGTTTGAAAATTTGGTGTCATGGTCAAAGCTGGTCCTGCTGTCACTGGCGGAGATCTCTTTGAGGTTTCTTGTATAATTGTGGTGATATTTCATGAAGTCCTGCTGCTCCAGTTGAGTCACACAGTCCTGTCACACAAGAGTTCAGTGTGGGGTTGACATTTACAAAACAAGCACCACTGCCATCATGTGGTGATACATAAAAATGATGATGTAATTGTTGTTTGTGTGAATGTAATCCGGGTCTGTTTACCATGTCATGACCTCTGAACTCTCCATCAAAGTAGGGGAGGGTTTTTGGCTGAGGAACTGGAAAACAAAAATGAAGACAAAATTATGAATGTAGACAGTCATTGAAACCGTCACATTAACTTATTAGAACACATCTGCCCACCTCCCGGTGTTTGCAAACCCAGTAAACGGTTCTTGTTGACTCTCAAACCGCACAAGATGTCCTCCATCATCCAGAGCTGCCGCTGGGCCTGAATCTGCTCCTGTGACACATGTGATAAACATTGAACATCACAATTCTTCTCTCAATGTGTGTGTGCGTTTGTGTGTGCGCGCACACACTTGAGTGTGTTACCTGTGGCGTTCCAAAATGCAGAATGTGTTGAAAATGGGAATGGAAGACAGAGAGTTCGCTTTCCATTCGTTCATAGTCACTCCACAGTCTGTCCATCTCCTGTGAAACAGAGAACACCAGGAAGGTTTAAATTATTTAGCTTCTAGAACATTTTTATGTAAACGTGAAACTCAAACAAACAAAACAAGTCAGTGTGTTTGGAAAGGCGTTGTACCTGGAAGTAGTATGCTACATGCATTTTAGTCAGACATTAATTTATTGAAGTGGCAAAATCATAATATTTATTTTTGACGTGACATTGTCAGACATTACGGTACCGATGACACATCACATATTCTTGCTCTGAGTGTAACCAGATCCTCCTGAAGCAAAGCCTTCTGGGATACATCATGTTCTTCAGGAAGTACATCATCCATCTCAAACCATCTTCTTTCTAAAGCACACTCCACACTTTTCTGATAAAAGAAAAATAAAGAGTAAAAAGGAATATGTATTTTTACTTCATGAATGTCATTGTGTGAGACTGACTTTATCTGCATGCAGTTGAGTCAACTGCATTGAAAGAGACTGCAGAAGTTTATCACAACCACACAAACGGGTCAACACCACCTGAGTGAGCAAAACAGAGAGTTTGACAAAAGCCTTGTTTTCCGTGTAAAAACTCTCTCGCACACATATGACCGTAAACTCACATCTGTGTCATTCTCCAGGTCTCTTATTGGCTGCACTTCTCTCCCAAAGAGTATGTCAGATGTTCCTGTCTGTGATCAAAAAGATCAAATCTAATTACGTGACATCAGTATAAATGTTCATGTGTATTGTACTGTACATACTGTTTGGTGAAATCTAGTTAGTATGGATTTGAAAAGATAAAAATACACACAGTGTAAATGATGGGTGTTGAAATTCAGTTTTGCATTCAGTTTAGAACTAACCCAAACAAAAAATGTGTTTATTCAAGTTTTCTATTACTGTGATAACTTTCAGTTTCAAACAAAATGTAAGTAGAATTTCAGCCTACTTTTTATGTACTTCTTAAAATATACTATTTTACTTTTATACTTACAAAGTTTACTACTGTTACACTTAAAAGTACACTTGTATAAATTAAAAAGAGGACCAATTTGATCCCAAGTAGTGCTGAAATGCTACATACAAGTACACTATAATAATACAAGTATTACTGCAAAGTAAACTTGAAAATATATTTGAACTTTAATGGGATAGTTCACCCAAAACTGAAAAGTCTATCATGAATTACTCACTCACTCTACTTACTCAAAAAATGACTTTTTCTTACAAGCATTCTTCCAAATATCTTATTTTGTGCTCATCAGAACAAAGAACTTATAAAGTATTTTTGTCTACTATGGGAGTCAATGGTGGCCAAGAACTGTTTGGGTATAAGCATTCCTCCAAATATCTTTCTCTGTGTTCATCAGAGCAAAGAAATGTACACAGATTTACATTTACACAAACAACTTACTCGAATGTAAGTCTGAGGTAAGTCAGCACACCAATGGTCCAGTAATATTTAAAAAATGTATTAATAGATGTGACATTTCTGTAAGAGTTTTCTCTTCAGAAGTGTGTTGAATTGTTTTGGGAAATGATTTGTTCATGTATCATTTTAATAAAAGGTGTATTTATTATTTCATTTTATTTTTGTAGTTTTATTGTAATTAGAGTATAAGATCCTATGGATTTCTATTACCTTACACAGTGTCATGTGTTCTGCTGTGTGATAGTCTGAACAATAGCACACTCCACATGGAAATCTCTGAAACTCATATAGAAAATTAAAGTGACTATTTGCAATAAAGTTCTATTGTTTTATTATATTTCTGCAAATTTGAAAAGTCAAACGATGTTTTCTCACAGTGTCGGCCAGGTGTCTTCTCTCTGTATAGATGCAGGGTGATAGAGGAGCGCTGGAGCTGTTATCCAGCGGCCAACCGTCTCTTCCAACATTACCCTGACAGCCATACTGATCTCTGGCAAATAAAGGGAGATTTCCTAAAGTTTCTGTCGGAAGTTGGAAGGAAAAGGGCTCTTCATCTGCCTTTCCCAAACTTTGAGACTGCTGGAGAGCTTCAGGGTCACTGACAGAGCAAACAAAAATCACACATAAACGTCCATTTAATGTGGGTTATACAGAATGAAAATAAGAAACAAAAGATGCTGTGGGATGATTTACCGGGATCTGATTCCGTGTTTGCCTCTCAGCTCTGATGTCTTCGTTCCCATCATGGGTTGATCCTGCAGAGTCGGTTCTGTCTGCGCTCGGGTCAGTTTTGCTGTCGTCTGGGTGTTTCTCTCTGGAAATGTCTGCTGGAGCTCCATCATTTCGGCATCATCTCTCATCTGCGTAAAGTCTTGAAAACTGCTACAGCGTCTAGAAATGAAGAAAAGACATTATGGTCAAATCAACATTTGTATATAAAGGAATTACACTATTAAATGTTGCATTAAAGATGTGGCAGTGACAATTACCAGCTGGAGTGCCCTCTCAGATCCACTAGAGGGCACTCCCCTCATCAACCGAACTGGCATTGCACACTACATTTCCCATAACCCTTTGATGGACTCCTTGTGTTGATCATCCTCACCAGTTACTAATCTTGTCACTTCTGTCTACATAAGCCTGGTCTGTTCTTTCATCATTGCAAAGTCTTGTTTTTGTGTTACATTGCATTTCTGAGCATACTCGTCTATTGGCTTACTTGTGTTTGACCTTAGATTGTATATTTCTTGTGAATCTCTACTCCCTGCCCCAACCATCGGCTGTGACCTAGTCTTTGCCTTTTTGCTGCCTGCCCTGACCATTGTCTTGTTTTAGGATTAATGCTGCATTTGAGTTGAATTAACAGTGAGTTAACACGCGTGCAACTAACTCCACATTTAAATGCAGTATTGAGCACAAATCACAGAGGTAACTTGAATCTTGTATGACTGTCACATGGAAAGATGGGCACACTCGTTAAAATCACGAAGGTGGCGACGGTGGTCAGCTGTGAGGTGGCAGTAGAATTTGTTACAACAATAAATTGAAATAAAGCTTTGATTTATTTGATGTTTACTTGTAAATGTTCATTTATTTCCTTGCATCAAATTTACATTTTTTTATTCATGTTTGTTCTTTAGTTTCTTGTAAATAAAACATATTACATTACTTCATGCATTATGTCATTGCTTCCCTGAAAACATAGGCATTCACATTTTGTAGTCTGTATTAATACATAGATGGCAATACAATAACATTTATTTGCCTATTTTAATACAATATATCATTTTTAGGGGGGAAAAAATGAATAAGTATTGGTCAGCACATATCAATAATATTGTGCACAAGTGTAGGTGTCAGCTAGCAATGCATTTCTAGGGTACACTAAATTTATAAGCAATAATACTTCTTCAGTAATATTCCTTGAAAATAAAATCAGCAGTGCTCTCCTAAGGCGAGATCGTCGAGCAGCTGCCCAACATCTTCTTTGTGAATACATTACAAACATTTTGCAAATGCTTTGAAAACTCATGAAAGATAAAGTTAGCATTACTGATGTTAATAATGCACCGGTCTCTCAGAACTTAAGTTGTTGCGCTTGTTATTACGTCACATGGTTAATCTCTGGGCCGTGTACACTCCAGTACAGTAGCTGGAGGATATGTACCACAAACGTAATTTGCTCCCCACCATAAAAAGGAGAAGATCATCGATATGGTGGACAACTGCTGATCGCATTCATAATGCACCCATTCACAGAAGACAGTAAATACCCATTTTACCCCGTTGAGTACGTACCTACTGAAATTGAGTACCTACTCATTGAGTATCCGATTTGGGACGCCTATTTTCCATAACCCTTTGTTGGATTCAATATGTTGATCATCCTCACCTGATACTAGTAAACCTTGTCACTTCTGTCTACATAAGCCTGGTATGTTCTTTCATCACTGTGAAGTCAAGTTTTTCTTGGATTGTATATTGTTTGTGAATCTCTACAGCCGACCATCCCCTGTGACCTCGTTTTTGCCTGTTTGCCCTAACCATTGTCTGTACAGTTTTAGGATTATTAAAGCTGCATTTAGATCCTCAACCCTCTAAGTCTCGGAACAATTCAAAACAGTGGCATTATTGTGCTCAGGAAGTTCACCTGTTGAGGATGTCATCAGCTTCCATATTTGCTGATTGGCTGAGAGCTCTGACCCAGCCCAACATATCCTCTTGAGTTTCAGCACTCATAATATATGGACGCATCCCCTGATGGACAACCTGCATTCACATGAACGTGACTATCAGAGAAAGAACATATGTGCATGCTGTGTTTAACAGGTGCACGTGTGCACACTCACCTTAAATGCGTATTTGCGGTTCCTGCATTCTCGAGGGGAGCAGTACAGAATCCTGTAGCTAGGAATAGGAATACTACCCAAAACAGACTCCTCTCTGCTGTCTAGACAACAACATGTTTATAAGCTCAGTTCAAAATAACAGACACACACTTACATACAAATCAATCACATGTTTTACCTTTATAATAATACAGGCAGTAATTGGAGAGCACAAACCACCTTCTCTTCCATAACTTTAATCCAGTGCTGTCCTATAGATAAAGACAAAGACAGTTATACATACATTGCTGGGGATTATTTGTGTAAAGAAAAGTCTCTTGAGGTGTAAAAGAGTGACTCTTGAATTATAAAAAAATTTGCCAGGCTAATGCATGATGTTCTGGTGTGCTGTCACGTTACCCTCTTGTAGAGCCATCCTCTGATCACCACCGGACAGTTTGGATCCCTCTTTACCGCATGACATCTCTTTCCAAATGTCTGCACCTTTTCATGAAACTGTAAGCATATAATCACATATTATATATCGGTCTTTATGAAATATGTGTGTTTGTTCACATGTGTTTATGACTCACTTGGTCTCTGTTCGGTATAAAGGATACAGTGGCGACACTAGAAGTCTGACTCACCCTGTCCTGATCCTCCATCCTGGAGAAATAAAGAGAAATATTTTCCAGAAAGCCCACAAATGAGGATCATTCAAAGACAATAATTGTGTTGGATCGGTATAGCATTAAATAGAAGTTATAAAGAAGTCAATATATTATTCATATATTATTCTTTCATATATTATCAATTATTGCTAAATCTCCTTTGACTTGTTGATAAAACGAGTATCTAAAGTATCTATAGATCATCTTTAGAAAACAAGTAATAATAACACGTGTTTTGTATTCTATAACATAATATTTTAAGCCTATGCATGTACATATGTATGTAGGTTTTTTGGTGTTTTTACTTTATTTTTATAGTGCTTTTTACCCTTTGAATTGTATCAAAGGAGCTTTAAAGTTCTCATGATTGGTTATCAGTTCACCAGAATTAAGTGCCAGACTCGAGTGCTTCATGTTTTTTTTTTCATCACATTGGTCAGCTGCTGTCAAACACATTCTTATCGCTGGCCGTTCGTAAGAATTAGGTGTGTGTGTGTATAAAGTCATATAAGTGTGTTTAACTTGGGCAGGTCCTTTCAGAGCGTATTGGTAGATTTTTAATTTAGGACTACATATGCATGCCACATAGCACGTCACTGCGCTTTACTTATTCTGTGTTTATTATAGTTAAAACATATTTTTGTAAAATGTTTTCCGCAAAGTACTTTAGATCTGTACATTCAGTCATTGTTTTTGCTTTCCTGTAGCTCATTTGTAAGAGCATGGCGTTAACAACGCCAAGGTCGTGGGTTCGATCCCAGGGGATTGCCCATACTTAGAAACAAATGTATAGGATAATGCATTGCAAGTCGCTTTGGATAAAATCCATAATGGTAAAAATAAATGTTTTGTCTGGTTATATTCCTATACTAAAGACATCAAATGAACATAAAATCATATCGTTTTTAGAAGGACATTAATAAAAAACTATGAATGTTTACCATTGATTTGACCACATATTCTTAAAGCAGTGTGAGCTGATTTTTTTTCAATGCTTTATCTATTCTTCTTTATGTTCTTAGAACACCTTCTTTCTCATGGATACTGTACACCAGCCCTGTAAACCAGTAAAGCCCAATCAATTTTATTTCTCAAACATTAATTTTGTCCTCATCATTTCTTGTGTTCCGACTGACAGAATGTAAAGAATTTAGCCATTTATCGGAATAATAGTGTTGTTGTACAAATACAAATAGGACAAAGTATTGTACTGTACATTCTCATTCGAGGAACACAGAAGTGTCACACATACAGCAGCATTATTAATTTACATGCAGAAAGTTTAAATACAGACCAAGCTCAAAAGTTTCAGCGCAGTGTAGTGCTCCAGACTTCATACAGACCAAAATCTCTTATGGACTGTGTCTTCTATTCTAGGAACTGCGAACCCATAATTCAGAGTGACACATAACAGCTGTTGCCCTGGTCATTGGGTAGACTCAAAGTGTGTGTGTGCTAATGTCCCCACAAAGATAGTAATATCACTAGATTTTGACCTTGTGGGGACATTTTTCAGGTCCGCATGAAGGAAAACATTTTATAAATCATACATAATGATATCTATTGAAAACATTTAAATGCAGAAAGGTTTGTGTGATAGTTTTCTATCTAAAGACACAATAGGTGTCTATGTGTTTGTGCGTGCGTGTGTGTGTGTGTGTGTGTGTGAGAGAGAGAGAGAGAGAGAGAGAGAGAGAGAGAGAGAGAGAGAGAGAGAAAGAGAGAGAGAGAGAGAGAGAGAGAGAGAGTTGTACAGAAACCAATTACTGAACTTTACTAAATATAAACAAAATTATAAATATACAAAAGTTCAACATTCATAAACAAGTGTAAAAATAAGGGAATGTTCCACTTTGCTCCTTTCATAAGAGATTGATAAGAAATTGCTTTTAATCTTAAAACTTAATTTTGTCATATAATTGCATTTTGTATTTAAAAAATCTCTTACATTTTTATATGTTTTTTGATTGTTTGGACAATGCAGTACAGCAAATCTCACCCAAAATCCAATGCAGAAATGTAAAGCATTATCATTGATAAATCAGTTTGTATTTTAATAAGATAAAGTCAAGAGTTCAACTATTTGAAGAATCACCCACCCTGGACATTAAGTATTCTAGGTGTAGGAGTGTCTGAAATATCACACATACAGATGGAGCTTGTGCACAACAAAGCGTGAATTGTTAGCAGCCTCATGAACAAAACACTGAAAGTCTTTCATTTAGGAATGCTCGTCAGACCACAGAAACCATTACAGTCACAGTGAGAGCAATGATAGGGTTTGACAGTCCTTATTTTTGTGCATTTGTGTATTTAATATAACGATTAATAAATTACTAATTAAGTTCACAAGTCAATATTTGTGAGGGAAAGCCCGGAAATAAAGATCAATCAAAGACAATTATTTTGCCAGATGCCAGCTATTATGGTTCGTTTTATTTCCACATCAAGCAATCTTATCACTGGACTTCAGTTCTAAAGAAATAATTTAAACCTGTCAGTGTGTTTGTCATGTCTGAACGACTGTTGTGCTATTTGTTGTTCTATGGACACTTTGTCTTAAAGTCACAAAGTAAGTTCTTGTGAATTTAAGGCCACTGATAAGATTGTTTAATGTTTAAAGATCACACCTTTCAACACACCACACACACATTTCTGGGTGATTTTCTTGCACCTCATCATGTTTTTAATGCTGGTTTACATTGCATTTTCGAATGGTGTTCTTATTCTTTTCTCTCAGCCAGTGTGGTTTGACTAGAATGTCTAATGTAAACTGTAAGGAAATTCTGACAGGATGTTACACATTGTCCAAAATATTGTTATTGTATTGTGTACATTATAGATTAAAGAAAGTTTTTGACGTTACATGCGACATTTTGATGTACATATGTATATAAAAGGATATACATTTGGCTTAGAAAAAATACAGTCATATCATAACCCTGTAGAAGCTTGAAGAACAGAATAAAAGTTCAGATTTGTTTTACCTGCTCTGTTTTCTGTGTCGAACAGCAAGTTCCAGCGTCATGACTCTCTGAGCATCTCTCTCGCTGTAAAAGACCACCACACCAACACAATACGGCCTCACAAACTCGGCTGCGGAGGTTCACATCTCTCTTTCATCCATGAACACTGATTCCTCTGTTTGTCTGGTTAACTCTCAGCATTGATAATAAACCTCTGAGAGCAGATCTTTTTCATGCACTGCTCTTTATTCTCACTATATATTCACAACTGGATCATTAATTGCGTGTGTACAGTTATACTGCAGTTAAGGATTTTACATTTGGTCACCATTTGACTGCAAAAGAAAGAAAAATCACAGACGAAATCTCTTTAATGTCTCAATTATTTCAGTCCGATCAAAAGAAGAGCAAATTAAACTTTTGTCTCCTTAGGATAAGAGGCAGAAATCTCGCATTCGAGTCTCAGAAGAGATGGTTCAAACTGATCTCAGGTTTGTCAAGCCTGCCATCAAAAATCAATATTATTGAAGATCTCAATGATGAACTCAAACATTTCTCATCAAAATTATCCAAGTTAGATTATTTGACTTTTTCAATCTACAGTACACATCAACACCCTTCATGTGTCTCAACAATAACCCTCTCATTCTATGTCTCCTAAACAATTTTAGGAGAAACATCTGAGACTAAGTTGATACTGAACAATTAGCTCTATCAAATCTCATGAGCTTTAAAAGAGGAAACTCCAAGCAGTAAAAGATGGTTATCACCATTTGAATCACTCATTTGCAGTTTATGTTAATAGTCTTGCTTTGTTGTTTTACTTTTCCGTTTTTGATAGGGCAGACAGGAAACATTATGTATGATCGGGAAAGGACCACATTTTGTACAAGGTAAGAATTTTGCATTTAAACTCATACATTACAATGACAGTAAAACTGTATTCAAATTTGCCACCTAAAAGAAAAAAACATTAATTGTTCTCCTAAAGGCAAAAACTGACTTTGTCCTTTTTTGTGATTTATTAGATTACACTACCTAATATAAAGCATATTCTGTAAAATTGGCAATGCCAAATATTGAAGTAATAGTAACATTAATGATTGGGATCAAACTATGGATTTAACATAGAGGGTCATTACAGTTTTTCTCAAATGCTAAAACACATTTCACAAACGTTTCCTCCATGTTCCCCAATGTCTAAACACAACACCCTTTTCTAAAGCTACATAAACACAACCACACCTTCCCACTTCAAAACTCAAACTTTCACACCAAAAGAGCAGCTCGAAGCTTTCAAAAATGTAAACATTATACACATCATTACACACTACAGCAAAACAATTGAAAACACAATGCTCAATTTGTGAGAAGGTTCTTTGTTTCATAACTGCCAATGCATATTTTTAGAAACTTTACAGTAATGGATCTTCTTAGATCTCTGCAGAGGATTAGGCATTTAGATTTGTGAGTTTCATATGAAGAGTATAAGTCTATAGTAAATTCTGCATGTACAATACTGTAACACAACTCAATGCAAAGACAGAATCTATTGCACACAACAATACTCTTGAAAACATGATCAGGGTGTGAAGTTTTTTTATATACTTTATTCACACCACACACACCACAATCACTGTGCGGCATCATGCCGCTGAGCTGCATCGGGCCACATCACCTCATCCACGTCGCAGGCTATATTGTCTCTTGCCAGGCACCTCGGGAAAAACGCCCTGGAATGGCGAATCCATCCTTGGAAGGCCTCCACTGGGATGTCAACACAGGCCAGCTCCATTGCCCTTAGGAGGTTCTCTCTAGTGTATGGTTGTCTGTCATAAACCTTCCATCTCCACGATGAGAAGAACTCCTCTATAGGGTTCAGGAAAGGGGAGTAGGGTGGCAGACAGACGTTTAAAAAGTGGTTACTGTTGTGAACCACTCTCTGATTTGGTTTGTTCTGTGGAAGCTTACATTGTCCCAAATGATCACATAAATGTGATGTGCGGGCCCAGGATGGTGTTGTTGGCGGTCCAGGAGGATGCCTTTTAGCTCCTCTAGGAAGGTGAGGAGACGTTGGGTGTTGTAAGACCCAAGGACAGCATGCCGGTGGACAAGCCCCTCCAAACCCATGGTCGCACAAAGAGTAATATTACCCCCCCCGTTGGCCAGGAACCTCAGTGATGGCTCTTTGCCCAATGATGTTACAGCCTCTTTGCCTTCGTTTCTGCAGGTTGAAGCCAGCCTCATCCAGGAAGAGGTACTCATGAGGTCTGGCCATCGCGTCCAACTGTAATATCCTCTGTGAAAATGTGAAAGTGCACAGGTGTTCAGAACAACAGTCAATCAGGTAGCACAGTATTGTCCAGAAGTAATGTAGGCCACTGAGCAACACAGTATATCCACTAACTGTACTGTGAACATGGATGTATACTTACTTGCACATACTCGTAACGTAGGTCTTTGTGTCGCGCTCAAAGGGAACCCTATAGACCTGTTTCATCCGCATCTTTTGGCGCCGGAGAACTCGGTCTATTGTGGCCAAGCTGACATCATCAATGCTCTCAAAGTTGACATTATCGGCAATGACTTTGTCTCTGATCTCTCGGAGTCTGATGAGGTTGTTCTCACGAACCATATCCACAATGAGGGTTTCTTGTGCTGCTGTAAATATGGCAACCCTCCCACCTCTATGTGGCATTCTTTCAACTCTAAAGAAAGAAACATGTGTTGTCAATTGACATGTTTTACAATACAGTAACAACTGATTTGAAACCAATAGA